>NC_133994.1:7347472-7665281 GCF_047716275.1 Strix uralensis | reverse complement strand
CCGCTTAACAGAACCCCACCAAAACACAATAAAAAACCCCAAAAGCCACTCGAGGGTATTTAAAGAGGTTATTTCCAAAAGTTTGTTTGAAAGTAGATAGGTCCGTAATTTGAAGCAAGAAATGGAGTGCGCTTTTTGGGGGGGAAATGGAAAGTTTGGGGGGGTTGCCATGCGGTTTAAATTTTTCCTTATTTATAACCTCGGGTATGATTTAAAAATAGGTGTGAAATGCCAAAAATAAAGAGACAGAGGCACAAACACAGCGGCCGCCTCGGGAGCGGGGTGATGGGGGTGCGGATCATGGGCTATTTTTATTTTCCCTCCATCGATGGGAAAAGTCTCCCCCGTGATGCGGAGATAAATACCGAGGCCAGGGGATGGGCGAGAAGTTTCTCCCTTTTTTAAAGGTTTAAATGCCGGGAGAGAAGCTGAAGGCGCGGGGAGGGATGCGCCCCGTTTTGTTGGATTTTTCCCTCTTAACTTTCCCTCCGTTGTTTGGTTTGTTTTCTTTTTTTTTGTTTGTTTTCTTTTTTTCCCCCCCCCCCCCCCCCCCCCCTTGCTCTCCAGTTTCCACCCCGCTGGGCCAGGGCAGGGTGAACCAGCTCGGAGGGGTGTTCATCAACGGTCGACCGTTGCCCAACCACATCCGTCATAAAATCGTGAGATGGCTCACCACGGGATCCGGCCCTGCGTGATCTCCCGGCAGTTGCGGGTCTCCCACGGTTGCGTCTCCAAAATCCTCTGTAGGTACCAGGAGACGGGCTCCATCCGTCCGGAGCCATCGGAGGCAGCAAGCCCAGGGTGAGTGCAATGCGGGGGCCGAGCTAAACCGCCCTCCTTAGGTTAAAAAAATTAAGATTTCTTGGGGGGGGGGGGGGCGGGGGGGGGATAAGTTTTTCAGGTGGACACGCGGGGAAAGACGGGGGGAGGGGAAGGAGCTTTGATAAAGCTGCAATTTGCAGGCTCAGATGGGTAGAAACCGGTGCCGAGTTGAAGGCTATGAATAATTTAAAGTGATTTTCCTTTTTTTTTTTTTTTTTTTTTCCCCATGTGCAACAAGTGGCGCGCGTTCAAGCATTTGCTTCAACCCCCGTGTGTGGGGAGGAGGCGAGCTGGGATGTTTGGGGGAATAATAAATTGTTGGGTGTACATACCCCCCCCCCACCCCCCCCAAAGCATCCATTGCACCCCCTCCCTGCCTCTTTCTCCCCCTGGGGCTCAGGATAAACCCAGCCTGGCCGATCTCCTTGGCCTCCAGAGACTCTCTACTTTTAGGGTGGCAAACATTTGGAGACAAGGGCCTTTCCCCATCTTTATTTTCCTCCTTTTCCCCCTCCAAATCCCTCTTCTCAGCCCCAAACTAGCAGCCAGGTCGAGGAGGATTGAACTGAGCTTGAACAGCTTCTCTTTTCAATTAAAAGCGCTTTTTCTCTCCCCTTCCCTCTCTCTGCACACGCGGGCACGCACCGGTGTCCCTTGATCACAAAAGCAGGTTGCGACTCCCGACGTGAGAAGAAAATTGAGGAATACAAACGGGAAAACCCCGGGATGTTTAGCTGGGAGATCCGAGACAGGCTCCTGAAAGATGGGCACTGCGACCGGAGCACCGTGCCCTCAGGTGAGAAGGCAGCTTGGCAAGAAGGACACCCCGATACCCGTCAGAAAGATGGAGGGAAATTGTTATCCCCACTAAAAATGTTTCCAGGGGTTATAAACATCCTCTCGGCCTTTGCTTTGATGGGGGGGGGGGGGGGGGGGGGGGGCGGGAAATCACCCCAAGCAAACTCACAGCAGCAAATAAACACCAGGAGAGGGGGAGCTGTGCCCTGGCCCGCTGCGGTCTGCTGGAAAAACAAACACAAACAAACCAATTTTCCCAACTTATTCCAACTCCTGCGAAAACAGAGGGGATCCCGGTGCGGAGGGAGCATGCACAGATGAAGACCCCAAATTCAGGGTTAAAGGGGACCCCGGTTGCCCTGCTGGGACTTGCCTGCTCAGTGGGGCTGCAAAGCAGCGTTTCCATCGGCCAGGGCCCCCATAACCCATGGAAAGTGACCCCGTACCCCAACATCGGGCCTGCAGGGATGTGTGAGCCCTCTGGGTCCTACCGAGGGTTGGTCTCTGTTTTGGGGGGGCTGAGCCTTCTCTGCAGGGCACATCTCCCCCCAAAGCAGCATCCAGGACAGGGTCCAGGTCTGAATCCAGGCTGAGAGTCCCATTTGGGGCTGGGGTGAAAGCTGGGTATTGGGGGGCCTGTTCCAAAGCAGGTGGTAACCCCAGGGTGTGTGCCCCGGGGTGTTGTACCAGCTGTGATGCTCTGGGAGGGTGTTGCACACAGCGGACAGCCGCTCATGCCGGGTGTCTCAGGGGGATGGTGATGAGCGTGTCCAACTTTGGGTGTCCACCTTGGCAGCTCAGTGGACTTGGGGGCATTTTGGAGGGCACAGAGGACCAGGCAGGTGCGTACCCCTGGAAAAGGGGGTATGGGTACCCTTCGTGTGTGCACAAGGCCTCCTGCCAAGTTGTGCAGCCCCGGCTTGGGTTTTCCCAGGCGGCTCTCACCTTGGCTTCCCAGGCAGCTTATACTTGCCTTTTTGTCTTTGACTGTCTGAGTTAGTGAGTTCGATTAGCCGTGTGCTACGCATCAAATTCGGGAAGAAAGAGGAAGAGGAGGACTGCGACAAGAAGGAGGAAGACGGGGAGAAGAAGGCAAGCACAGCATAGACGGCATCCTGGCGACAAAGGTAAAGGCGTCTGTGCGTGCCCTGGGGCTGGGCTGAAGGGGACATTTGGGAGAGGGGACATGTCCCTCCCTATCAAGAGTAAGATGGGATGGCTCCAGAGCCTCTTGCATTTGTTCTTTCAAAAATGACTGATGGCAAAGGAGGGGAGTGATGCAGGCCCTGGGAGGGGAAGGTGATCCCCAGCCCCCTGGGCTGAGGGTGCTCTCCCAGGAGGAAGAGTTGTTGGTGTTTTGCTTTGGATCAATTATTTATAAAGGGGGAAAAGAGATGGCTGAGGGGAGGCATCTCTGATTCTTAAATGAATTTGTTAAACAGATTTCTCTCCTGCTCTCTAAGTGGTCCCCTGAAACTCTGGCTGACAGTTGACCGATTTGGCCAATCAATATCAATTAGAGAAGCCGGGATCGGCGCTGCGCTGGGGCTGCCGCAGAGCCACTGGCGCTGGGGAAGCACAGAGGGGAGGGGGGGTGTCCTCGGATCGGAGGAAACAGGGGGCTTGCACCCCTAAATAAACTCAGGAAAAATAAATCTGGCCTTTCTGATGAAAAGCTTAAGGTCAGGCCGATGGCAGGGAGAGCCAGGGGGCCTGTTATCATCTCCTACGGTTGGCGCTTTCCTCTCGTGGGAGGAAAAATTAAACTTTTTAAAGCTCCTGTGCTGTAAATGTGGGGTGGGGACGAGGCACAGCCAGAGCCAGCCATTGCGGTGCTTGTAATCTGATTTTTGGCAAGCTTGGTGGGGGTGATGATTCCCCATCCCTCCCAAAAAAAGGGGAAAGATGATATTTTCAGGGGGTACGATTGAGGTTTATCAATGAAGGTGTTGGCAAGGATGGGGAAGTTTGGAGCAACGGGAGGGAGGAGCTGCTGTATCGGTTAGGCAGAAAATTGCTTCCTTGTGTCGCAGAGCTCAGTGCTTTTGGGGGGGGGGGCGGGAAACAGCAATTATACAACTCTTGGGGATGGGCTTCAGGAAATTGTGGGTTGCTGTTTTTCTCCAAAATTGATGGTAAAATGGCGATGGCCCAGGCCTGTTGGGGTTGAGTCGGTCGGAGTTCCGGGGGATTTGTGATATCGTCGGTGTCGGGCCAAGAGGGAGCGGGGTGCAGAGGTATTTTCCACATGGAGAGGGTCCCCAATCCGGGTGTGGGAAGCAGAGGGGAATCGCTTACAAAGTTTCTCCCTAGCTACAAAGTTTTCCCCATTTTGGGATAATGCGGGTGAGTGGGGAAATATTGAAGTGGGGGAAACGTGGGGCAGAAAAAAGCTTCTCCATGTCACCATCAAACGTTAGTGGGAGTTTTAAATGAAGGTGCACAAAAGGGGTTTCTTTAAGGATCCGATCCTTTTTTTTTTTTCCAACCTTGAAGATGAACTTCACTTACAAAGACCTTCAAGTCTATTGAAGCTTTATAAGCAAAAGATTCCTGACCACAAAGCAAACAGTAGAAGAAGAAAAAAAAAAAAAGAAAAAGAAAAAGAAAAAAAAAAAAAGAAGGGGGGGAAAGGGGGAAAAACCCTAGGCTGCCTTAAAATGGAGTAAAGGGATGGGGGAGGGGAGGCTTGTCTATTCTCATTCAAAATTCTGCAAGGAGGAGAAAAAGTTTGGACAAAGGGCCAAGGAAGGAAGAAAGGGAGATAAATTATTCAAAACTCCCTGCTGTTAGATAGTTTTGTAATATTATAGGACCGTCTGTTGGAAAAAGGATAGCCGTTGGACGTTGCAAAATGTTGCTTGTGATTTGGAAACAGGCGATGCTCATTTGCAAATCGGGGCTATTGTGTCCGCGAAAAGCTCCCCCCCATCACTTTGGGTGTTTTTAATTTTATTGGGGGGGGGGGGGGGGATTTTTGGGTTTAAGATTTATTTTGTTCGAGCCTCATTACTTGAAAAAAAAAATATCATTTTTAAACTGCCGATTGATTTTTTTTTTTTCCCCTTGTCCGTGCGTGTTTTTCCCCATCACCACCCCCAAAATAAAAAAGAGTGAAGGAGCTGGAGGCTTTTTATTCCTTAATAACATGCAGAAGTGCGTGTCAATAAGCAAAACAAAACGCTCTCTTCTTCCTTCATGGGTAATATTGCAGACAAATAAAACACGAGCCCCCATTTCTTTATGAAACCAGCCCGTTTTGAATCGAGGGCTAATTTGGGCAAATTCCTGATGCCGGAGCCCGCGGAGCGCCGCGTTACCTCCGAGCGCGCAGGCTCCGCTCCCTTTCCCCATCCCTTGAGAAATCCTAATTTATCAGGTTTGGGTTTGTTGTTTTTGTTTTTTTTTTTTCCCTCTCCCTCAATCGCTTCCTGACTCTGTAGATTTGCGGAGAACTCACCCCAAAAAGGTTTTGATTTGGGGTTTTGGCGGGGGGAGCATCAACCGCAGAAACGGGGATTTGGGGGTTGGATCCGGCGCCGTCCGAGCGCTGCCGCGATCGCCACAAGCTCGAGTACAATGAAAAAATAACCATTAAAAAAAAAAAAAAATACCGCTGTCAATGTATATTTTCATGTCTGGAAAAGTTTTAATGGCCTCAATTAAGGTAATTGATGATTCAACTTGTAAAACACTCAGAGGCGGTGAGTGTACGCTGTGTATTTTTTCCTTTTATTTTTTGCTCGAAAATAGTAATACTCTTTAGAGCTCTCCCCCACCCACCCTACCCATTTTCCTGGGAGGTTTGCAATAAAATAAAAATCTACCGCGTTCCTGACACTTGTTCTCCAGCTCTGCTTTTACTGCGTGGGTGTGGGGGGGTTGAGGTTTTTTTTTTCTTTTTGAACGCGTTTTTATTATTATTGCGGATGGGGGGGAGAGGGGGAAAACTTTGTTTTGGCCTTTTTGCTCTTGACAAACGCCTTTGCTCCATTTGCGGGTTCTCCTTGCGGGGAGCCGGAGGAAGACAGCCCTAAATGCTCTCTCTTTTTAAGTGTTAAAGAAAGCTTCCACCCTGCGCCTGTTTCTTTCTATCGTCTGCTTGGCATTTAATAATGTTAAGACTTATTAGAGCTGGTAATGAAAACTGTGGCTGTTGAATAGGGAGCTGTGTTGGAGAAGGGTGTAATAGCTCCAAGGCATGCTAAGAAATGTATTTATCCCCAATCAGTACTCACTCTCTGAGTTCCCAGCACAAACGTTAAGTTGAAGGGTTTTAAGGCAGATTAAATTGAGCCTTTATTTCTTTGCACTTTCATCTTTAAACGGCTCACTCCAGCTAGCCCTGGGCATATATTCATGAGGCTTCACTTTATTTTATTTTTTTATTTTTTTTTTTATCCTTGTTAAGACCGAGTTGTTATTATTTTGGGTTGTTGTTATTTATTATGACTGGTGGGGTTTATTAGGGAGGGTCACGCGTGGGTGATGCGCTGGTTGCCCGCGCCCCGCAGATCCTCGGTGGGGATGGAGGCGCGGGGGGGGGGGGGGGGGGCATTTGGGCAACCCCAAATCTACGGGGTGCTGGGGAAGGTGCTCAGCGTTTAATGCGGGAGGAGCAGGGGCGGGGGCGAGGCCTCATCCTGGCGGGGTATTAATTGCAACCAGACGCGGGGGGGAACATGGGAAGGCGATCTGCCGGCACTGGAGGAGAGGGAAGTTCAGGGGCTCCCCCCCCACCCGGCGTGACACCCCACGGCCACGGGTGGGGGCAGCCGGTCCTGTCCCCCGTACCGCTCCGGGATGCAGAGGAGGATGCTCAGGCCTGGGCGGTGCTCGCGGGGGGACAGACCGGGTTATATCTGAGGTGAAAACGCGGATTTTTAATGATTTTATCCCCCCCCTGTTTTATTTCTCCGAACTCCGCTTGATTGCACGGAGTTTCCTTTCCCCACTCGATTTTGCTTCGATACCCACCCCCGCCCCGTGACAGCGTGGAAATACTCCGTGGGATGGGGAAACCCGAGTGTGAAAGCCGGGGATAGCAGAGGGGTTTATTTTTATTGGAGGTGGGAAACGCGTACAGGCGTGAACAGCGAGGAGGGGGGGGATTTTTGGGCACTTAGAGGTGATAACAATTTAATTTGGTAGCAGTCACTGCCGCTTATGTAGGGTTTGGGGGGGAGTGGAGGCAGGGGGAAGCGGTTTGGAGTGGGTGTACAAGGTCCTGCCAAATTTAATTAGGCTCGGGGGAGGGAGGGGATAGGGAGAAAGGGGGGGGGGGGGGGACACCCCCCCACACCTGGAAAGGGGCTTTGTTTCCCAAGATGGGGGGGGAATGGAGTCAATTTATCAGCAAACAATCTGCATCGATTTAAAACCAACAAGCGCTTTCTCTGTAAATGTATGTTTAGAAGGGGGTGGGGGGGGGGGGGGGGGAATAGACACTTCATCAAATCAAGGGATTACGAAAGGTTGGCAATCTAATCAAACAGAGACCAGGCGGGATTTGTGAGTGTTGCGAGTGGGATCAGCTCTAATAATGGGGGGCAGGAAAGAGATAGGGTAGTGTCAAGCAATTCATTGGCTTTAGGCTGAGTTATTCTGTGCATATTTCAGGGAGAGAGAAGAGGGAAAAGGAGAAGAGAGAGAAAAAAAAAAAAGGCAGGGAGAGGGAGAAGGAAGGGGGGGCTGGATGTGAGCACACACGGAGCTTACATGTCACAAAAAAAGCTGAGACAAATGAGGTACAACAATAAACACAGATAACAATTACAAAGGCAAACAGTGGCTTTTGGGAACAAGTAGCTGCAGAACCTGGTCTACATAAACAAAGTAGGCAAATGTTTGCAAGATAAACTCCTTCCTAAATCAAGTGTGACGGGAAGGAGAGAAGAGAGGAGGAGAGATAAGGTTGGAAGGGGGAATAAACGAGTATAATCTAATACAAGACGTTTTAAAAAACAAACTTAAGACAAGGATGCGGGGAGAGAGGTTCAATTATACAGTAGGAAATGAAATAATATAAGGGAGATGTTTGTGATCCAGCGGTTGTTTGGTTTCTTTTTTTTTTTCTTTTTCTACATCATATCCCCCCCCCCCCCCCCCCCCCTTCTTTGGGGGAGAAGAATAGGTTCAATTACAGACCAGGGAAAATATAAGGCAAATATTGATATCAGGAGCGCTGGCTGGCAGGTGGGGTGCCCGGAGTTCAGCTCGGAAGGGAAGGAAATGCATTCTAGAGGTTATAATCTATAATTTGAAGGTGAATGGTAGATTACATTATACCGGGAGGGATAGGAAGTAGATATTTGGCGATGCGGGGGAGATGGATGCCGTGATAGAGGAGAAGAGGAAGGAAGCTGTAAAGTCTATTTCTAATCCGAGGTTTCGCCCGTAATTGGGGTAGGAGAAAGGAGGCAGAGATTGAATTAAGCGGCAGGAAGGCTGTGAGGGAAATGTGTGATCCAGGTGTGTGCAGGGGTTGTTCGGAAACAAACAGATCCCCCCCCCCAAAAACCGCTCTTAACCCCCAAATAATTTAAAGAAGTAGTTTAAGGCTGTGTTGGGGCTTATTCTCTTTTATAGAGACATGTATATATGGATCTCGCCAAATGAGAATTGTATATAAGAGGGGAGAGACGTGTCTGCAGTGTGGTTAAAGGAATTAGATATTTACCAGTTTGAAATAAGCCTGGTTATAAAAAAAAAAAAAAAAAAAAAAAAAAAGAGAGAGAGAGAGACACTGAAAAGATGAGACGGGAGAACACTTCAAACGAATTCATCATCTGGAGTGGTGAAGGGGAGATTTAGAGACAGTATTGGGAAGTTATTTAGATATTAATAACATATTTTCCTGAGGCGTCAGGAGTGCCTCCATACGCACTTTTTTCTCGCAGCTATTTGGCTGGGTGAAATATGGGAGACCCAAATGTTGGGAAGAGATAACACAATCAGCCTAGCCCTGGTCCTGTGACTGCATCATAGCATTAAACCCGGATTAACCTCCCCTTTCTCCCCCTCCCCCTCTCCCAGTTCTCCCCCCCTCCCACCCCCCCCAGCCCCCCCGAGAAGCTTTCCAAATTTTTCAGGGGAATTTACATGGCAGGATTTTAAAGCACATATAACACTAGCCTTAAAGCTGTAAGGTACTTACTCGAGCATTAGGGTAAGGCGGGGGGGGGGAGTATCTTTCTGAAAATTACGTTTGCTACAAAAGAAATAAGCAAATAAGGGACCCTCTTAAGACCTGAGCTTTGGAGATATTATATATTTATAGAGGCTATTCTTAAAAAAAAAAAAAAAGCCCATTTCAATCAGCTGCCACATTTCTCTATACCACTGGGTTTTGGGATGGCTTTCTGGGTTTTTTGGTTGGTTTTGCTTTTTTTTTTTTTTTTAAATTTAATCTGAACTTCAGTCTGATTTGAGGTTTGGGGGCGAAAAGATGCTGGGGGGGGTCCCAGGCCGGGAAGTAGCAGAGGGCTTCGAGTCGGAAGGGGGAACCCCACGTTCACGGGTGGGAGCTGCTCCTGCCCGGCCGGGCACCCAGGAGCTTTGCAGATGCAGGTGGAGCAACCAGAGCCCTCGGGGCTGGGTTCTGGGGGGGTGTGGGGGAGTGTGTGTGGGGGGGGTGTCCTTGTCCCCTCCCCATCAGCCCAGGAAAAAAAGAAATGAAGGAGTTGGGAAGCGCAGGTGCAGCTCAGGGAGGGAGGAGAGGCTGGGATGGGGATGCGGCGTTGCCGGCGTGCCCGGGGGTGGGAGGTTTGCTGCAGCCCCCCCTCCCCAAAAACCCTCCCTCCTTGCCGGCTTATCCTGTCCCGGGGCTGGTAGCCGCTCGGGAGGGCTCGCCAGTGCGCTCGCACTTTGCATGATCTTGCCACAAAAGAAATTAGATGTCAGCTAATGCCTGTTTATAAAGACATTTGTCATCCGGAGTTGGGGAGAAGTGGGGAAGAGATGAGGAGGTGAGGGGGAGGGCGAGAACCAGAATCGGAGGTTTGGTTGTTGTTTTTTGGTTTGTTTTGTTTTTTTTTTAAGACAGAATATGAAGGTACAAGTGATGATGGTGATATTCTGGGGGCACGGTCTGGCACTGACCCCTGCACTTGAGCGGACCCGAAGGCTGTCGGAAGGGAGAGGGAGGATTGCATCTCCTTGGAGGGGCTGGGAAGGGGAGAGGGAGGGGGGAAAAAAAAAAAAAAAAAAAAGAAAAAGTAGGTGAGGAAAAGTAGAGGCAGCTTGAGGAAATTGAGAAGCTTATAGTCTTTGATCCTTGGATGCTTTTCCTTATCAGAAACATTTGTGGTGACACCGGTACAAAGGAAGTTCATCATATTACAGACTGCTAGGGCTGCTTGCAGGAATCACTGTCTATTAATTAGCAGGCGCTCTGTCTTGTGGGACACACTAGATCTGAGGCTACATATTACTTGCTTGGATGGCTCTGGGTCCTGTGATGAATTGTTGTAAAGGGCCGTTGCTGTTTATAGGCTCTGCAGGGATAGCCAAGACAGGGGGGAGGCGGGGAGGACCCTCGGCTCATTCATGAAATATATCTATATCTATCAATCTATAGCCGGAGATGGGGAGGGAGAGGGGAAGGGGGTCGCTCATTCATGAAGTCTGCAGCTTGGGGAGACATCTTAGCTCATCCATTTTGTGCGCGGCTGCGGTCCCGGCCGGGCAGCGCAGCTCTGGGGCTCCCGGAGGGTTTGGGGCTTGAGATGAGGGAAAGAAAAAAAATATTAAAAAAAAAAAAAAAGAAGTAAAAAAGGCTAGTCAAGTCTTCCTAAAGAGAGGGCAAGTGAGGCGAGGAGGTTGCGCTGGAAATGGAGGGTTTCCTTCCCCTCAGCAGCATCCCGCCCGAGGGATGCTGCCCTCGCACCTCCACCTGTCAACGTCAAAAATAAAAAAATTTGCAGGGGGGGGGATAAAAGCTGGGGTTCAAAGAGGGGGCTGCCTTTCCTTTCCTATGGCTGGTCGGTCCCCCGCTGTCCTGCCCCGCCGGAGGTGGGCTGGGGGGAAGGCACGGAGGGATCGATGCTCCCCTGCCCACGGAGGGAAGGATGCTCCGCAGCCCCGAGGGAGGTTGGGGGAGGCTCGGCGGAGGCATGGGAAGCGCAAACTATTTTTACACCCGCTTTCCCCTTCAAGCTGGCCGTGCCTTGTCCCCGGGCTGGCTCTCCCTCTCTCTAGAAGAAGGAAGAAGAACCCTTCTTGGTTTTCACTCTTCTCTTGGGTTGATGAGGGTGGGGTTTTTTTTTTTTTTGGTGTGTGGGGTTTTTTTTGTTGTTGCTGTTGCTAAAATTGGAAGGCAGCACTCTGCCTGACCCTGGGGAGCGGGGCTGAGGGCAGGGCTGCCGGCGGGGCTCTCTCCCGGGCGAGGTGGGGGCAGCTGGGGGGGGACACCCGGCAGCCTTCAGCCTTCAGTGCCGCCTTTGTCCGGAGCCCCTAAAGACCGCGGATCAAAGTGACCTGGTGGCATCTTTAAAAGAGGGAGAGGGGAGGGGAAACCAGTTATGAAACTGCGGTCCCCAAACCCAGGGGAGGAAGGGGGGGGAGGGGAAAAAAAAGTTATTTTCCTATTTTCTAAGGAAAGGGGGAAAACCTACCCCTGACCCGCTGCCATTTCCATTGGCGTCCAAATCTGGAGTGGAGGGGAAAGTCCGGAGCGACTGCAATTCTGTAATTTATTTATTTTTTTTCCCGTTCCCATTATGGGGACGAATTGATTTGCATTTTTATTGGGAATTAAAGGAGAGGGAGGAAAGTTGACTCGACAGGATTGCTCAACGAGAAGCTGCTTTTGAGCAGCTCCCCTCCAAGTGGAGTTAAAAATACTCGGGTGATTTTCGCCTTGATTAAAGTTAGAGGAAGAGTCCTTAAATCGTCCGTGAAACTTCCCACTGTTAAACAACTTCGTAAAGATTTTTTTTTTCCTTGTGAAAAATCAATCCAACCAGAGCCTCTTCTTGCGCTTTAATAAAGATCCACTGGCTGCATTATTTTGCATTTTTAAATATATAGTCTTTAAAAGGAGAGGGTGAAGGTACAAAGGACACTTCGATGTCGAGGGATATTCAGGGGACAGTCATGTTTAAATTCGCTACAATTGTCTCCGGCACATTTGATTGCTCGGAAAAAGAAAGAAACACTGACATGAATAGGAATGGGGGCTGGGGGGGGACGGGATTAATAGCCCCCAACCTTTGTATGGTGTAAATTATCCAAGAGAGGGCAGATAGCCGGACCTGCTGGTGATTTTAGGGGACTATATATATATATACACACCCACGTATAGACGCGCGTATTTAATAAAAAGCTGGCGTTTTCCAGAGGGATTCGTTATTTCTGTGCAGTAACTCAATTCTTTTTAAATTCTTTCCCCACTTCTGGAGAAGATGCTTGTTTGATGCTAAATAGCAGCAAATTGAGCTATTTGAAGCTGCTTGCCTTTTTTTTTTTTTTTTTTTTTTTTTTTTGAGAATGCGAATATTTGGGTTGTACCTTGTTGCTCTGTTTCTTTTTCTTGGAGTTTTCTCCTTAATCTCCTTCCAGCCACAAACCCTCCCTTGTGCGTGCGGCTGAATATGCTCGCAGCGGGTAAGCTGCAATTTCCATTCCTGAAACTCCAGCAAAAGGAGGAAAAAAGTTTGGGGGTTTTAACAAATGTTGTTTTTAAAACAAACAAAGAAAATAACCCAGTTCTTGCCACCCTCTATTCACTGGAGGGGGGTATGTAAAGAGGGAGAGACGGTACAGCCCCAGATTAAGACGCATCTAAAGGACGAGGGGATCCAAGACGGTTAAATCCAAGTGATAGCTGGGGGAAAATTCTATATATAAAATGTCAAAATCTCGTGCTTCTCAAGGGAAAATGCTCAAAGGTTGAGAGGTGCAGAGGTGGACAATCTTCCCCGTTTATGCTTGGCAAGAGCGTCTCAGCAAATCTCTGTCAAGGAGAAAAATAGGGTCGTGGTTGTGATCAGTTGTTAAAGAATAAAATAACTTCAGCGCAGAGCAGAGAGCTGGTCGGGTTTAGAGTTCAGTTGCAAAGAGTCAAGTGTCCCCCGCGGAGAAAAAATATCCCCGTCACCCGCCGCCCCTCGTCAGCAGGGAAACCTAAATATTGTAATTATTTTTTCCCTGCGAGGCAGGGAAGGGAAAAAGCGGAGCCGAAACCCCCGCGCTCTCGCTCCTCTCCCGGCTGCTGTGACTTCGTGACTTTTCTCTCTGATTTTAAACTTTACCCAGGCTGAATTTGATCTTTTTAACTCTTTTGCCACCCCCCCTCCTCTCTCCCCCCTCCTTTTCTGACGGTATTTTTTTCTCACTCTGTTTTCTCCCCTTAACCTCCTCCTTTTTTTTTTTTTTTTTTGTCCGCCTTTCATTTGAAGCGAGGCTTTACAGCTTGCTACACTTTCTAAGTGCATCAATAGCCACTTTAGAAATACAAACAACTTTTAAAGATAAAATAACCAAACCAGAATGGGACTTTCAATGGGGGAATAGTTGTTGTCCTTTACCATGGAGTGTGCAGCCGCCTCTGCCTAATCCAGCTTTCATTTTCACCGACAAATGCCAAGAATCTATATCTGTCTCCCAACCCCTCGGGAGCTTGATTACACGACAAAAGGCTGCCATTATCCGCAGGAGAAAACAGGGAGGGGACACGGGGGCTCGGGCCTCTGAGGATGAGGGCATCTCCAAACTATTGACTTAGTGGATGAAGTCAAGAGCAAACACGCTGAGATCTAAAGGGGGGGAAGGCGCTTGCGGGAGCGGGCGGGGGGATGCTCGGGGAAGGAGCGGAGGAAAAGCAGCAGCAGAAAGTCCTTGAAAGTAAAGCGGAATGGAAAGGAGAGAGTTTTGGGGGGAATTAATCCAACTGTGGAAACGTTTTTCTCCCTCCTCACCCAAGAGCAGGTTGATCAGGGAAAGCTCCCACTCGCCCTCCGGCCCCCCATTATTTTTTTTCTCTCCGTGTGTCTTCCTTCGTGGTGAAATTTAAATTTTTTAAAGCTCTTCTTCACCTTCCTCATGGGGACTTGGGTCTTCCCTCCCGTTGAGAGAGGAAAAAAGGAGGAAAATGCCAAGTCCTGATTCTTGGGGACACGGCCGGTATGGTGCGGGGGTCCCCACCCCGCCGAGCTGCGCATCCCCCCCGGGCTGGGCGCAGGCGTCTCTTCCCAAGATAATCTCCCCCCAAAGTTTGGGGGGCACAGGGCGTGGGGAAATCCCCCTCCTCTCCCTGCTGTCGCACGGAGACGGGGCAAAAACCCAATGGCCGGACCCTGTTTTTCTCCCCAAACTGGGAACAAACTGGGTCAAGGTCTCGGCTGCGCGTTTGGCCAAGGAGCCGCGCTGGCTCCCCGGGCTGGGGTTAGGAATTAGGGGCTGCGAGAGATGGGGAGGGGGGGGCGGAAACCTGCCTGTGAAGCCCCCGCGGGTCTGGCAGGGAGGAGAAGTCACCCCACGCCGCTGCTTTTCAGGTTTAACTGGCTGCGTTTTGCATGACTGCCTCATTAGCCACTGCTGAGCCGGGATTTGCGGTCCAGGCTCATCCCGGCCCGTCGTGGACAAAAGTTATTTCACAGCCCTATCTGTAATTTATCTGGGTCACCTAGGGAGAAATCCTCCGGGTACGGAGAGTCCTAGAAGCGGTACCAAAAGGAGTCCCACCGCCCTTAATTATTTTTTAATCAACCTAACGCAGTGGTCCCTTTAAAGAGCTGCTTTTTGGTGCAAGAGCTGCGTTTAAGCATCTGCTTCCCGGCCGAGGCCGGGGAGCCAAAAACCTGCTCCAGCTTAAGGGATTTAAAGGTGTGGAGCGTGTGTTTCGGGCTGGGCCCTGTGAGCATCCCTTTTGCTGTAATCACAAAAGTATTAAACAAAGGAAGAGAGTGGCGAGGAGGTGGGAAGAACCCGGAGGATCCGATTTAAACTACAAAGGCACAAAAGGAGCCTAAGTTCATCTCTTAAGCGAAATTCATCTTTGGGGAGAGCGAAGGGTAGAGCAGGCTGGGCTTGCAGCGCTCCCAGCTCCGGGCTGAGGGGCTGGCTGGGCTTTTCCTCCTTGCAATAAGCCCAGCCGATAGTTTATTTTATGTTATTTTATTTTTTCCGCCTTCATGATATATAGAAAAAGGCGGTGAACCTGCTGGCCTCAGCGGGATCCCGACCTAAGACCGGGGTGGCGAGGTTTCCTCGCCGAAATTTTGCTTTTCTTTGGGAGAGCTGCACGGCATCCCCCGGCTTTGCGGTCCTACGGACAGTTCACTGTCTGGCAGGGAAAGAGCAGCTGCTGTGAGAGAGAATAAGTATTAGAAGAAAGAAAAAAAATCCTCGTAATCTTGGGACGTATATAATCTACGTCTCCCTGAATCCCAAAAGGCAGCGGGGCCCGTCTCTCTGATTTATTTTTACGCTAGCCTAGTTTGCATCCCAAAGAAGTAAACTGCTATTTTTAACCACTGGTTTAAAGCTTAATTAAAAGCCCCTAAACTGATTGTTTTGAAAATTGATTTAGAGGAATTGCCCAGGGCTGAGACGCTATCTAAGCCAAGTTGCAGTCCCAGAGCTCGCAGTGGTGTCTGAATCGTTAACCCCGCCGAGGCAGGAGTCGCCGGCTATGGATGACACATGGGCCAGCGGGGTCCCTACACCCTCTGGAAAGAAAGGTCCTTTGTTAGTCCCGGCTACTGGCTTGCTTGGGTGGATCTCCGCTGGTTTCCTGGAGTTACGAGCTTTAATTGAATTAAGGGAAGCTCTGAGATGCTTGTGACACCGGGATGGCAGAGCTCTTCCTTTCATGTTGCAGATCTTGGGGGATCGGGGGGGCTCTGTCGGGGTACAGGAGGGTGGGTGCAGGAGGGAAGGGCCCCACCATCTCCAAAGGTGGGCTGTGCTACGGACACACACACACACAGGTTTTCCAGTACCTAGATCCCTTTTTCCCAGCCATCTGCACCCGGCAGAGCCGCCCGAGATGCTGCCGAGCCACCGCTGCTGTAATTATCTTCAATTGCTTCCCCGGGAGAAGGGGCTTTACCTGCTTAAAAGGGGTGAAATGAAAGTTGGTTTGAAGGCTTGGAAGGGGGGGGAGGTTGGGAAGGGAAGTGGCATTTCAGCCCCGTAATTAGATGTAAACAAGAATAGAGACGGGGCTCCATGGTCAGACAACTTGATTGTTAAGGGATTAACACCTAAGTAAACCAATAAAGGCTTCGCGTTGCTGGTGAGAGGGCTGCGGGCCAGGCGGGGCTGTGTAAGACTATCAAGGCCTAATGGGCTCCCCCCCGGCAGAGCCAGGGCAGCATATTAAAAAACCCCCGAGAAAACGACGTTTATTCCCGGCCTGGACACGTGTGGGGCCACCCCAGCAATTTTAGGAGCCCGGTTTTGAAGGCTCCGGGCAAAGGTTGGAGTTGTTGGCGCTGTTTCTGCTGCCTGGGAAGCGAGGGACCTTTCCCTTCCCTCCTTCGGGATGCCTCAAGGTAGGCACCCACCGGTGCTTGGCACCCATCATTCCCCGGCACCCATCGCCCTGTTTATTAGGGGAATAAATGAGTTAGAAGTGGATCTCTGCCCCACCCGTTTAGGGCCGAGCACTCCCGTGTATCACCACCTCTACCCATGTAAGTAGGACGGTTTCTTTTGCACAAGGGAAACTGCAGGTTCCTCCAACCCTTTAGTTTTTCCATACCTTCTTAATAATAGCTTTTTCTTAAAAAAAAAAAAAAAGATATCCTTCAGAGCCAGCTCCAGCAAAACCCTCCTGGGCGTAGCTCTCCAGGTTTGCCTCCAACTGGGCTTTTGTGGTCGTTTCTTTTCCTCCCAGCTTGCCCTCGGTTGGTATTTCCCCCCCCCACCCCCCCAGCTCCGGCCAGACTTTGAGGGGATGGAAGAGTTTAACCTTTGGAAAAAAAAAAAAAAGAAAATCAGGTCTGGCCTTAAGTGATGCGGTGGTACCTGTAAGCCTGATTTCCATGGCTCTCTGCCGGCGCGGATTTGGGATTGAGAGGTACCTGAAAGGCTCAGAGTCAAACTGAGTTCAATAACTTGGGTCTGTTTTGTTTTCCTCCATCTCCCCAGCTTCCAGTGGTCTCTTTACTCCGCTGGCAAGGCTAATATCGGAGCACTCTAGGGTGTGGGTATTTCTTCCTCCTGATTGCAAATAACCGAAAGATTAGCACCAGCAGCTGTTTGGAATTGGAACAATGGAGAGACCTAGGAAGTGGAGAAATTGAAAAAGGAGAACCCCCCTCCTAATCACCCAGCTCAAAGTTCACCAAGTCAGACTGCATGACTTAACGTGACCTCCACCTCGGCTTCACAGGGCTGTTTGCTTATATGAAGGTTCGGGGGGAGACAGAAAGAGAGAAGGAAGGGGGGGGGGGGGGGGGGGAAGGAAAGCGGGGGGGGGGGAGCGGGCAGTTTAATGAAATTTCCTATAGAGCTGCGAGGTTACTGCGTGGCTGGACGGTCCCCTTTGGCCGCCGGGTGCTCTCGGTTCTTGCCCCGTCGGGCGGGTTTAGGGGGTTCCTTATCCCCCCCCTGGGGGGGGGATATGAGCCCCCTCCATCCTCGTCAGGGGTCAGCCCGAGGCTCGTCGCCTTTTCGGGGGGCCCGATCCTCCGTGCCGGGAAAACCGGGGTCCGTCCCTGCAGGAGGCGCCGGGGACGGGCTGCTCCCTCCGGGCAGGGGCAGCCCCCCGGCTCGCCGCATCCCGGGCGGGGGGGGTCCGCGGTGGGGGGGTCCCCGCCGTGGGGCAGGGGGTTCACACAGCAGCCCGGCCCTGCGCTGGCTGGTGAAGTGTGAGAGCGGCTGAGCTGTCAGGAGGAGTTTGAATGGGATCCCCTAATGGATTTGACTCGGAAATCTCGACTTGACCAGTTTTTTCCTCTTTAAAACAAACTCATTAAACTTGTCAACACTCATTAGGGCCTTAAAACGTTGAACTGGAGTCACTGGGGAGAGCGGTTGGTGGGGGGCTGCCTCGGGAAGGAGAGCTGGGAGGGGGGCAGCCGCGCATCGCCTCCGCGCCGGGCTGCAGCCGGGCTCCCTCGGCTTTGCGGGGCGGGAGAAAGGGGCTGCCAGGAAAATAAACGCCTTAAAAGAGAAATCAAGGGAGGAGAGCACGGGGAGGGGGTTGTGCCTTAGAAATAGGGGCATCTCCGCACCCCCCGCCTCCGGGCTCGGCTACAAAGGAGGCGCCGGGGAAGGGGAGGGCTGCCGGAGGGGCCGGGCGAGCGACTTCGGTTTGGGGACTGTCCCCGTGATTTGAAAGCGTGTGTGTGGGGAAATATATCTGCTGGGCTGCGTTTTCTGCAATTGCCGGGGGAAGGGGGAATGGGGGGGAACGGAGGGGGAAAGGTTAGAGCCAGCTTTCAGCCCTAAATCCCCTGGAAATGAGCCTGGTCTCCGAAATTCCTTCCCAATCCCCCTACCCACAACATTTTGAGAGCTGTAAAATTAGTCGGAGATCGTCTTAATTCTGTCGGCAGGACGCAAATTGCTTTCGGGGGTGGGGGCAATTAAATGTTGCGCATTTCTCCGATTCTTTTGAATAGAGGTTTTGTTTGGGGTTGATTCAGATTTTTTTTTTTTTAAAAAGGGTTTATTCTGATGCTTTTCAAGCCTCGATTCCCCTTTAAGTGGAAAAAACCCACCCCTATTAAAAAAAAAACAAAAACAAAAACAAAAAAAACCTTCGAGACCTTCTGTTATTCCCCTCTCTGAGAATGAGAACATCAGCTATTCAAGCGTATTGATGAACTCCCCCAAAAAGTTTATTAAGAGAAGCGAAAACAAAAGGACTAAAGGCCGCAGGCAACTGGACAGACAGTTTATAAACTAAGGTCCCATTGTCCCCCTGAGGCAGATGCATGAATACCTCTGAATGGGTCCCTTTGGAGTGACAAGATCAAGCCAGACAACAGCATGTTAAAAGGAAGGAGCGCTGTTTCTCTTTCTCCAACCCAAAGATCTGCTCCCCCTACTCCTCCTGCATTAATGTACATCTGCAGGGGGAGGAATAAATAGCTCCTTAGGATCTGCGGCCTTCGGGGTTTTTATTCTTCCAACCCCAGCACTGGCTCTTTGCACCATATGCTGCAGATCAGCCCTCCTTTCTCTGCAGCCTCCAGCCAGGCAGTCGCCTAAAATGATCCCCAGCAATCGCAAACTTTCTTCCCTCTCTCTCTTCCCCCCCCCCCCCCGCCCCCCCTTCCTCTTTCCTTCCCCCTGCCGCTGTTAAAATCGCGATTTACGGCCTGCTTGTCTAGGAGATCCCTCGTGGTCAATTAGGTTTGCACAGAGCAATTTAACTAATAGGCTTTGATGGATTTATTTTATTTTTTTTTATTTTTTTTTTCCTTTCCCCGGGATATCAGCCTTGCGCTGTTAGGACGCGGCGGTGGGGAGAAACGCCCTGAGCATCCTTCAGAGAGGGGCAGGGGATGGCAAACCTGGCAATGGGTGCCCGGAGAAGTCCCAAAATTAAGGCCCCAACTTGCTGCTGAGGGTCCCCTCGCTTTCACCAACCGCTCCCAGCTCCAGACTCTGTGTCATGGCTGGAGGGGACGGGGTCGAGTATCATTTGGGTAAATTTGGATAAGACTGAGCAGCTTTGGTTTCTCCCATAAAATTGCAATGAGCACCTGGTTCCCCCCTTTGCCTCTTTCAGACATTTTCCACCTTGACTAAGGTTAATTCAGAAAAGTTTTTAAAAGCCTTAGAAGGGCAGAGGGGCTTTAATGTGTGTTTGCAGTTGACAGTGTTTTAGCTTTATGGTCTCGGGGTATTTTGTTGCCTGGACAGTGAAAAAAATAGGGAAAGAGTGAGTTTCTCATCATTTTGGCCCTTGAAATAACTTCTAGAGGTGCAGACCACAACAAATAGCCCAGGCAGGGTGTAAACCTGAACGCAGAGATTTTTCCAGCCCACCCAAATGCCTCGGTCCTCGCCTTTACCTCCCAAGCCTGGGTGTTTACGGGTTCCCCCCATCCCCGTTGTCATGTTGAGGGGATCCCTCTGAGGTGGGAACATCTCGGCCTGGCTGCCACAGTGGCTGCGAGGGTGCTTTGGGGCTGATAACTGGCATGATGCATCGGTCTAGCTGGTCTCTGGTGCTTGCAGAGCTTGTTTGCACACTCCTTAACGAGAGACAGCTCCGAGCGCTGGGTTGGGAGGTCAAGCGATGATAATAATAATAAAATTATCCCCCTTTCCCCAGCCTCACCTTCCCCTCTGCAGCGGAAGAGTTGCTATTTCATGGCTGGCTAAAGCCAAACTTCCCTCAAGGGGGTTATGCGACTTATGACCCTCCTAACCTGTACTTAGTGCTCTCCAAAGGAGACGTGCTCCTGGAGAGGTGACTTGAATGGAGACGGAGCCACAGGGGCAAAACCAATCTATCTGAAAAAATAAAAGAACCAAAACAGCAACAGGGAGAAGAAACACTGAGCAAAAGAAAAAAATAACAACCAAAGCAGAGTGTTTCCCAATTAGGGAAATACCTGCTTAATCAGCTAAGGCAGTAGTTTGTAGGGAACTGTAGGAACCCGATGTGTGGTTTTGGGGACAGTGCTGCCATTTAACTCTTCACAAACTCAAGGAGGACTTTAGCATCAGACAAGCATCCCCATCTTCAGCTGTGGTTTAGTGGCTGTGATGCTTTTCACAAAGGGACGGTGTGTACGCACGCCGTGACAGCATCTCACTGCCTCAGACCAGCTCCCTCACTCCAGGATAAACCTACACACGTGCCCAATCCCCAGCCCTGTCTGGAGGGGCTGTTCGCAGAGAAGCACAGCAATTAGGTCCCATGCTAGAATTAATCAGGCCTCTGACCCTTCAAGCAAATACATCCACGTTTGATTTTATTGATCTGAGTAAATGGACTGACTGATGGGCCCAGGTTTTAGCCGGACAGGGGACCCTTTGCAGCCCTTCAAGTGCAGGAATATTTTTATTATTTCCTTTTGGGGTTTCCGTAAGGTACATTTCCCTGAAAGCATCGCAAATGGGGCTGGGGAGAGGAAAAAAAGAAACAGATGAGGAGCTGATGTGATGAAAGACCAACAGATTTTGGGTCATTCCTGTTCCCATAGTGGCTCCCTGAGGCATTTCAAAGGCAAAAAAGAAATGGGAAAACACAAACACATAATCAAACCAAGGAGCCAGTTAACCAGGCCAATACCCGCAATCCCAAAGTCCCATTTAGCTGCTCGCAGGATTATCACTTGTTGCCGATTCAAAACCAGCAGGTGTTGTCAGCTATTTATGATCACTGTTATTTATACAGTGCCACTGGTGTGCCTGGCGCTCGGCAGCCACGTACAGATGAGAGCCAACCTCTCCCCTGAGAAGATACCAAACTAAATTAGACTTAACACAGCGGCAGACGTTAATACACAGCATATGGGGATGAGGGGAAAAAGAGAGGTTCAAATCCACAAAGATTGTGCAATTGCCAGGCATTAAATCCCGCTCCCATCAGCTTGTTAGTTCCCGTTTTATAGGAAAAGCAAAAGAAATAGATCCGTGTTTATGCGCGGGGAGCCTGCAGCATGAGGGCAGGGACCGAGGTAGGGCGTTGCGCCTTGCTTTGAGGATGGGATGGATGAATTTTATTTGCTTGATGGGAATATTATTTGCGTTATGGGCCGGGATGGAGATTTGCAGCCGTTGCATTAGGCGGTGTAGGGATGCACAGCCAGAGCCAGCTTGCGGCGTAGAAAGGAGCCGGGGGATAACCGAAGTGAAGCAGCTTGCCCAGGTTCACATGGCGCATCAGCGGCAAAGCCGAGACTGGAACCTTGTGTAAAAATTACTAAGCAGAGCCCCATCCGCAGCCTTTTTTCTTCAAAACCTGGTGGTTTTATGCAGGAAAATTCCCATGGTATCTGCAGGAGTTTTACCCAAAGATTGAATATGGACCTGGAGATTTGGCTTTTTCTTATTTTTTTTTTTTTCTTTAGAGGTAAATCAGCTCACAGAGCAAACTACTAGATGCTACTTGGAAATAAAACACATTTCCAGCTTAGGCCTGCAAAGGCTTACGTTTGTGGGCGACTTTATCCAAATGAGTCATCCCATCCCATGTCCATGAGAGGATTCCCCATGTAAGCAAAATTGACCAATACGACATTTATAGGGATTGGGGCAGGCACCGGTAAGAAGCATTCCCCAGCCAAAGGAGGCTGCGCGGGGAAAGAAATCAGCTCTGTAAAATTTAAACAGCCTCCTCCTGTTTTAGGCTTGAAAGACAAGAGTCATGAACTGAGGCACTGGTCGCCACTTAGCTGGCGGTGGTGTAAAATGCAAAGTGACCCCCGGAGTTGTTTGAAGAAGGCTGGACCCTGCTGTAAAGCTCCGTAAACTGGGCTCCCCCCTCCAGGTTCTTCCCCCCATCCCCTCCTCCCCAGCATCTTTTAAATGATTTTGGATTTTAATGCAGGGCCCGGAGCTCATTCCTTCGTATTCATGGCATCAAACAAGAGGCTGCTGCCCCCAGCTGGGTTCCTTGAACTTAGAAGCAAAGCTCTACTCAATATTACCTTAATTAATTAACTAAAGAGACAATGGCTTTTGAGGTCTCACCTCTGTTTCCAGGGAGGGGGGCCTTTTGACAGAGCCCTGCCATAAACTAATTCCGAGTTCCAGCAAGGAGTCATAGGGGGAAGAGTTAAGTGACACTATTTACTTGTTTACCAAGACAATTTATGTCATATTTGTTTTTCCCCACCTTCTGTCTGCAGCACTGAAAACTCTGTTGGGGGTGCAGGGGGAAGGAGGAGGAGGAAAGATTATTATTTGCATTAACCACTGAAATCAAAGCACATTCCCATCTGAAAAACACCACTTCATAGCTTTTGGTATCTTCTTTTTTTTTTTTTTTAAATTTTAATTTACAAAAAGTTTTTGAAGCTTTCCAGGTTCAATATAACAAATCTGAGCTTTGATGCTTTAAAAGTGCCATAAAGAGCTACAGGCAACATCACAGTTAACCAAAAAATATATATTTAAAGGCTCCCGTGAGCGCTTGTATCTCTTCTGAATGTTGTGGGTGTTTTTTTTTTTTTTTTTCATTTGCAAGCAAGCACTGAATAGATGTTCACTGGTTTATTCCACTGAGTAACAGGCATTTTGTATTTTGTAGCAGCAATAAAAATGTTTTAAAAGGTCACAGTGAAATGTGACCAGCTGGAAAAACTATCTGGAAACACATATGTCATATACTCACCAGTGCATCATTACTGGATTTTGGGTCACCATACCCCCTAAGAAAGGCAATATGATCAGTATTTTTATAGGTAAGGAAATTATAGAGGAGGTATGTCACTTCATGTCCCTTTGGGAGCTCAGAGTTAAAGAAGGAACTGAATCTGTGTCTCATGGCATTCCCCGATCCATCACAGCCTCCTCCATCTTCACAAATCATCTCTGTGCTGAGGCTCAACCCACTCACTGGGTCAAATTCTCAAATAACGTAAAATGGCTTCACTTCATGGAGTTTTGTAAATTGAGTAGGTCGCAGACTGTGGATTTGAGGAGGGGCTTTTGGTATTTGAGGTCTGTGATCCACAAGATCTGCATCTCCTGTTTTTTAATAGACTTCTAGGTGTAGCATTTTGATTATTTGGCAAATGATTCCCCTCTCTGCCCAACTGTGTTGGTAAGAATTGTCCACGCTGATCTATAAATATGTTCCTTACATGCAAGGAAAACAGGATATTTCATAGGAATCATCTCATTTGGATCAGAGAAGGGATCAGTTACTTCCCCCCCATATCCATACATTTTTGGTCTGGGTTTCATTGCTCAGAACTTAGGTTGGTGCATGCAAAATAGGTTTGTGTGTATTTCAGAGCTCTGGGGCATATGAAAACGTGATCATTCATAACCGCATCTCCCCATTTAAGGCATGCAGTTTTGGAGGCCTGGGCTTAGCCACTGAAAATTTGGTCCTTATTGTCTCATGTCCCAAATCTGCAATTACTTATGTCCATATTTAATTTTATACATGTGAGTAGCCTCACAGTATGAAACACAGACACGATTAAGAAGATACTCCCACTACCACCTCCTATAAAAGTGAACTGCTGAAAAGGGATCGCTAGCTCAGCTAGCAATAAGCATTCCCCAGGGTGCAGGATCTCCTAAGAGACTCATTGTAGCAGAGTTGTGCTCACACACAAGGTTTAAGGGAGAGATTCTGCCAAAAAACAGTGAATTTGATGGACCTACTTTAGCTTGCACGAAGTAAGGGACTTCATCTGTTAACTCTAGATATTGATTTAAAAAAAAATATTATTTTTATTTCACCACCACCAGATTAGTTAATCTGCAAACATGCAACCTGGCCCTGCTTTGTATGTGCTGTTTTGTCTAAAGAATATGGAACAGAACCATGGCTCTGAAGACTTAAAATCTGTCTCTGCCACTGGATTGCTCTGCCTCTGACCAAGCTGCTTCACCTCTCTGTGGCCCTGTTTCTGTCTCTGTCTCATCCGACCGTCTCTTGCTGTGCATTCATTCAGTGCCTAGCATAACGGGGAACCAAAATGACCAAGCTGTCTCATTCTTGCAGTAATAACATATATCACTGCTGCTCTGGTTTAGCTAAACATCTCCTGAAGCTGGAGGATGTCCAAAACCAAATCAAAGTTCTGCAAGAGCTGCTCTTAATAATTCAGTAGGTGAATGTGAACCAACTCTGGACTAGCACTTCTGCACCATGTCTCAGAAATAGTGAAGATGATGTATCTGTCAAGGCTCCAAGGAGATCGCTCTTAATAGTTATCAGTCCCTTAAGTCTTGGTAGACTGAAGGCTGTTGCCATTTTGGGTATTTAAGAGTCTACTTCATGGAAAGCTGTTGCAGTCAGACTCCTTTTCTTGCTTCTTGCACTAGTTACATGTCAGTCAGGATCTTCAAATGAGCCCTTGCTACAACTTGCACTGCCTTTGCAGTCACGCAGGGATGTGCAAGTAGCATGTTGGTATTAATGGTGAAGTGGCATCGTTACCGTTTCACGACCAAGGCTATACAGCGTCGTGAGAAGTGCTGCACTTCTGACTACTAATGACAAACAGTGCTATCAAGGGAGAACTCAGGCTGTCGGTGATTTGTACAGGGCTTGGCTGGCTTTGATTCCAGCATTCCCTCCAGTTGCCCGTGTGTTCTTGCCGTTCAAGCCTCTGATCTTTGCGGGGGGCTTGGAGGGTTGGGCAGGATTGTCTACTTGAAACGCGTTAGAACAAAAAGTGACATCGGTGGTGCCGGTGTCACTTTGTGCCTCTTCTCTCCGGGAACCATAAGCCTCGATTAGAGTTGTGCAACTCTACAATTTCCATTTCCTCACTTCCCAGTCACAAATATGACAACAGAGCGAGTGATGGCAATTCTTTTCAATAGAGAGAGAAAACACCTCTGGGGCTGTTCACCAAGCTGGTCTGAATCAATGTTCCCCCCAAAACCACAGTGACACTAGCTAAGGGGGCTGCAGTAAAAATTACTGGGCATACTCCTGTCCCATTTCTTTGACTCCTTCTCTTTGATCCCAATTAGGGCTGATCTGCCCACAAAAACAGGCAACTTACAGCTTATTCTCCACATTACTGGGACTAGAGAATTATAATTGCTCAGAGCTCTGGGTTTGGGACACAAGTCTGATTTCCTCGGGGCTCACCTGAGACTGACCTATTTGGTGCACGTAGGATTTCAGTTTGGACTCGAGCCAGGGTCCCAAGGGAGAGAGCAGCCCACTGCTAGGAAGAGGGTAGAAAGGATGTCTTGTTTATCAGTGAAGCCACCTGGCTCCCTTTACCCAGGCGGCACCACTTCTGATGTACCTTTCAGAGGGGCAAGAGGGTGAGGGGACTGGAAACACTTCAGAAATGTAAATGCCGTCCATTTGTTTATAATTTTATACCCTGACATGTAACCTGAACCTGATGGAGTCAATAAAGAATTAAACCTCTGCATGTTTCCTACCTCAAAAATACTGGAGCAAATCCAGGGCTCTTGAAGGCAAATTATTCCAAAGAGCTGAAAGGAAAAGAAAAAAAGAAGCCTGACTTTTGTATTCTTTTTTTTTTTTTTTTTTTTTCCCCCAACATTTTGAAAGAGTGCCCTTACTTGTTTTCCAACATCAATGGGCAACCAATGTGTTTTCGGGAGCATGGCCAGCTAGCTGCGAAGCAAGCCCCACGATTTACAAATAATTTCATTTGTTCAGAGGAGTTTTGAGGATAGAAACTAATTCCAAGGGAATGAAATTTCTCAGGCTGAGAAGGAGTCTCAGTGAGAACTTTCCATTTTTGTTTTTTTTTTTTCAGGGAGAAGAATTTTCTGCTCACAAAATATAAGTTAAACATCTCAGGACAAGCTTACTTGTTGCAATTACGCAGTTTGGGTTATTCAGTAACCTGTGAATATATTTTGCCATTAACATTCCCGCACAGTGAGGTTTGTTGTGGTTTTTTTTTTAAATGTCGGGTATAATCAGCTTACATCAGGTAAAACTGACCTAGCTGTAAATCTAGTATCTGGATTTTGCATGCCGCAAATTGAAGGGTCATGTGGAGGTAGAGGTGTTGATTTGGCCAGTTAAATCAAATTAAAAACAGGGATCATGTAGGACGGTGTGATGCTGCTCTGTCCATGTCTCCTAGCTCAGTATTATCTAGTGTTTGTTTAAATCCACCTCAAGCCAGTGGTGAGCTGATTATTTCAAGACATTGCAAATGTGTAATTTCTCTCTCTCCTCCTGGAGTGCAGTGATTTAGGCTGGGAAGAAAATACACCGACAAAACTATGCGCTCAGGTTCTAAGATTTTAGTGTAGGGACCATGCTTTTGTTCAGGGTGTGTACACCTGGTGCACTGGGCAAAGAGTGAGGGTGAAGTCTATATGTATATATTTATTTTGTAAAGTGACAGAACTACAGCCTGTGGGACTGTAAGCCTATGGGATATATAAGGAACTGTAAATCTGAGCTACCTCTAAGTGAGATTTTTACATATGGGCTATACACAATCAAAGCATATGTATAATATAATTGATGATGGCTAGATAGATAGATCTGGAAGCCTGATGTTACATCGGGGCAAAGTGGTCAAGAGAGAAGCGGTTGCCAGCAACTGCTCTCAGGGAACAGCAGCAAAGAGGTGGCTCCAGGGAAACTGAATTCAGATACCTGGACCTGCAGTGGAAGGAGAGGGTTGGTGTCCTGGTAGGACTCTGGAGAGCTTTGTGCATAAGCTGAATCAGCTCTGTGGCCACTAGAAATCAGAGGAGCTGCACTGAGACGGGGATGATACGCTACTTTGCCTTACTCCATGATCTATCCCATGCGTGTCCCTCTTTGGGGCTGAATTATGCTCCCAGTTACAGAGCTTCGGCTCCGAAAATGGTGGGTTGGCTCTGGGCGGCCAAGAGGAAAATCTAGCTCTCACTTTTTCTGAATGGCTGGACAGCAGGGACTGTCCCCTTCCCCTGTCCTAGAGCCACTGGTCCTCCTGGCTCCTTCCAGTCCCCTATAGCTTTCCTGCTCAGCCAGCTGAAAGGCTGCCAAGTTCCCAGAGCTTTATCCACTCCTGCCCTATCCTATGGATCCAGAGGTAAGGAGAGTGTGAGCCCACTGCACCCCTTTTTGGGGTCCAGCCTTGCCTTTTCCCAGCGCCAGCTGCGACCCCCAAGTAACATGCTTTAAAAACAGCCTCTCAGAATGGCAAGGGTGTTTTGGTGCTTCTTTTTTTTTTTTTTTGGCTAACTTTATCAGTGCCCGAGCACGCCTTGAAGTGTCAGCTTGACATAATATGTAACAGTAATTAAGAAATAAGCCTCTTGCCCGGTTTCACAGCAATCATTTAGCTAAGTAACTACCATGGTCCAGTGCCTCAAAAATCACCATTAGCCCACGCCACTTATGGCCATAAAATTTCTTGTTTTCTGCTTTTCATCGGACTCACCCTGGAATCTTCGTTTTGCTTTATTTATACATTTGCACTCAAACAATGGCAATAAACCCATTCCCAGAGTGTTGCAAATCAGAAATTTGTCCACATTTTTTCCACCACCTTCCTGGGTGAAGCTGCCTTTTGCTTGGGAACGGCAGTGGCTGGAGGCAGCTGGGAGGGGGGGGAGCAGGGTGTCGCTTGGAGATTGATCGGTGCTGTTGGAAGTCGCTGAGATGGGGCAGAGAGGGGGAGCCGGAGGAATCTGGCATGAAAAGGCAGTTTGTGGTGACAGGAGTTTCTTTTGAAAGACCTGATTGAATCAGACCTGAGGCGGGAAGAAACGGCTGTTGCCTTCATTGAGTTTTCGCTAACTTTTCCCCCCCTCCTACCATCGAGGTTTTTGGTTCGGGCTTTTTTGCTTTGTTCTATTTTAATGTGTCCTATACTGTTTAAGCTGGAAGAAATAACCACGAGGTCCTGCCCGCAGAGTGAAAAAAAAAGATCAAGGACATCTCACTCAGTCCCTAGCAGCCTGTGAGACATATTTTTAACCATTCTAAACCAGCGGACCGCTAATTTCAACAGAGCCTGTGATTTTTAAACTGGTTCACTATTAGGCATTTAGCCTCCGTAAATTATGATTAAAGCTCTCTGCAGACAACTCAATGGACCAGATCAGGATGCTGTGACATGAACTGAGTTGTCTTAGTTGGTACAATTTATGGAGAAAGCTGCCTGCCTGGCCTTATTACCACAATATCTGCAAACTGCTTTTCCCTGGGGAGTGTGGTGAGATCCACGCTTGCAAACACAGATGCTAAACAGTTCGTCTCTAGTTAAATAAAAGTCTGTGATGCTCTGAACCCCATTTTCCTCAATATCAGGCTTGCCCTTTTACCACTACACCTCCTGTGGGCCCAGTTCAGGTTTTACTGGGCGGCCGACTTAGAGAGTAATGACTGCTCACTCAAGCAAGCGCCAGCTGGCATTATGGAGATTTACCCCCAGTGACATCTGAATTGAGCTTTGAGTAAATGCCCTCGTATTTGGTCCACTCAACTTCAGAGGGAGTTTTGTCTGAATCAAAAGAAATAGAGACAGGAGGGAAAAAAAAAAAAAAGAAAGATTTTAGGACTTAGTGGTTAGTGAAATCGGACTGCCTGGATTTCCCTCTCTTGTGGCATTTGGACACTAGAGAAAGAGCCGGGACTTAACTATCAACTTCTGGAGCAAAAATTCCTACTGGCAAGAACAGTCTTGTGCTGACTGATGTGTGCAGGAGATGACCTACTAAGTCTTTTTTTTTCTTGCTGTTGAGTTTCTTTCTCCCCGGCTTCTTGGTTATCCACAGTTATTCTGCTAAAATCCATCTTTTCCTCGAGCCCTTATGCGAGCATCTCTCTCTTCAGAGAGACATCAAAATCCTGCTCTTTCTGCACAAGGACCTGTGTAATCTACCCCAATTATAACTGCCTGTCCTTGCTCCCTGTACCCCCCCGCCTCTTCTTTCCCTTTTCTTTCACGCCTTGCGATCCATTTCCCAGATCTCAGAGATGAATCCCTTAAACTGCCTTTTCCCAGAAACTGCTCCCACCCTGCTTTTTTTATCTGGTGTGCCCCCCTCAAGCTGCCACCAGCTCATGGCTGCCCGTGAGCCCGATCCCACTGTGATTATACGCAGCAGCCCAGAGGCCACGATTTACGCACAGAAGCCAAACTTCCCTCTCAGTGAAACAGCATAGGTTTGGTGCTATAACATAGGTATAATCAATACACTGTGGGCCCTTTGTCATCACCCTCCAGGTCACACACGCTGAGGAGCCTGCATGCACAACCACCCTCCGTTCCCTCACAGCAAATGGACGCCTCAGGTGCTCTCAACCCCTTTCTGCCTTCAGGCTGGAGGGAAGCTAAAGCAGGGCCCTGTCTTCTTCCAGCTAAGGGAAAACGGAGTTTCTTCTACCCCCTCAGCCCTTCTTCAGGCCACCACAGCCACTGAGTCCCTGCGGGAACAGCCCCCAAGTCCCTGCGCTAATGGCGGGTGCGGAGGCACCACCTCCTTCTGGCACCTTCCACCACACCCAGGTGCCTACCCAGCCCTGATTGGCTGGCTACCGGCAGGGGGCGGGCCTGCAGCGCAGGGAGCCAATGAGAGCACACGCTCTCACCTGAGGGGACCCTGGCTGTGGTGGTGGGCTGAGGCGGGATCATTGTGGGCTTCAGCTCGTTGGGCTTGGCAGGCTGTGGGCAGGGCAGGGCTGGCGGTTAGTCAGTCTGTCTGTCCGGCAGAGTGGCTGTGGCGGGGTCAATCAGCCCTGATTTGGGCAATTAATCAGTCAAGACAGCCCTAATGCGGGCAGGTAGCCAGTCAGGGCAGCCCTGGTGTGGGGGGTTAGTCAGGGCGGCCATGGCTGCTCTGTCAGGGCGGCTGTGGTGCCGTGAGTCATCGGAGAAGCCTCACTGTGGTCAGCCCACACAGAGCGGTGTGGTCCAGCGGTCAGGACAGCAGGCCAGACACAGCATGGTGCTACTCCAGCAGCCCGCTGGGACCCAGGGCCTTGCTACAGCCTCAACAAGGTCAGAGCCCTTCTCGTGGTCTGTGCTGAAATTGCTGTCTGCCTCCAGGCAGTGCTCCCTGAGGTCTCTGCTGCTGTGCTGGTTTAGCCCTTTCTGAGCTTTCCTTCCCTTCATGTACTGCTGTGCTCATATATCTATATGTACAGCCCTGGGCACTACCACAGCCCAAATGTCTGTGCTTTGCAATAAAAGCGGTGCACAGTAAATACTGCATTAGGTTCAGCCTCTGCTTCTCTCCCCAGAGCACATCACAGGGGCTGGGTTTGCTTTTTAATACTCTCCAAGGGCATTCCTCACTGAGTGCTAATATTCGTGTGCTCCTCCATCCTTCTTCTCCATCCCTTTTATCCCCACTCCCTCTCCCACCACAGTGGTGGAGTGCAGGGCAGTTATTGCTGTGTTTTCCAGCCCCAGCTTTCAGGTACTGCCGCACTCCTGCCTGCCCTTGCAGGCTCTCTTGTCCAGAAAAAACCACCACTGTGCGATCTGGCTCCCGGTCCCATCTGAAAATTTGGCAGGTGTACAACAAACTTCCATGACTCTTATTAGCAGCAGATCCGTAGGGAGGGAGGGGCTGGGGGAGTCTCTCCAACAAAAATAATAGAGGAAGACCAGCTGAGTTGTTGTTGGGTTTGTTTCAGAGGAAGCTGAGGGGTTAGGAAAAAAACCTCCTTGCCTTCTTAGCAAACTCTGTAACTTCATTATCTCTGACTTAGGGAAAGGAAGGAGCAATGATGGGCAGAAGGAGCCATAGGAGGCACTTTTCACTGAGCGAAGGGTCTGCCCACAAACAAGTTTGCATCCAGATGGACATGTGGATCAATGTCACTGACTTGTAGTCACCCTTGCAGACAATCCAGATCATTTATTTATTTCACGACAGCTCTGCTAGCCTGTGGTGACAGATGATCTCATCCCCAAGGACTTCAAGACTTCTCTTTTTTTTTTTTTTTTCCCTTTTTTTCCCCCCCACCTCCTGTTTTATTTTGAGGTACTAGCATGTTGATGAAAGTACACTTCTTGCCTTCAGTCATTCCCACTTTCTCTCTTTTCCATCTAGTGACAATTTTTAGGTTAAGAAGCTAACTCTCCCATCATCTGTCAACCCACCAGGCATGTAGTCCCCTGTATCTCTCTTCCTGCCTACATTCACTGCACACCTGATAAGTGACAGCTACCTTGGAGCAAGGCTTTCTAAATCCCGACTCCAGAACATTTATTAGGATAAATCCCACTTCTCTGTTACAAGACACAGAGCAGCACAGAGCCCACTGGCTCAACACTATAGCAGGATACAAGATGAGTGCTATAAATGCCTCTGCCAATGGCACTTAGAAGTCACAAAGAACCTCAGAGGCACAATTTCATTCACATACCTGTAATTTGTATTTATCCCTTTTGTTACTTACGCCAGTCCTGATTCTGTTCTCCATGTCGGCCCAGATCTTCAGGTACCATGCACAGAATATATAAGCATAAAAGAAGGTCCATATATTATTGGTATATAATCTGTTAGCCTTTACCATGCTTTTCACCATCTTTAGGTGTGTACTTTTGCTAGTAAGTCATATGTATTGCTCTGTTTAAACTTACCTGGCCATTTGGACCCAGTAAGTACCAGATGAAAGCATTTGAGTATAATTTCCATCTCAAGTGAGAGCTTACAGAACAGGGCTTAGGAAGTGCTAAGAGAGCAGTGCTAAATCAGTGCTTTTTAAAGACAAATAAAACAATTAAGTGAGCACCTCTGCACTGTGAGTCGAGGAGGGATGAAGATCGGCAAGGAAGCTCAGGCCTTGTTTCATGAATATAAAAGCTTTTCTAATAAAGAGTGGTTATTCATGACCTTGGAAGATAGCCTCTAGCTTCTCTCAGACTTTCAGTTTCATAGCAGAATTTTGCTGACAAGTCATGAACTGTTGGTGGGGTTTTTTTCCCATCTTTATTTATGTAAACGTTTTTCTAATGTTGATTTTTCTGTGGTTCTTGGGAGACTTTTTCCAGGCCAGATTTTCAGTCTCAAGTTGTCTGAGATAGCAGCTGAATTTTGGGTACTGCCCCAGTTTGATCCAATGTACCAAATAACTATTTTTAATGAAAAAGGCAGTCCAGGTTTTTGCACAAGTCAGCCATGAATTAATTGGCACTGGGAAGATTACCCTTCACTCAACAGAAGTAATGGTGCAGGAGATGATTACAGAGTCGCTTATGTCTCCATCGGGAAGTATCCAGCACTGGGAGCTGTCAGGGGCAGGATACTGGATTAAATTGACCATTTATCTCTTTTGTTATAAAACTTCTATTTGAATGCGTCAGCAGAGGGTGACATTGTGCAGGTTTGGGAAATATCTTGAGTACCATCAACAAAACTTTGAAGTCCGAGTGTTTAGAACGGATTAAAATTTAAAGAAAGTAAGTTAGGTTTTGTTAAATTGATGATGAATTATAAGGAATTATTTTAATGTAGCATTGCTATGGACTAAGAAAGTATTTTAAATCTAAATATCGTTATTTGTGTGCCTACAAATTCTTATTTTTATAAATACTGTTTATTTTTTTAAATATATAACAATATGTGCCCGATCTAAATTTGTACATGTTTTTGATGGAAATTTCAGTTTTTGGAGTGGAAACTCTACTGCCCTCTGGGAATGAAATTGATACAACTGAAATTCTGCAAGAATATAAAATGAATGTTAGATTGTGTTTCTAGTAAAGAAAAATCTGTGCCATTCCTACAGGTTTTCTAAGACTGGCTATGGGCGGTTGTTATGAACTTAACTAAAACTGAGTGTGAATGTTTTTGTCCAGCTGTTGAACTGTGTAGACGCTGGATTTTGCTGGCGTTTGCTTGTGGACCAGGTACTACCACGGGCTTTCACGGCTCTGTCCAGCACCTACCGCGACAAAGCTCCCATGGAGTCAGCAGCGTGAGACAAAATCTTTAATAATCAGTGCGAGGGGAAGATTGTTTGTAGGTACAAAGGGAGTACTCAATCTCCACGGGCTTGAGATGGGTGCCTCCACCTAATACTAAGTAGGTGCGGGGCATGGGCCACACTTTAAAAGTTTTTCCCAGAAATATCAGCATCTCGCGCAGATCGCAGAGACACAGTGTGCAAAGCGTGCCTTTAAAAAACCCAGTCGTGGCCCATGCGACGAGGTTCAAGGCTTGCTGGAACTTCTTGAGTTGTGTCTGTGTGTCAGCTGTCCCCAAGCCCAATACCAAACAGGGGACAATACAGACAGATAAGATAATGGATGAGAAGGGAGTGGAAAATCTATCCTGTATTCTGGTGGCATTTCTAATAGTGATAGCGCTGGCAGCATTGGACCGAAAAGCGTATCCATCACAAAGGGCTGGTAAGTCCTCTCCAGCTCCCACTGTGACGCTAAAGCCGGTTGCAAATATCCAGCGCTGGGGCCCCTCGCAGTGGGGAGTGGAACGGTGGCTACGTGACCCGGGGCAGCCCTGCCATTCCCAGAACGGGGCTCGGCTCCCGCTGCTGCCAATTGGAGCCCAATGCTTGAATATCCCGGTGGGGTTTCTCCCCACTGAAACCACAGCACCCCCGGGGTTAAAATTAATATCCAGGGAGCACGGTCCAGCTCTTCAGCTTGTGTTTTACTGAGGCTCCAAGTCTAGGTCTGTTACTTACTCTTCTGACTGTCCTCCTGCATGGTTTATTTTGCATCATGGAGAAGGTTGTTCTGAAGTTGGCTTGTCTGTTCTGCTGTTTAGAAAACATCCGTTACAACAAATAAACGCTCTGGTTTTCAAAGGGCACCTTCGCTTTCAAACCTTTGCTGACCTGTTGGATTTGCGAGATGGCATCTGAATGCTCTGCTTGTTGGTTAGGAGAGGGGTCTGCCTTGTTACTGCTGCTAACAGCTCCAGGGTTGTCCAGGAAACTCGTGCAACCCAAGAGCTTGTTCTCTCTGGGATTTTTGAAGCATAAAATGGGAATCTTTAGGCACGGAGCAAAGTGTTGAAGTAAGAAGGGCGGGCTGATCAATTACTTGGATAATGTGGTAGAGCTGCAGGTGATATTCAGCAGAGTGATGTCTTGCAGAAAGGTATTTTTTCACCTAACCAAGAAGTTGGGACTTGATACAGGAGTTATGCAGCATGTCTGGCAAGGTGCAAGGAATCAGACCAAGACATGAATTTTTTTTGGCATTATAATCTAAAAAGGATCAGCCAGTGGACCCAGCAGCCACCTGGGAGTCAGGACATCCAAATTTTATTCCCAGTATTGACTCAAATGTGTAAAAATGAATTTCCACCATCTAGTTCCCTCATCTTGTCCTCCTGCCATCGTTTGTCCATGTTTGCTTTGGTACAGTGCTAACCCCCGGCCTAACCCTAGTTATGGGCTGTAGGAACTACAGAAATACAAATAACAGTTAATACTGTTTCACACTCTGAAACACAGAGAATCTGGACAATTCAGACAACTGCATTTTTGAAGTGTTTCAAATTTCAGGGGGAGGTAATTTCTTAATTTAGCTAAGCCAACTTACCCTATCCCAAGAGGAAAATCTCCATGCTTGCACCCTGAATGTCCTCAGCGTGCAGAATGAAATTATTTACCAGCTGAAGAAGTATGAATATCAAAAGGTTCATTAAACATTCCAGCTAATTTTCTCTGGTCTGTAAAATTTGGTTGGGAAGAAGGGGTGGATGAAAGGGGTTAGGCTTTTGCATGGTCAGTGCTCAGCTTTCAAAACTGTACATGGCGTGGAACTAACTTACATATTACCGGGCCCCTTGAAGGGTGAGTGATTCTCATGTGGGCTCATCAGTAGCTGGAAAAATATTTTTCCTGTGACACTTTGTGCACTTGCTCTTTCTGCTCAAGCTGAGGGTGAGAATTTTCTTCTTGTAACACTTCACTGCTTGGTTTTCAAGGAGGTTTCTTTGGGTTTCTGACTTTTTTTTTTTTTTGAGTGAGAGCCATTAGTATCTATTTTATTTGCTAATTTTGCTCAGAATCTGTTTTTGTTAGCTACTAGTGCTGGTCCTACGTGTAGCTCATGAGATACATTTCACATGCCCACCACCTCGCTGGCCTGACTGCCAGAAATCAGCTCACGCCACAGAAGACTGCGTGTGTCTGTGCAGGTCCCAGAGAGCCAGGCACACAAATCCTCTCCCTTTTGCACAGCAGTAGTCACAGAGGAACCAACAGTTTGATGTTAGAGACATCACGTCTCTAAACAACACAGCACCAACTCTTGGATCTCTTGATTTCTGTGACTGGCAAAGGGCACATGGTCAAAACTGAACTAAACCAAGACTAAAAGGCCTCTGCAAAGATCCCAGGGCCATTGGCCACACGCAGGAGCGGAATCAAAAAATACAAGGGGTTTTCAAAGTCTTCTCAAATCGCAGCTTCATGCTGAAATGAAGCTACTTCCCAATGGAAAAAATATATAATCAAATAACTTGAAAACAAAGCAAGGTTTTTCATTTCAGATCAAGCTGAAATGTTTCTACTACCTTAGATGAAAATTTTTTGGTTCTTTATTTAAAAAAAACCCACACAGCCCAGTCAAACAGAAATTATTTAAGGCTATCCTGAAACACTCTCACCTCCTTGCGTTTGGGGGATTTGACTGTCAAACTGGAAAACTCAAGATCTGCACAGTTCTAACCAAAATAGATCTAGTGGCAGAAATACCTGTTCCCATCTGTGACTGACAGGCTAGAACATTGTTCTGCACACATTCAGTCTCTCCATCTGGTAAGAGCGGAGCTCTGCTCACACATCGTTCTGGTTTAATGATGGTGGGAAATGTTTTTGACTTTGCTCCTTATCTTGAATTCCTAAGCAAGAAGTAGTTGTGAAAGGTTGCAGCTTATGCTGTGTGTCTGTCAGGGCACAGTTGCCTCATAGGATCACAATCCAAGAGGGAAAGAGATCATCGCAAGCTCCTGAAAGATCCCTTGTTACATTTTAGAATACCTAAAGAATGAAGTCATGTATCCTGAGAAATACTTGGCAGATAAAATCCACAGAATATCATGCAAATATAGCTATCTGCCTCCTGAAAAAACTCCTCTATAGGGCTGGAGACGTTGAAACTTCTGTCTTGATCGTGGCCTCATGTGATGGTTGTGTCCTGCCTTCATCAGGGCTAAAGGATGTGTTCAGCACAGCTCTGCTCTGGTGGTGGGATTGGCCTCCCCTCCAGCCCTTTAGAGGAATTGGCATTTGAGACTCCAAGTATTTCATTTGGGCAAAATATATTCTAACCTTTACCGCAAAAAATAAAACTCAGAGCTGTGATCTGAGTGGAAATGGAGGCTGTGGACATTATGTAGTCTTCAGAGAGCCTAGTTTGGCTCTGAGCTTAACACAATTCAGTTCTCATGGAGTGAGCTGCCTCTTTTATTTCAGCTGGGCATGTTCACTCTGGAACCTAGTGATGGAAAGTGTCAGCAGAGGAAAACATTTTGTAACCAGTGCTAATAGGCATTAAAGCTCACCAATACTTCTGTCATGGTGCTGTGCTTGCTCTTCTGGGAAAGCATCTTGCTAAAGTGTCAGAAGTGGCAAAAAAAAATTGCCACTGGGCTTCAGCGTCCCATCAGCAAAACAGGCACTTCTGTTGCCTGGCTTGTCACTCTGGGCTGGAAGGTTCGCTGGCAGCACAGCTGAGGCTGTGTCACTGATGGATGCCTTCGAGCACCATCATAGAGTGAACAGCAGCGTGCGAAGAGGTAGTCAGTCTATTTGCTCACATGTGCATACGCTACGCCTGCCCTGAAGCAAATGTCCGCCAAGCAGGAGGTGGGCTGTAGTATTGAGCAGGTGAGCACCAGTTCTGGTTTGGCTGGTGGCCTCCTGTCCAGTTTGGTTCTTGAAGAAAATCCCTGTCCCAGAACCCGTAGTGGAAGCCATCACAGAAGCCTGTGTGCCTCTTGCCCTCGCTGGTGCTTAAGAATAAAAGCAAAAAGACACTGGACAGTTCCTGAGACAGGAGGTAGCAGGTCGGTAACGGTGTCTCTTTTTTTGGCTGCCTTGCCCCTAGCTTATGCTAGTGCAGCCCCCTCGCTCATCGACCTCATCTTGCTCTGAGCCACCTCCTCCCCCCTCTCCACCCCAAGCTTATTTCCCGGCCGCTGGAGGTTTTAATATTCAAGCCGTACCTTCCACATGAGCTGTGCTGAAGAGTTGACGTGTCGGAGTTTATTGATATCACATCGGGCTGCGCTGGGCTGTCAGCTGCACATTCAGCCTTTAGCGACCCCCTAAGGTGCGGGCTCTGGCAGCTCTAAAGGAATCTGCACAAAAACGCCTTTTTGTTTTGTCCAAGGTGAGACAATGCGAACAGGGCCCTGCACCAGATGACAGGGCTGATAAAGGACCAAGCGGCGCAGGGATATCTTTCTTTCTTTTCACTCCTTCATTCAATCCTTCTTTCTGTCACTTGCATTCTCTCCTCCCTATACTTTTCTTTCTTCTCTTTCTTCTCCGGGCTCGGCTAGCAGAGAGCAGCAGAGACAAGCAGAGGGGTTCAATTGCAGGCGAATGTCACAGTCCAGCTTCTCAACACATTTTCAGCAGCAGCCAGAGTTGCTGTTGGCCAACTTGACGAGGGACACGTCTGCTTGCGGGTCCTTTTCACGCAGAGCTCTTTACAGTCACGTACTTTGGTGTTTTCTCCGTGGGCTGAAATTAATGTAAAGCTGTGAGCATTTGTGGAGAAAAGTAGGCAGGGGAGGGGCGTAAAAACGGAGAGGAAGACTGAGGAGCCGGCAGGAGTGCAGTAGAGAGAGCAGGAAAGCAAGAGAGAATGGATGTATATATACACACACATGTGTATGTGTATATATTGTGCGTATATATAAAAATAAACAAGCATAAGGACACAGGAAGGGGAAGGAAGCAGAAGAGGGGAAAAAGATTCAGATGTTCTCCAAGGACAACTGTCTTAACAGCTTTTGCTGCATCCCTCTGTTTTCACAGACACGGTAGAGGACAAAGTAAAGGGAGCAAAGTGGTTGCTCGTGCCCGCTCTCGCACACCTCTTGGCTTCGGGCGGTTGGTCTGACATTCAGATAAATGAAGCAGGGCTTGCAAACAGCAGGAGGAATGTGTTTCTCATGTGTGGTTAAGTGGTCTCTGGTGCCTCATTCTCACGGGCTGGTTTTTCAGGATTGGGAAAGGTTTATGAGGTTAAATTTGTTTATCTTTCCTGAAAGAGTCTTATATTGAAAGGTCTTTAACTTGATGTATCCAGCCAGGGAGGCCCAGGGCTGGAACAGCAGAGGAACTACAGGACAAGATTAAGGGCCGTTGGCAGAGCTATATAGGGGTTTGGGATGAAAATAAAAGAGGGTGTTGCAAATTGGGATGGAGGAGCGATGATGGAGCTGTGCAGGGACCCCAGGGTAAGAATAGCAAGGCAGCTATCGGCCAAGATTGAGATGTGCTGGCAGAACGCGTGGGGCCCAGAACTGGAACAGAAGGGGTGGCAGTACTTCAAGTACATGAGCAGAGCCATGCTGGGACGAAGCCAGGGGGAGCAGAGGTTGTCACAGACGAGAAACTGTAAAACCTGGATTTGTGCGTCTCGCTAGGACGCTAGACATCTGAGATGGCATGTCTGTGCATACGTGACGTGCTGATGAACGCGTTACACCAAGTGGAATCCAGCCCAGATCTGGAAAAAGGTAACTTTTGCTTAGGTATCACCAGCATCTGAGTCATAGCTATGGTGCTTCTGCTCAGACAGTGGGGAAATGTCTAAGTAAAAAGTATTGGCGGAGATTAAGGATGGGGATTGGGTCTGGAGTAGAAGCACACATGTTTCTCAAGATGAAAACAGAGGTATAAGGGCAAAACTGCCCAGAGGTGCCTCTCATCTGGCTGGGGTCTGTTCTGAGTCTCTCTCCTGTGGATCTGAGTGTTATTTTCACAAAGGTGTTTGAATAGTACAGTGTCTTTTCTATTACGGTATTTGTACCTCCAGGCACCCTCGGAGGGTGGTCGTAACGCACGTGGGGAGTGGTTAGATATTGTATTGTGCTCAGAATAAGGAGGCAAACTGCTGTAACAGGCTCCTGGAGGTTCACCCCCTTACTAGAGTGGCTGTGATGTTATGTACGCTTGCTGCTGGGGAAAAGTGGGCACAGCTGGAGCACAATGAGTGGGATTACAGCAAGCTGGGCATCGCTGGGGTTTCCTTGCATCTACTTGGCCCCCAGCTGGAGCTTCAACCTGGTCGAGACATGGCATGAACTTAGTGGGTGAGAGTCAGGGACTCAAGCTGAGCACTGGGGAGAGAGGCTGCTTGCTGAGTTGGGGCCACGCCATATCGCTGCCCCTGGCAAGCGCTAAGTACCTCTGCCGGGAACAGTGCTGAAACAAAACAGAGTACCAAGCTACACACGTACATTTAATTTTACCCTTTGGTCAGTCACCTACTGTTTTTTCAACCCCAGGTACCATATACACACTAGTCTTTCTTGCCTAGATAAAGGGCCTGGCTTTGTACACTGCTGGCCAGGTAATCTGTCTTGGGTTTACCTGCTGCTTTAACTTGTAAATCAAGGCAGTTATCAAAGGATCAGATCTCCCATCCTTGATGCTAGCAGGCTTCCAGCAGCCTGGGTACCTATGCCCAGTCCTTCTGTGCTGTGCAGCTCAGAGCCTTGCGTGGGACGTGTTTGTGCTGCTTCATCAACTTCCCTATGTCTATGAGAGATTTGTTTTAAGGGAACTGGAGAGATGAAGCTGAAAAGGGAAGAAAGCAAAAAAAGGGAAAACTCCAGAGAAAGTGAACAGACCTTTTCTTCTCCCTGCCTCTTTATTCCCCCTGTATCCCAGCTGGTCTCCCTTTGCTTTCCAGTTTTGGGAGCACTATTGATGCCTCTCTAACTACATCGTTTCAATTCAAGTAGAGGAGCCAGCAAGCCCCTGCGGTCCCTCTCGTGCAGCCCTCCGCCGGATCCTGCGCCTGCCACAAGCACGCGGCTATGAATATTGAAGTGAAAAAGGGGCCTTTTATGGACTTCACAGATGTGCTGGGGAGTTGGGGCAGGCCTCATTACCTCGGGGTTCTTTAAAAGGCCAAACAAAAGCCAGAAGAAAGAGTGTTAGGGGTGGAGGGGGCAGGGAGGCGAGAACTAGAAAAAAGTTGAAAGAAAAGAAAAGACGACTGGAGTTGATGGATATTCCATCTGTTTATGTTCAGGCCAGTGCTGGGAATTAACAAAGGCTGTTGGAGACGTAGGCTCTCTTTTGCCCTCCCTCCCTCCCTATCTTCCTCCAAATGTTCTGGATGATTTGGTTTTGTTCACTACTCGCAAGGAACAGAATATGTTGTGTTTTTTGTGACCATGTGTCTTTGCATGGGGGCACTGCAGCTGGTACCTACGCTGCCAGACCCTGATTCGCGTTGGGATTTGCTGGGGCCCTGATGTCTCTTACTACTTTCACATGCAGAGTAGATGGAGCCTCCAGGGCCAGATCCCTCCACCAAGATAAATGAGTACAGCTTCTTGGCTTTTACCAGAACCGCACTGGTGTACATCAGCAACGGAGTTTGCTTGGTCTATATGTGTGGCATGGATTATGAAAGAGCATCTGGTTAGGGATGCAATTCCTCCTCCTTCATGGGCTTGGAAAAGCCTTCATCTAGTTTAGCTTCCAGCTTCAAGACAAATGTACGTTCCCAACCTGAACGGAGTTACCTGGAATGGCTGCAATTTCTAGAGAGGAATGCAGAGAGAGCTGTTGGATATGTCTTCACTCAGCGCAAGTCCTCGCATTGGCAAGAGGCTTTTGGCGGTGAATGACTGTTCCAAGGAAAACAGGGTCTCTCTAGTTTTCTCCTTCCAAAGTCTTGTAGTGCTCCACTTGTAGTTGTGCCTATGAACCTGGCTAGAACTGAGCCCAGAAGGCGTTCAAGGAGAAGTAGGGATTTTTATAGTGGAAACTGGAGGTGAATTTTGGACCTCTCTGCACCCCAAACTGGCACTCTAACCAAAGACAAATTTATATTAATTCATTTAGAGGCATATATGTATTTCAAGGCCAAGTGCCAGGTGAGATACTCCTGTGTAGGCGTTTTCTTAAAACCCCCAAACTGATCCATGAGTTAGGAGGCAAATTCTGGCAAAGCTGGGAGGAAAGTAAGTTTGAGGTGAGTGCTCAGGGAAGCAGGACAGCCAGAACCAGGTACAGCTTGACACATTGCACCACCTTTGAGGCTTCAAGCCCAGCATGTGAATGTGGGGCTCCTCCCAGTCGAATCTTTGGGATTCAGACATGGAGAAATCCTTGGATCCCTCATTCCAAGCCAGAACATGTTGTGGGAGTCTCACTGTGGTCGTCCTGCTCTGCTGGCTGGCCGTGTCCCATCACCCATGTGTGGGGAGGTGGGAGCTGCACGCATTTGGGCGCCTTTTGATCTGCTCCCCTTTCATCCATTAAACCTTCAGCTTTCCTTTCTCCCTCCTTCCTACAGCTTCTCCTCTACATATCATTCAGTAGAGATCTTGACATGATGAGGGAATTATCCAGCTGCGAAACACCTCTCTCTCTCACACCCCTCTCCTTTCCTATATTCACCCCAGACAGACACACACACACACACTGTCTCTGCCTCCCTGTTCAAGAGCATCAGCTCCACTGTGAGTATTATTTCCAGGTTGTAAAGCCCATAATGGACATTACCTCAGTCTGTGGTTTGGTTACAGCTGGTCAGTTCAGTGCCTGCATAAAAAAAAAATAAATAGAAAAATACCCAAACCTTTATCTTCTAAGGCCCCCACACTAATGCTTTGCTGAACACTGCAGTCCCCAGCTGAGCTGTAAATGACTTTTTCATTTTCCTAGGCCTGCTACCCGGTCTGTTTGGTATTCAAGGGCACCCCACCAACAGGCACTATCATTCTGCTTGGGCTGAATTACTTGATTAAAACGCATATCAACTATTATGTGATTCGTTTTCTGCCACTGCTTCACACCACAGCCCTCTAAACTATGTTAAACTGTAATACAGCTGCGCAGGCACGAGCAAATGCTGGAGAATGGGGAGTTTACAGGTTGGAAAGGGGAGGGAGGGGGAAACCCAAGCTTTATTGTATGTGCTGTGTCGATTATTGGTTTTTTGTGTCTGGGAATGTGCTTGGACAGAGGAAGGGGGGAAAGAGATGAATTTGAAACACCTCTGTCCCCCTTTGCAGTCCCACCTGCTGTTGAATAGGTTTGGAGGTGAGTGGGGGTTATTCTGCGCACATGTATGTACCTCTCTCTCATTGTGAACTCAGGACTTCATCATTTTCCAAGAAGAGACAGAAAAGGGTATTCTGGTTTTCATGTTGGAAAGAAAAATCAAGGCAATACAATTTTGTGCTTGCGATGCTGCTGCGGCATCGCCCTTCTCTCAGGCTTGTCATAGTCTTGTTTGCATTTTGATGGGTTTTGTTTGCTTTCTGCCAGAGGGAAAGGCAGATGCTAAGAAGTCAGAGAGAGTTTCAGCTTTTGCTTCTGAAGCTGTTGACTGCAGGTCCAGCACAGAAGACATGCTCTCTGAATAAACGGCTGTGTCTTGGTGATCCTTGTTCATCCCACATCCTTTTGGTGGAGTAGAAAGTGCTCCACAGATATACTGTAGCCGAGGTCCATGGCAAGGATCTCACCTATAATATATCTTATTATTTTAGGCCCTCATGACGAAGTACCCCCATCAGGAGATATTTTCACCTGTGAGATGGGTACCTCCTCACTGTCTCATGGCAGTGTGGTTCCATTTATTAAGGCAATGGCAGGCAGCAAAAGCATCACATGCCAGGCAAAGCCTGCCCTTTTCAAGGTCATTGAGAGACTCTTTAATTGTACCTGAAGTTCCCACAGGACTAGAAAAATGTGCGTGTGTATGTTTATGCAGGGGTAGCTGTTGGGGCCACCAAGCATGACACCTTTGGTGCATGGAGAGTGTCGTGAAGAAGGGGGGACCTGGTGTGGGGCTGTAACATGTGGGTGCTCAGATCTTGCTGGTACCTTCAAAGCAAGATGTTCTTACTTCTCTCATGCTATTAAATCCAAGTTCCCCTTGTGGCTGCATTAGTTTCCCAGCCAGTCACCTCCAGATCTGGTTTTGTGGAGCATCGCCGTTGCTCCAGCAGTATATGGGTGAGTTTGCTAAAGCCAATTGCAGCACAAAAGGTGCAGTTACAGCTAAGCCATTCACAAAACCATTCCCTTCCCCCCTCTTCATCTCTCCCCTCCAACACACATTTAATTTTTAGGATGGTGCAGCTGGAAGCAAGAGAGAAAGAGAGGAAATGAGATGAGAAATACTGAAGGAGAAAATGTGCAGCTCCCCTTTACCCTCTAACAAAATCCGATCCCCACTTTAATGAATGCGTTTTCATGTCTGGTCCTGTCTGCCAATCCTTCCAGACGGCACCAAGGTGCTTCAAGACAAGGCAGCAGGTCCTTGTAGAGCATCAAGGGCTCAGTCTGAGCCTGGAGGGTCTTGTTGTGGCCGATTCCACCTAATCCTGTTGATTAATTTAACTCCAGGGCTAAGAGGCGCCCAGAAGCACTGAATGGAGGTGGAGAGGAGAAAGGCGAAGGGGGAGGAAGGAAAATAAAGGAGTGAAGGGAATGGGGAGAGGGAGGACACATCCAGTCCATAATTACAGAGGGGTTTTCTTGTTCCTTTCCTCAAGGTCCAGTCCGCTTCCATTCCTTTCAAACCCCTCCAGAGAGCTCTGCCCAGCTCTTGTTAATTGTACCCCAACCTGAATCGGCAGCATTATTCAGGAATGTGAGTTTGTGGGCCATAATTTACACATTTCCTCATGCTAGAATGGGTCCCAGGACAAGCCCAGGCTTATATTTGTCACCTTTCCTATGCCATCCTGCGCACACACCTGCGCACATGCCCTGGCTGTGCTCATTTCTGTGGGGAGAAAGAACCGTTTTGGTTTATTCAGTTTTCCCAGCTCAACCTCCTTGAAAATGTGGAACTTGACACTGGTCCACGCAAACCTTCAGTAAGTCCCTTCACATGGTCATCTCCTGCCTTTGCATGAGATGTGTTGCATCTCTGCTCCAAGAAGGTGCCTGTACATTTGAATAACCCCCTCTGAGCAGGGAAGAGCTTACGAGTTTTCACACTGGCAAACTTGCTTTCATTCCCATAATGAAGCCTTTGTCTCTTTATTTCTAAGAGTATTGCAAAGCAGAGAGTTGAGCAGTTTGGGTTTTTTCTTTCTGATCTACAGAGCAGTTATGCTAAATAATAAAGATGGAATCGCTCTTGAAAAAAAATAAAATAGTGGGATCAGTGTGTGTGTCCTGTAATGTGCACACTTTTCTCTTAATTTTTCCTTTTCTCTGACTTGTCCTCCCATGAGATTTTTCCCTCCATCCTGCTCTTTTCTGTCAATCTTTAGCCAGTATGATATCCTAGGGGAGCTGCGTATCGGACAGCTAGCTGTTTCCCATCCTTCATCACAACTAATGATTGGTAAGCCACACAAGAAGCTGCTGCTAGATATTTCTCCACCTTCGTATTTACAGGGTGTTCATTGCTGTCCGTGCTGAGTAAGTGTAAAACGCTACCAGTGCATGCTAATGATTATTTCTACAGCAATAGCCCCGTTGTGCTGGAGGCTGCAAACTAGGATTCACCCCCTGCTCATGCTGCTGGCAGGGCTACACATCCATTTTTCACACAGGGATGTGGGGCAAAAAATGAAGCATTCAAGGTTTGGATGAATCCCCCTGGTCTTGCCTAGTGAGGACTCTCCTTGAGTTACCCCTGCAGCTTGGTAAAGCTTCTAATTGCACAGAAACTTTGTGGAGATTACAGCAGTGGTTTGTCCAGCAGACTTCAGCTGTTTAGGAATGGAAAAGACCTGTTAGATCCTTGAGTTGCATCTTAGGCAGGTAAGGGAGACTGTCCCCTGGTAATAGGGGATGCATTAGATAATAGGCTTGTGCTGCAGTCTGTCTCAGCGGAAGGACTTTCTATATTATTTAACGAATCTGTGTCTGACAGCAGCAGCTGCATCGTACCAAGACCAGCTGGTTCCAGACATACCCTGGGATTTTTCTTGCTCTCTTGGTTTCATCTTTGTAGTCGGGTTGTTGGAGCCTTGGACTTGGCACGAGGAGCTGTGGCTTCTTTTCCCAGCTTTGGTCCTGACTCACAGGGTGACCGTAGGTGGGTGAATTCTGCCATCCCTGCCATGGTTGTAAAACGGAGATAATGCCAGTCAGGAGCTGTTTGGAGACTTGCGGATAGAAAGTGTTCCATCAGTTTATGTGGCAAGGTTTGGCTCTCCACCCCTTTAACCCTGTAGCCAGCATGATGGCCAGCACAGTCGCCAGTGCTGCTCTGAATAGGACAGATTGTTACTCATGACAGTCAGTTTTCCTCTCCCAAAACTTTGTGGCCCAACCAGGGATCCTTAATTAGGAGCATAACGTAGTTAAGAAAATTTGGCTGTTTTCCCTTCCAGGCTTTTGCAGCAAAAAAAAAGTGAGCAAAGTGAAGTATGGGAGATGAAACAATCCTTTTCTAGACTTTTTTTCCTCACTTAGGGAGATGCTGGATCCCAGGTTTGTTGTATACTATGTAAGCAGTTGGACCAAGCAAGTGGACAAGCTGTAGGCAGATGTTACGAGATTGCTATCAAGTGGCCAAGAGATTTAGATCTTAAAAAACTAATTTTTGACATTGCTGTCACTATAGTTCTTGCCAGGCAGGTTGGGGCTTTGTCGCACCAAGCATGAAACATGCTGCAAATGACAATTCCTGTGCTAAAGAGCTCACAGGCTGAAAGTTGTTCCTAAGCATGCATACTAACTGTACAGAAATCTGTATTTGCTAGAAAGAAATATGGTCAGCTGCAGAATTAAATGACATTTAACTTAGTATATTTTCCTTCCCCTTCCTCATACTGGCCCTCTCACATCCTGGACCAAAACACACCTCCATCCTTATTTTATTTCATATCAAGTATTTCCAGAAAAGATACTAATTAAACCAATAACAGTCGGTGAGTTAAGTGAGTAACTTAAAGAAATTTACTGTATGCTATAGGTTTCCAGATGTGCTTTTGCACAGCATGGTACTCCAAGGTCCAGATGTGCTTCTACCTGCCCCGAATCATCTGGGACCCAGATGTGGAGGGCTGTTATTTTCAAGTACAGATGTTCCTTTTACACCACTTGAGACTTTAAACCTTCCCTGAAAATGGACATAACCAAAAAGCTAGTTTAGTAACAAGTTTCTGCTATGTACAGTGAAACTGTCTTTAAAATGTGTGACAGATGCTGCTCCTCTGAAGTCAACAGTGAATTTCTCACTGACTTCAGTGAGAAATAAAAGGTTCTTGATTTAAAAAGATGAACATGTGTAAAGACCCTGTGTATTAGTAAACCAGAACTAGAAGAAGGGAAAACCTCTTAAGGTGATGTGTTTGACCCCAAAACAATCCACCAACTTCTCTGCAGCAGAGTTTCTCTGTCTCCAGCACAATGTGGTTAGCTGAGTTCTGACACCGCATCCTCCCTGTGAAGCCCCAAGACATAAAAGCATTTTTGCGTTGCAGCAAGCTGGATGCAATGGTATTTTGTGGTGATCTCAGTATAAACAAGTGAGCTCCGATGGGATATTTGCCTCATACTCCTCAAACTGCCACCACTCTCGAGCAGCTGTTGGGGAAGTCACAGCTGCAGTTCCCAGCTCTGAAAAGAAAAAGGCAGATTTTTGGATAATGATAGTATAGGAGCTGAACAAAAAGAGAGGACTGAAAAACACCGTTAGTAACTTTAGGGAACTTTATCGTCAAGATAAACATATGTAAGTCCTGCTTTAATCCTAAATTAGCAAAGGTTTACTCAAAAGAAAAAACATTTCTCTGTGAGCACAGTGTTTAAGCAGATTCTGGCTCTGAGTCTGTCTGTGCAGTTATTCTGAAAGACAGCAGCCAAGCTTGGTAGAGAAAAAAAATGAATGCACATTTAATGAGTGTTCTAGTTTCATGACAGAGAAGTAAAAGGTGCAGCAGAGGCCAGATCTCTCACCTAGCTGAAAGGTTTCATATATCATATTCTTCCTTCTCTGCTGCCGTGAACCAGTGGCACATTTTTCACTGTCCCAAAGGCAGACATAAAGTTTTGGCCTGGCTGAGATCCTCAATACATCAACATCTGCACCACAGGGAACCGATAACCTGCACATTGCACATCTTTGAAACCCAAGCTTTGCTCCTCAAGAGGCCTCTGGCGAACACTGGAGTCACAGCTACCGCTGTTCTTGGTGCATCCCCTCTAAAATCTGCTGAGTCTGACTGTAGACTTGGTGAATATCAATGTAATGCCTTCTGCTTTATCTCCACATGAAAAAAAAGGGCAAAACTGGGTTTACTTATTTCAGTTATACTTATTTGCGTTTGACAAGGGCCTCAGGAGGCAATAGATGTGGTGCCGGGGTCAAGACAGGGAGAAGGGAAGGGCAGAGATCCAGGGCAAGTGAAGGTGGAGGAAGGAGGTGACCAGTTAGACACTGGTGAAGGACTTTAATGGCATCATAATGCTGTAGGAGTCTGGCCTTGTGCAGAAGTCCTGCTGAAATTTGGAAAGTAAGAGAAGAGGAACTGTATCCTGTGGGCAGCCCAGCCCAGAGGTTAATTGGAGTTGGAAATATCTTTCCCAGCTGTAAAAATTCCTAATATTTCTTCTTTTTGTTCCAGAGGTGGTTTAAAAAACTTGAAATCTCAAACACTGATACTTGGCAAAACACAAGAGGAAGTCAGGCTGCACAAGTCAAAGCATCGTGTATTGAATTTTTTAATGCGCTCATTTGAGCTTCTATGACTTTTCAATGTAAAATGTGCAACTCTGAAACAGTCATTTAAAAAAACATAGGAAATTTCTTAAAATAACCCAAGTCTACCACTGGAAGTTCTTTCGGTATAACAGTTTCAGCAGTGGACTTTGAACCATCCCTTTCCTTCAAACAGTTCTGATTTTAATAGGTGGGTGTTTTACAATGTGGGGAAAAAAAGTATCAGCAAACTACAGAAATAGTAGAAAACTGGTGAATGTATTATACATGGACAGAATACTTGTTTTGATGGACACCATCACGGTAGATCTGAGATTACTTTGCTGGGCTGCTTAACTCTTCCAACAGCCGTTCTCCCTATGGCTTTTCACCACGCAAGCCTCAGCTCCCATTTCTTTCCCACCCAGGTAACAGGCTGGACGAAGGCTCTGACGTCGAATCCGAACCAGACCTGCCTTTGAAGCGCAAGCAACGCCGCAGCCGAACCACTTTCACCGCTGAGCAGCTGGAGGAGCTGGAGAAGGCCTTCGAGAGAACCCACTACCCAGACATCTACACACGAGAGGAGCTAGCTCAGCGAACCAAGCTCACCGAGGCCCGAGTTCAGGTAAGGACTGGAGCCAGTGTGTGGCAAGTCAGTCGGGTGGCACAGCTTCTTGTTTATCTTGGGGAAGGAGATGGTAGTGCCAAGGATGAGGGTGTTGAGAGGTGGTAACGTGGACGTGCTTCTCTGGAGCCATATCCACAAGGATCTGAGACTTAAATCCAGTTCTGCAGATTCCCATGTTCCCATGGATTTGCAGATATGCCACTTGGATTTGGCCCGTTGCAGAGGTACCAGCTGGAGGGTTTCCATCCAGGTTGAGACCAGGAGCCAAACTTCCCCTAACTTGGCAAGGCACTTAGCTCTCTGTTTTCTGTTGGCGGAAATTCCTCCATTTGCCTAGAAGGAAGCAGTGTGTGTGTATGTTTGTATTTGGTGTTTTAGAAGAAATCACACCATTTACCAACCTTGCCCAGGGGACCGGATCATATTTTGCAAAGTTTGCAAGTTCTGTGTGTGAATTTTCAGAAAACTTTTTTTTCCCTCGATCTCCAGAGAACACAAAAAGGGCGGGGGGAGGGAAGAAGAGGGGAGGAGCAGGAAGGGAGGGTTTGGAGCCGGGGGACTCTGACATCTACACGATTAATAGCCCTTGTGGGAACTCCACACAGAGACCCCTATGTCTTCCAGATAAAGGCTGGGTCAGCAGTGTGTGCAAACACGCAGAGGGATAAGGAGTGTGAACAGATCGGGGGGTATAATAGAGTCCCTTGGGGAACGGGAAGGAAAGGGGGAGGGATTGGGGATTGTGCTGGGTTAGAGAAGTGAAATGGAGACCCCAGCAGTCCGTCCTCCGTGTGGGCAGCGCGATTAGGTTTCAGGCTAAGCACAGGGGTCTCTGTGCAGGCAGCCGAGAGTTGAATTGCGGGCACTGAGGGAGGAGGGAAAGAGTACTCCAGGTTTGTGACAAGGAAACAGTCAGTCAATTAACCAGCTCCTCCGAAAAAAAAAAAACAGGCTTTTTTTTTTGTTCTGTGGTTCTCAGGATAATGAGCTTGATGTGCTCACTCAGAAGTCAAAACCACCAAAAGTTTTTGCTGTTTTCTCCCAGCTGTCTGGGAACGGATATTTCCCCCCACACCTGGGACATTCACTGGTGAAGGGCTTTTCCCATAAGCCGCCTTTCCCAAAGAAGTGTTAAGCCAGTCACAGCACTGCAGCAGATGCCCTCTCGCCTCCCTCCAGCTTTCTCTTGAGAGGTACTGGATTTTCCTGAATCCATCAACACTCAGGGTTTGGCTATGGAGACTGCAAAAAGCAAATCAAGAAAACTTTAAACTGACTCTAGTTTTCATCTCAGCCAAAAGACCATGCCAGAGTGTTCAACAGTAATAGTGTTAATTTGCTAGCCAGGTAGGTTCATAGATGGAGCTTGGGAAAGTGGCTAATTAAGGTGACCAAGCTACCAAAAGCTGGAACATGTGAATTTCCCCATTTCTGTTTTGCAGATGGTGTTCCTAATTGCTCTTATTTGTGTGGATGGACATAAGATATTAAGGGGGGAATAAAAATAGATGTTTCTGCAGCAAGCAAACTAACAAAAAGGAGTTTCAAGGGAGAACAGAGTTTAAGTAACATCTTTTTATGGGGTGAGAGAAACCCGTGTTGCATGAGGGCATGCTGGAGAGGAAGGGAAAAGCCCTGAAGTGCCAGTCAGTGCTAAAACCAGACGCAGGTTCTCTCTTTTCCAAGGTTCTCTGACCTCACTGTGACAAGGCTGGGAGAAAGGAGGGAGGTGAAAGCAGAGAAAGGGAAAGCTAAATAAATAAATAAATAGAACCTTTCCCTTGTCTCAAGCTGTGATCTCCGAATCCCCCTACTTGCTCCCAGGCAGCTTGTGTGGAGGTTGCTGCCAGGGCTCTAGTAGCAGCTGTTCTCTGAGGCACATTCCTGATGGCTTTCTCATTCCGACATCCTGGCAGAGTCAGCTTCTTCCCACCACTTTTAAGCCTGCCGCCCCTTGTAAAATTTTCTGGATATCAGAGCAGATCTTTTACTGGCTCTCGGGATCTACAAACATTAGTCAATCAAGTTCTTGTGGAGAAATAAAAAAGAAAAGCCACACACACATCCACACATGTACCCATCCAGCAGGGAATCTTCTACCACCTTAGTGCCTTACTTTTGTCTCAACAGAGGTTTTAAGGCCAAGAGATGTGCTTTGGATTAAAGATAGCTGTAATAATAGTAGGGCTAGCTGAGATCAGGGTTTCTGGGTGTTAAGGGCCATGCCAACATCTCCCTATCTATCTTGTCCCCAGAAGGTTATCATGTTAACATGTGAAATGGGAGGCAGATGTATGAAAAGTATGTTGTGCCCCATAGTCACAAAAGAGACTCAAGAGCAGCCTTCACTGCTCCTCAGTGTCTGGTCATTGCTTCATCCATCTTCTGGATCTCAGTGCCACTTGTGTGCTGCGCAGCCATGGCTGACAATCCCCAGCTCACACCCAAGTCTCTGAATCACAGCTCAGGTGTTGCTGTGTCGTGTATATACAACATCCCTGCACTAGGATCCCATTTTGATAATCACTCCACAAGCACTGAACAAAAATAAGTGAGCCTGTCTATCTCTTTGCTTCTTTCTCCTCCTCACCTCTCTTTGCTTTACCATGTGAAAGGTGAATTTACCTAAGTCTCAGTCGTTCTCTCTGATACCTGAGTATTCATGTACCGTAATCTCTTCCACGTGAAAAGCTGATAGCTCTGTTAAACTTTATTGGCAGGCCTGAGTCTGGCTGATCACGCAGCTGCCCAGCTAAGTGGAAGTTTGACACGTTGACAGCTAATAAAATTCACAAGCTGAACAACAAGAGGTGGGGGGGGGGAGCGGTTCCAAGCTCCGGTTTCTCATCTGCTAGGAAGATCACGGGAGGGTGAGCAATATTTTTCCAAGGTCACTGCAGTGTTTGTGTGGTTGAGACGCAGAATTCCAGCATCCAGACTTCAACACACCCAAAGGTACAAGCCGTTAAAAGGTTAATCCCAAATTGAGCATAGCCAGTGACAAGACTGCCATGGATTTCCGGAAGGATCAGGATTACAGTGCCAAACCCATGTCCAGCGAGGCCACCAGTGGAAATTCCCACTGACTTGTTTTTGTGCAAGGCAATGTCTTTACTCATGTGTCCACACTAATTGTCCAGTACTGAACAAATTGTTGCCCGTCTGCAAGCTCCCATATCTACCCTTCCAGAAAACAAGCTGTTGAATGCCAAGCATTCATGGATTTAAAAATTAAGTCTAACAGCTAAGCGATTCACTTAGCTAATTTAATGGAAGCTTTGATTTTGATCTTGAATGTATTTTGGATTTTTATGCCAGTTTTTGCAATTATCTAACTGATGATGTCAAAGTTTTTATATGGAAGAAAACCCTAAACAGGATTCTGTGATAATTTTGAAACTTTTCTCCCTGGCATTGCTGGAGAATGGACTTTTTTCAGAACAATCCTTCTCTTGTAAACAGTTTAGCTTTGTCACTACAGTTTTTTTCAATAGGAAAACAGTTTTGTCAGGAAAATCTTGCCTAGGGGTAGAAATTACTTCTCAAAGCAACGTCAAAAGAGACACCAGGTACATCAGTCATGGGTCTAGGGAGTTTAAACTAAGCCTTCTAGATGATCCCATTTGTGGATCTATTTGCCCAAATGTCGGGCATTTTTAAGGCTAGTTACCAACAAACCCCAGTGCTTATTTCCATTTTTCACTTGAACAATAACAACAGAAAGAAATATAAGGTAAAACAAGGCAGTTGCATATGCCCAAATTGTCCTCAGGTCAGCACCACAATCCCAAGAAATTTGTGCACTGGAAATGTTTTTCACAAATGGACTTTGGTGCATAGGTTCCCATGCAAGCAGCCCATCTCCATTTTTCCTGGTGCTATAAGGAGTCAGGTGTGGCAGGCTCTAAGTATTATATCAAAAAGCTTTCCCAGAAATCTACTGAGACTGTTCCCAAAAAATAGATGGCAGCTTTTGCTCCTCAGCGTTACCTGCAGATGATTTGGATGGTCATACCACAGGCAGCTGGGTACAAGCAAGTATGTTAATTTTAGTTCCTATGGTCCGGGCGGTGGGTGCTTTCTGGAAATAAATAAGAAGCACAAAGGGGTGGGTGTGTTGTGATGCTGATGTCTGTTATTAATCCCCAGGAAATTCCATGCACTGAGAAACCATTATTTCAATAACAAAATTAAACTAGACAGCAGGAGTCGCAACCCAGTGCTTTATTGATCATTTTTATGATGGATACTATTGTGACTTCTGCCTGGGAGAAAATGGATGTTTCATTCAATAAAAAGGCTCAGAGCAATTCTGTCTCTGAAATCTTGGTGCATTTCTAGGCTACTCACATAATATGTATTTTATGACACAGTTTCAAACTGTAGTAAACAAACATAGTGCTGCAGCGGCTCAGACGTGCTAAACAGAGCACCAGAAAAAAAAAAAGCCATTCAATTTTGCTTGAAATTTTTCACAAAGCAATTCTGTTCTCAGTGAGAAGAAGCTGAAAACCACCGTTTTCCAGCAGTACTGTGCAGTCTAGTTTCCAGAAAATACATGGATTTCTCAGGAACTTCTCAAATATCTCTGCTGTGTGCTAGTGGGGACCCCAATGCTCTTTCAGCAGCTGTCACTGTGGTCAAAGGTCTATCCTGTGCCTTGAGATGGTGCTTTTTGAAGATGAGGGTGTTCTAGGAAGGGACGATACGGTGGTAAGCAGGTCTCCTCCAGCTCTGAGCATGAACTGGAGTCATGCAAATCTGCTGTAGCCTAATGCTGTTTGCCTGGTGTTTTGCTTCCCAAACTCTTTGAGATGTGTCCAAACTGGCTCTTCTGAGGCAATCCCCCTCCCTTAAAGGTCAGATGAGAATGTTTTCTTTCTTCCTGAGGCTCCGACTAGTTTACATTTCTTGTGAAGAGGGCTGCGATGAGGTTATGACACAACAGCTGCCCTGTGTTTTTGGCAGCAGCCGGGGCACCGAGAGGCTGTGCAGAGGAGCCGGCAGTTGGGGCTCTCGTTGGCAGAGGCTGGCTTGGCACGCTCGTTTTCCACGGCACGGGGCCAGCCGCACTCTCGCACACCGGAGCGTCCAGATAGACGGCCCACGGCGAGAACAGCCCCTGGCACCGCGGCAGCGGGTCCGTGAGAACCGCGGTGGCACTGCCGGTGCGTGTGCCCAGGCACGTCGAGGGACCGGCCGTGCGATGCCAAGCGGCATCCAGCTCCCGGGAGAGGTCGGGGCGAGGGTAGCGTGCTGTTCCAGCCAGCTTTAAAGAAAGCGGCTCTGCAAGGTAAAGCCAGTGAGGGCTGAATGCAGCTGAGATGGTGAGGAGGGTCCAGATGCTCCCCCCTCGTGTCTCAGGCAGATTTTGCTGCAGAAAGATGTTGCTAATAAGAGAGGTCGGTTGCAGTCTTGAAACATTACTTTCTGTTTGCTTAGTGAATCGGTGCTCGATGTCTCACAGCATTGCTGCTGTTCTTTCACATCTCTCCAGCCTGAATTAGAAACAGAAGTGCAATTGGATTAAAGAAAGGAGTAACCCACAGCATACTTGTCCCATCTAATATGCTCCAAATAAGCCCTCAGTCCACCTACTAGTCACATAAAAAATAAACAAGAACAAACTGCAAAGTAAATTACCGGGTATCCAAACTGCAGCGGCAAGTCTTTTTCCACCTGAACTTTGAAAAAGCCAGAGATAATCTCTTAAAATTGCAAGCACGTCCTATGTCCGTATCTAAGGGCTTGCTTAGAAAAGCATCAGCACTTTTGGTATTCGTAGTAGAATTACAGTAACCAGCCCCCTTGGAAATAGAAATGTCCCACTGACAGGGGACATAGTCCCAGCTATGTAAGCCTCAGGGCATCTTGCTGGAGAGAGTCAGCGCTATTTCATTAAGTATATTATACTTTACAGAAGATGAAAATGATAAACCTAATCCTGTAGTCCTTCTGGCAAAGCATTGGTTGAAATCAACAGGAATGAATATAAACTTCAGGACTTGCAGCGTAATTTGGTAAGAGCTGCTTGTTTTGTACGTGTGGGGCAGGGAATCTGTATGAAGCAAATGGAGAAATTTATGTCAGAAAGTGCTCCTTTGAATTTGCTGGCTTCTGCAAATGGAGGAATCCATTCAGTTCAAAACCCATGATTTTTAGATAAAATTGTGGATTTCTGTGTTGCGATGCAAAACCTGGAACTGACTTTTTTGATTGTTTGTCCTATTCTGCTTTTCTTGGTCTGCTTTTGACCAAGGAGCATTACTACCAGCCTCATGGTCACAAGCTGAAAAAGGGATCCCCCAAACAATGTGGTAATGATTTGATTTTCTTACAAAGGACAGAGGGCCCAGAGGCCAAAGCAATGAACGAGATCCCAGTTCCTTGGGTGAAGCGGTTGTGTCTAACACTGCGCACTCAGCTGGTCTAAATGGAAGTCAGTGAAGTTGCACTGATTTATAGCAGCAGAGTGTCTGTCCCATTGTATTAAAAACAAATAGGGCCTCCCGGAGGTTTTATGAGAAGAACCTTTATCACAAAATTTCCAGTCCAACGAGGGTGTGGACCAAAGTGTTTCTCATACACTTTGCTCATATGCCCTATGCTGAACCTCTGATTCTACCAGAGCTACCACCCAGTGTGTGCCCAGTAAAGGGAGCAAGCGTGCCGTTGCTTGGAGCAGCCAGCACGCTTGGCTCTCGTCTGCTCTCAATCTCCCCAGCTAAGGAGGCTTTCTGCTTACTGGGACACCAATTAAATAGATTGTTTGATCAACAATAGAAAATGTTTATAATGATCAGGAGGAGAGTTTGCCAGAGTGTTTTAATCTTTGAGCCACTGCCCTTAGGCGCTTAAGCTATTTTTAAAAGCTCATAGCTTTTGCTTTTGCAAAGAAAATCTTGGGGGGAATCAATGTGCTGCTGATTTTCTGTTAAAGCCCAGCCTATCTCTAGCCAAACAACAGCAGCAGGAAATGTACTCTCCAACATCGCATTCACCTCAGTGAGGTGTGAACATCAAAGCCTGTTCCGAAATGTTTAAATGCAACTCTAACACCATTAAGACTTGGCCGTCTAAGAAGCAAGTGTTCAAGTGGAGAGAAAGCACTTCATAAAATATACTACCTTGCAGCTGCTTTCTGACAGCAGTGAACTCATCCGGATGTCTTTCAGCTTCCACAAGTCCCATTCATCCTCAGACATGGGGTTTATAAAGAGATAAACAGATAAGTAAAACAGAGGTTTTATTTTAAATTTTATTTTACTTTAACAGAATTTCCTCTGACAACTGAAATAACCACTCAGAAGCACAGTTTGTAAAATGTAGGGCTGTAAAACACAACATTTGCAAACAATCGTTCAGTATCCAATAACTATTTCATTCAATGGTAATATTTTTTTAATTTGTAAGTATTAACTTATATTACAGTAAGTGATAAAGCTGCACCACTGGGCAGCGTTGGGCTTGGAGCTGTGAAACGATGAGTTCAAACCCGGAGTTAGGATGTCTCAGTGTGAAAGTGGTCAGATCTATCCCATTTCTCCTGCTTCCTGCTTCCTTGTCTAGAGTATGAAATCCATTAGCAGTTATCAAGTGTTCACACTGTGATGATCATTTAAAAGTAAAAATTCGGTTGAGGAAGTGTTTGTGGCATGATTAATTCAAAGATTAGACAGGATATTACAAGAGTAATCAACGCCACAATCAAATATTTCACTGCTAACAATGGTTTGTTTAAAAAAAAAAAAAAAAAGTGTTTTGCAAAAAAATTCACACACCACAAACTGTATGTTGAAATTCTTCAATAGATTGTTATAAACAGCTAACACCTTCAGGAACTGGTATATGCCAGGAGAAATATAGGCTAAATTCATTGGATAATCTCATTTGTGAGGAGTCATTTGTTCTGCTCCACTAACCTTGTTAAATATTTATCTTAACCGTATCACCCACAAGTGACAGAGGCTCAGCGTTTTAGGCACTGAACAAAAGTGTCACTAGATACAGCCATGTCCCTACGTGCGCAGATAAAAATCTACGTGCCTAAAATCTGTGCGCTCTCGTGGGCTTTTTTTTCTTGTTCTGTAAAAAATTATCTCCATAGCCTCAATGATGCTTGTATGTCTCTGATGTCTGTTTTTCACACTCCTCAGCATCTGGCAGAGGAAGCGTAATCATCACTAACTGTTGTAGGGACTTGGAGGATCCCATCTCACTGTACCATCTCAACTCTCTCCAGCCTGGGCGAGCTGACCCACAGCACCATTTGAAAGAAGCCATTTGGATGGAGCAATAACTACCCCTGGCCTCTCGTCACTGTTGCTGCTAGAGTTCCTCTCTAAAAGCCTTCTGTGTCAGCCTCCTGGGAAGCCCAGGTTGTGCAGCATTTGTGACTCGTGTGGACAAGGCAAGGCACTGCAAGGCACTCCTCTCCTTGTTCAAAGGAGAACCTGGAGAGGAGATCTGGCAGAGTTGCCTCTATGCAACCTGGGGAGGGACTTCATCTGACTTTGGTGGAATTTTTTTGGTGTGCTTGGGCCATAAATGGCCACATGACTCTCTTCCACCTGGTTTCTGCAACCTCTTGGGCCTGTGAAAGCAAACACATGTTGCATCTCTTCCATTCTGCTGGAGAGCAAAGGCACAACTTGGCTTTTCCATCCGTTTCCATTTATGAGCTCATTTATCCCATCTATCTTTCTCCAACATCAAGTCCTGATTAGGCTGAGCAGAAACACAACAGGCTTTCTTTCCCACAGGAGGCTCTTTTTGACCTTCCTTTCCTCTCCTTGTCTGACAAATTGTGGGAGCTGACCCATATCTCAGTGGCTGCGGGGATAATTCAGTCCAGCCCATCCTGGCAGGCAGCTGTCTCTGCAGCCCTTCTCTGCTGCTCTGCTGGTTGAGAATGAGTGACTGGGACATCTCGGGCTGGCCATTGGCAGGGTTGGGTGCAGGCGTCCAGGTTAAATAAGAACCAGTTCTAACCTTTGCCCTAAACCCAATCTGGCCAGGAGGATGGGCTCTTCTGAAATCAGCTGGTTCTGTGAGGCAGACAGTGATGAATTTGGAGAGGTTTCTTAGTCTCGCCATGCCTTCCTCTCCCATCTGTGAAGGGGATGGGGAAGGTAATGGATTGAGTGATATTCCGTGGTGGACATCTAGCATTCAGGATCCCTGTAGCAGCATACTTGTTTACTGAGCAAGGTGCACATGGCACAGTGAGGGACTGGTCTTACCTGGACCCTGGGCATGGCTGGAGCATGAAGAACCTGCTTGGATATCTTCTTTTAAGTTATTTTCCATGAGGGCATTCCTGTATCTCTCTGCTTAGTTGAGCTGAGCAGTTTTTATAATGCATCTTCCATTCTTTGAAAGATGATTCCCAGGGACAGAAGCCCCAGATGTCTTTAACAGGTACAAACTGTTGTCTTCGGTGTATATTATACTTCCATACCCTTGGAAAGCAGAACGTTTACACTGCGCAGGATCTCTTTGCTGTGCACAGAAAAATGATCATGAAGAACTTCTCTTTTTAAGAAAAGACAGGTTTCTGACGTGCCGTTTTTTCTGCTGTTGAGTTCTTCACACAGCCCTTTTCCCAAGTGCTGTCTATGTTTGTCCCAGCATAAAACTCTAGTCATGCGATCCAGTCCCAGCAGCCCCTAGAACAACGTCTCCACAGGTAGACCAGCAGCTTCAAAACTTCCTCCTCTTCCTCATCTTCTTCCTACCAGTCTGGTTTTAGCAGCCGTAGCCTTCACCCCAGGCTTAACATGGTGTAACAGGATCCTCTGGCAGGGGGAATCTTTAGTGGCTGATAAAACCTTAACTGTTGTGAAATGAAAGCAGGTTCCCTTTGAAGTGCGCCTCGCATTACGGTTAGATGCTCTAGCCTCTATATTTTAACTACCAATAAAATGATTTATAAGCATAAAGACCTGAGCCACCTTTAAGGCGGGGGAAGGGAAAGAATTGCTAACGTCATTAGCTGGAATGTATCTTCTTTTTTTCTGTGGGTTATAAATAAGGGGCAGAATCAACCTGTTTGGGCCATGAAATGTCCCTTCCTCTGCACGGGAAGATAAATCCTATCAATTTCTTTGTGGTAGGTTTCAGTGTATTTGTGGCTGGATTCTCCAGCCAGGCTCTGTGAGGAAGCCCTACGTTTAAGCATGTAGTTGTGAATCTCATTTGGTGCATGTGTATTTACTATTATTATCATTTATTATTTGTTTTGCTATGATGCTCCAGCCAAGACAGAGATCTTGCTGCACTGGGTACGGTGCCTGCTGGCAGTTGGAGAGCTTCTATCTCAGATGACTGATTGTTGAAATAAACTAAAACGTAAGAAAATGTGGGGTTTATCCTTAATTTAGAGGTGGTGGTCTGATGCATGGGTTGTGTAAGGACCAAAATTTGTTGAATGCAGCAATGTTTCCACTGACTTCAAATCAGAAAAGCAGTACTTTCCCAAAGTCATAGCATAATTAAGAACTGACTTTCTTTCTCCGGTGATAGCCCAGTCATGTAAATTAGCTTTTCTTTCTCCCAAGCCTGTGCACATTGTAGACCAAAGTATGCAAGACACCCTGAGAATGGCCCCTGCCCAGGCCTTTTTGGTCAACTCTACCTGGTTGTAAAATAGGATCCAGAGTATCCTTTTATCTTCCTTTAAACAAAAAGGAACTACACACCCTTAACTGGATGTGGGGAAGCAAGATGGGAGGAGTCGTAGACACATGTGTGAATTTTAATTCTGAACAACAGATGCAAACGTGCATGTTGGTGCATGGACAATAACCTCACGTGGTGTAATGCAAGACAACACAAATCTTTGCAAAGTTGTGTTTTGATCATATGTTAGCCAAGCCAACTGACAAACCACCACAGGGAAACCAAGTACTTGTGGGGCTGTTGTTGGAGAAATGTGTCCCGTACTAGACCATCTCATTCCACATGTTTCTTCTGAACTTCTAATCCCGAGTGGATTTGCCAGCATCTGGCTCTTGGTTATAAAAAAGGAACTTTCCCACCCTTTGCGATGTCAGAAAAGTGTCAGGAATCATTGGAGTGGCTTTTACATTCTTGGAGTTCAATTTCTCTTCTCAATTCCTGGATTCATAGCTGCTTGGTTATGTTTTCTCTTCAGGTATTTGGATTTTATATGCTCTTCTCAGCATCAAGATCTTTTGTTTTTGGGGTGGAAGCGCTTCCAGCCTGGGACTAGGCCTTTTTCTCTGAAGAGGGAAGGTTTATTTATCTCCTTATGTTCAGCTCGCAGAAATATTCAGACAGGTTTTATGTCCTTAACTGTGAAAGTGGAAGCAAATTATATGAGAGGAGGAGCCAAGTTCCTTATCCCTAATTTAAAGCGTGAATTACACATATACATGCATGCATGAGAAAAGGACAGGACTGTCCTTTTTGCATGACCAGGGCAAACAAAAAGTAATTTATTCATTTGTGTTGCTCACTGCTCCTAGAAACTGTGCCACGGATTGGACTGTATAAAAGAGTTGTAAAGTGCTACAGACCTTAATGTTCATTCATTTCTCCCTCCTTAACTCTGTCCTAGATTTTGCTAGCAACTTTTGGTGCCAGAAATGGACACAGAGATTCTGACCTGCATGGACTTTGTTGATCAATGCAGATCGGATGTAAGCTGACCTATTTCTGTCACGCTTTTGGAAGGTGCTAAGAGGTTATGCTGCTTCAGCCAGTAGTGCAGTGCAGTAGGAACAGGTCTGTTAAAAAGCCGCGTTTGGTGCCAAGGACCTGACATCAGCACTGTATACATTTCAGGGGGGTTTAATTTAGACCAGCTCTTCCAAAGAAAACTGGGCTTTTTTTGTTTTTGTTGTACATGGATGTAAAGAACAGCATGAAGTGAAGGACTGTCCAGGACTGGGTCCTTCCTAGCCATCATCAGCAGGTCACACACGGCTATCACTAGTAGGTTTTAACCAAACTCTTTCCACAGTACACTAGTAGATGAGTAACATGTAGAAAGAGCCATAATAGACTGCGATCCAGACAATCTCACAGAAATTTGTGTGGGAAGCTCAGCGTATGCTTGTGTTTGCAGCAAGAACCACTGCAGTGCATGTGGACTGAGAGCCAACACTCCATTAAATAAGTAGCTCTCGGTGAAAACACGTCGCCTTGTCATGCTGAGTGAATTATACACACTCACAGGTGCCAGTAAGAAAAAGGCAAACTAACAAGTAACCATTTACAGGGGGACTCGGTTTAAAGGCCAGAGAAAGACACCCACTTTGGGATTTGAACCACGTCTGAAGTGCAAGGTGCATCGGACTAAGGTTCTGCTGTATCTAGGGAAGCGAGTTTTGTTTTGGTTCACAAGATGTAGGGACAGTTTGGAGTGCAGTGCCTCAAACCCTTGTAACCCCAGCTTCTGATCTGAAGTTGAGCAGCTTGGAAGCCTGATGGAGGATTTTTTCCCCCCAAATGCTTTACACTCTTGATTTTTGCTCCATTTTTTCTTGTTGCTGTGAAATTTAATCGTGTTTTCTAGCCCTTTAGGCCTCACAAAGTCCAGCAGCTGCATTCTCATCTGGCTTGAAAGCTTATCCGCATACTTCTGAACCCCAAACAGGGATCGGGCCTGAGAGCCTCTCTGATTAAATGAAGTAAACCAAGCCCAAGAGACAGCTTGAGAAGCCCTTTCCACTATGCAGAAGGGAGATTGCCCACGATAAAACACATCAGGGCAGACAAATGCATTTAGAAAAATCTCCCCTGGAGTCTTACAGGTAAACTAGCACTGTAGGAAACATGAGCCCAGCTTTGCACATGCATTGATACTGGGTTTATTTTAATGCACAGAGATTTAAATTGGCTGTAGTACAATTCTAGTGCACACTGCAGTGCCTCTTGCAAGGAGAGCATGTCTTAGCATACAGACAACAGTGATTTGCTGCAGTACAGAGAAGCTAAGAAAACCCTGTATTCCCTCCGGTCTGGTTCTATCTATTTAGCTTGTCTAACATAGAAACCATGATGCTAATCTGTCTATTTATCCCTCCTAACAGTGCAGCCGTGTTGCTATTATGGTACTTAATCCTTCAGCATAATTCACATAGTTGTCAGATAACAAGGCAGAATGGCCAGGTGGTAGCAATGCATCTATTTCGTATGGACTCTCTCGGAATACACAAGCTAAATTATTCCTCTTCATCTCACTCTACTGCTGATAGCACCCTCCCATGCTCTTAGTAGTATCTTTAACAATTTTAAATGCATGTATCTTCACTTAGGAGACAGGGGGGGTAGTAGTATCGTCATGTGGTAGAAAAGAAACTGAGGAATGGAGATGAATATTCACCGAGTCTGTGTCAGACGGTGACCTGAACCTAGTTTTGGCGAGCGCTGTAATTCAGGATGTGTTTCCATCAGCAACCCAGGTGGGATGGGACAGCAGCTCAGAGTGAGTCACACATGGTCTTTGCTCTCCCATCAGGTGTGGTTCAGCAACCGAAGAGCGAGATGGCGCAAACAGGCGGGAGCGAATCAACTTGCAGCTTTCAATCACCTGCTGCCGGGGGGCTTCCCGCCAACAGGAATGCCGACTCTCCCCCCGTACCAGCTGCCAGACTCCACCTACCCAACAACCACCATTTCCCAAGGTGAGCACCTGCTCTCCTGCTCCTCTTCTCTTGCCCTACATCATCCCATCGTCCCTTCCCTTTCTGATTCATGACATCCCACTAAGGCTCTTGTAATACAGAGCTGGCTTTCCTTTAGTTGGGCAGGGCAGGATTTTTCTCAAGTCAGTGGAAATTCCAGAGTTTTCTCCTCTGTCTCATGGTCCTTTCTGCTGTGTCACTGTGTCTCATGACTGTAGTTCTTCTGCTCAGCTTTCAAATGGAAAGCACATCAGTCCAAAGTGAGTATCATATAGGTGATCCCTCCATAGTGGGGCTCAGTGGAAGGAGTATTGCTAATTCCAGCTGGTTTTAGCCTTGACCTTTACAAAGGAATTTATGGATTTTGTCTGGGGGAAAATTCAGAGGAAAGTCAGATATTTCGTCCCAGGTTTGCATATTTTGTACCATGCATGAGCTGTCACATGATGGGCTTGTGTTCGCATGAAGCACAGAGATGGTGAGACCCAGAAGCTGAGCTCAGGGTAACCAGACCATCGATCCACGCTTTGCACAGTCCCAGCTGTAACACCCCACGACTTTTTACCTCTAAACACTCTCTCCACAGACGGGGGAAGCACTGTACACAGACCCCAGCCCCTGCCGCCATCCACCATGCACCAGGGAGGGCTTGCTGCAGCCGCCGCTGCTGACACCGGCTCTGCCTACGGGGCCCGACACAGCTTCTCCAGCTACTCGGACAGTTTCATGAATGCTGCAGCTCCTGCCAACCACATGAATCCTGTCAGCAATGGCCTCTCTCCACAGGTACGTGACCCACTTCCATTCTCTTTCTTGGGCTGAGAGTATTTGGCTGGTCCAGATCCTCTGAGAGCAGGGCAAGCTTCAGGCTATCACAGTGTATTATGGTTAACAAGGGAGTTTTTGTCACAAATTCTTGGAGGCAGCCTAGTTAAAGCAATTAGTTAATTTGTTTATTGGCAGTATCTCTATCCTGAGCTCAGCACTGTACTGCCAGAGCATTTGTATCCTGTTAGTTCCCATATTCAGGTCAGCTACCCTGCAATTGCAAACACCAGAACCTAGAGCATCCGTGTACGTCTTCTCAGCCCTCCAAAAAAATTGCACTGCAGGTGTGGACCCTTTGATTGTGGACTTTAGCCTAATGATAGCATGCTCAAGTTTTTTAGTTACTTTAGCAATAGTCCCTTATTTGTGGGCAGCTGATTTAGAGATTAGCTGAAGCCAGCTTGTCCAAGTCTGGTTGGAACACAAAAGTGCCATGGATCTGAGCTTCCTCAAAACACAAGGATGTAGATCTGGGATTTAATTTTGAGAAACTAATTGTCATGTAAACAAGTCCACTTAATGTTTTCCACAAGGTCAGAATAAGAGATGTAGGTAACTTTAAAGGAGGAAAGATAAACTTCACACACATCTGTTTGTGTAAAAGAATGGAGCATGTGTGTTTTAAGTTTATCAGGTGACAACCACGGCCTCCCCATGTAATACACCCTTGATTTTAAAATCCCTGCCTGAGCTCAGAATAGAGTGACCATGACCCGACTCTGGGATCTGTGCTCCAAGCCTCAGCCCAGCTGTGTTCTGAAGGGCCCCGTCCCGGGCTTGATCAGATCGCTGCCAGTTGTGTATGTAGCTTTTCAGTGCTGCATGTGACCGAGCAGCAAGCCTCAGCAGTGTAGAGAGGTTAAAGCCTCCATTATCAGCGGGTCTAGAGAGAGCAGAGCTTGTGTTCTGTGTGTGTCATGGGAGTAGACTTATGCCCTCAGCTGGTGAGCTCCACCGAAGGCAGTGGAGATGCCAGGATGTACGCCACCTGAGAATACAGCCCACTCTATTGCTATCCTGGGATAAGAATTCTAACTTTCTGTCACCTCATTAGATAGAGCCTTTAACCTTCTCTTTGGTTTACTTGATGTAATCTGCTTTCCAATTTCCTTTTAAGTGGAACAAGGAACACATTGTACACTGAAAATTAACAGCAAGGACTTGTATTTGTGTGGTGCCTGCCATCCTGGAGGGGTATCAAATACGTTTTACTTTTGCTCTCAATCACTTGTGAAATACAGAGACATGAAGTGCACTATAGCAGTTGTTCCAGAGTGGTCAGTAACACTATTTAAGACAGGAAGTACAAAATAATCTGAAACTACAGGGAGAAATTAGGTAGGCACCTGAAATGAAAAAGCTACAACTGTTTAGAGAGGAGTCCAATAAATGGCGACATCAGAGGGGTATATAGATTTTAAGGTCCAATAGCTTGTGATCTCTCAAGTGTGAAAACAAACATTGAGTGTCAATGGAAAGAGGGAAATTTTGCAGCTTCTCTGAAATGGTATAAAAATCCCACTTCTAGCTTTGAATGGTCATGAGATAGAAAATGTAAAAGTGTGACTGGCATGAGGCTGAATATTGCCTCAAAGAGTGTAATTTGTGGGGGAAATAAGGAGACATCTTTCTGACAAGGGATTTTCAATAGCACTGGGCTTGGGAGACGAGCATAGAGTATGGAATTCAGAGGCAGACTGCAGGTTAGATGGTCCAGGGTACGTGATTAATTCAGATTATCACAAGTGCAATTTAGCACTATAGAATAAGTTAAGGATGAGATCCACGTGATAAGCTGCACAAGCACTAGACATATACAAGTCCATCATGCAATTTCCATTTCTGTAGCTTCATCATCTACTTACTAGTCCCGCTCAGCAAATCAGAGGCTCATTGAAATGACCAGACCAACGCTTTTTCTATGTTTATCCCTGTCCCAAATTACCCTGCCCCCAGGCTCAGGCTAGGGGAAGATAGAGTCCTGAGCCAATAAGCCCTTTGTATGGGAAAGAGAGGATACATTATCTGGCAGTCCTGAAGAAAAGAGAGCTTTGCACCCCCAAGAAGGGGAGATTCCCATTTTCCTAATGCTTTTAATCATGTGAGGGCCAAGCTATCAGCATATAAATTCTTCTATTTCTTTTGTGCATAGAAAGGCTAACCCAGGTTATTTTATAACTGCTTTATATTTACTTATCTTGATACCTTCCTGCCTTTCTAAGCCCTCTGCTGTTCCTAGTGGAAGGATGCAAGAAATACTCCTAATGGCATGAATGAGAACTCGTAGAAGTGTCCAATTTTTATGTAGTGGGGTGGGTAAAAGTTTAGTGAGGTCTCAATGTGGGATGCTCTGTGTAACTTATCTGAGCATAATTCAGCTATTCCACAGCGATACAGGCAAAACCCATCGCACCTCAGCCCTCTCATCCTCCTATCCAGCTATCTGTGGTATCTGGTTGCTCTCTGCAGGGGTAGATATCAACTACAGGGAAGGAGGGGGATCAGGAGATAGAAAAAAAAAATGGGGAATTTAAAATTATGGCAATTTGTCTGAGCTGCAAACAGACAGTTCTCTGGTTTCATCCCTTAGCAGCAGCAGGAGGGATGTTTCTTTGCAGTTTAGACAAGGAGGTGGGGGCCAGCCTGGCCGAGAGCACCCAGCATTTGCTGCCGCTCGGCACGCTATCCAGTTACCCCAGGATTGGGTGTCCCGGCCAGAATCCACCAGACGGGCTCGGTGCTGGCAGCTGAAATTCTAGAGGAGAAGCATGGCATTTCCATTCTCACAACAGAGAAAAGGGGATTACATTTGGCCTCTGCGGGCTTGGTCCCCCCACGCACACACGTACTTTAGTCCTCCCCCTCCTGACAGAAAGAGCAGACACTACTGAAAGTTTTACCCAGACTTCACGTGGGAAATGGCCACGTTTCTTGCTTGTTTTCCAGCCTGTAGCACACAAAGCCTTGTGCCTGTCCAGCTCAGCTGCTGGATCTCTAAAGCATTTCCCATGCAGTTTCCACAGTTTAGAGGCCGTTCTGCCTCTATTCCAGACCTGAAACTGCTGAGAAGTGAGAGGTCAGCTGGGAATTTTTGTCTTCAGCTACTTCATCCCCTGCTGATGCTTGATGTGACACTTCACACAAGAACACTGACTTGGTTGTGCAGAGAATAGTCCCACATGATTAAACCACTACCTGCATGATCTCTCGTGTCATACTCCTTGCAAGACCCTAGTGAGACCTCAGGGTAACCCGAGCAGTGATTTGTGATGGTTTCATGCTGGGACAGCCTTTGTAGGAGAGAGATGTTGCTCTAAGTGTTGCCTGTTTGAGAAAGTGAACTTCACAGGCTGGCCAGCTGCAGCCAGATGAGTCACCTTGCATCTGTCAGGATGCACTGGGTGGCTGCAGCGGTCACGGATTATCGGAAAGTAGCTCAGTACTGGACAGCCAGAACATGCAGCAGCGAGGTCCCCATCGCTCCCCAAAGGTCGCATGGGTTAGCAGCAGCTGTCACAGATTCAGCTGGGCTGACTCAGTGGCTCATAACTGCCTCCAGGCTGGCATTAATACCCATGCCAAAACTTAGCAGAGATATAGAGACCTGAAACAAACTTAAATATGAAGAGTGAGTAACCAGTTAGCAGTCACACGGAGTGATTTCTGGCCCTGGAGCATCTGTCTCATCATTTCTCACAAGAGTGGGTTGCAAACCAAGTGTGTGCGTGGGTGGGTGGGATTTCATAAATACATTGTAAATGTTTCCGATTCATTTTCATCCCACAGAGGAATTATTTCTCATTTATTTGAGAATACCTATCAACCTCAACTAGAACAAGGCCAGGAACCAAGACATCCTCAGTCAGGTCATGCTTCACACTGGCAGCGAGAACAAGCTTTGCATCCATCTGTTTTGAAGTTCAGTCCTGTGCTAGCTGAGTATTGTCCCTCACCGTGGCTGGGATAAGGCTTGTGACAAATAGCTCAATGTAATGGTAAAGTCAGTATTGAGTCCAGTTATGTCCTGATCAACAGTCAGTCAGGAGATGTGTATGCTGCAGTGCGGGCTGAGGTGGGAGGAAATTAAGTGAATTGAGCAGTACGTTACAAGTCAACATAAAGAGAAAAGCGAGGGCCGCATCTAGCTGTGCCTCTGCCATTTGTGATGATGGGAGATTCCCTGGGTGCTCTTCAAACAGCAAAGAAGTAGGGCCGTACTGTATTCTGGGCTGCTTTCATCTCTAGCACAATTCTTCTGCCTTTTCAAATGTCTTCCTGTTTTTTAGGAGGATCATTAGTTTGTTGGAGATGGCCCCTGTGTAGCTGGAGAACATACTAAGGTATAGTTAAGAGTCAGGCATTTCCTATAACATGTTATTTCTGAGACCTTTGAATCTTTTAACAAACCCACAGGATCACCCAGAGATTAAGACAATTCCAGAAATACGAAGAGCCAAGAGAAACTTGTTCACCATCTCATATTTGTTGCTTTAATTTTCTCAGGGCTTTTGGTGGCTTTTTTGCTCCATGAGCAAATTCATTCCCAGTGTAATGGCACTATCTGAAGGTTGGAGTCAGATTTTACAATTTCTGGTTTATCACTGTTTCTTGATGGTGTTCCTGGAGGGACACTTGAGGCACAGGTCAGGCTCTGCCCACAAAATTACACTCTAAACTTAGGGACCTTCGTAGTCTGCGCAACCGTAACACGGTTTTGTTTTGCCTGACATCTTCCCAGGGCTCCATTCTTTTCCACCGTCCAGGGTAACATTTTCCTCAGCCTCACTGGGGTAGGATTAGAGATCATCTGAATCCCTGTCAGGAGCACACTGATCTGGCAGAAGTGTAAGAAGAGCCAGCTGAGCCTTTTTTTTTTTTGGAAACCTGGCAATTGGGAAGGACACGATGTTAGCTGGCGAGAGGGGAGCAGGCATCGCGGTGTCTGGCTCCAGTGAGACAGCGCTCCTTCCTTTAGTGACACGGATCCCTTCTGTCTGGTTCCTTTTTTTCTTTTTTTTTCCCTTTTTTTTTTTTGTCGGAGACACTGTGCCTATAATAAGCATTCAAAATGAGTCTTGCTGGGCCAGAAGAAGGGGAGGGGAAGAAAGAGGGGGAGGAGAGGGTGAGATTTGGGGGGGGAGGGGGAAAGGGAGGAGGGGGTTTAAATAGCAAAGAATTAGAAAAAAAAAATCTGATGCAAATCACTAGTAGAGAGAAAATTATGTGCAATTACCCAAGCGATACTGGGCAGCCGTGCCCACCCCAACCAACAAGATCTCATTAACAAGCAGAAAATAAGATTGAAATGGTGTGTAAAAGAGCTGAAAAATGAATTTGAATGCTGCATTTGTCCACAATTACCCCCTCGTTCACACATATTTTATTGCAATTTTTTTATTATTCTTAATCTTTCCATCCCTCAAAGCAGATTGGGAACATCCTGGCATTACAGTTGCTGAGGGAGGAAGCATTAAGGATTCCCCGTTTCCCTGAAAGGAGACCCTTCTCTCGCTCGAATTTTAAAGGGTTGGTTTTGGACGGATAAGGATTCATTTCTCCGGCTTATCTTAGTGTAGGAACATGTTCTTCTAATATTCTCTAACCTCTGACGCTCTTGGGTGCCACCCCACACGAGGGTTTTTCTTTAACCTTGCCTCCCGGGTTCCTCTACCTCCCTTTTCCATCACTCCTTCCCCTTTCTCCTACCCTCCTTTTCCATTCCAGTTCTTTTCCACGTGGTCTCTGCCCTCATTCCCCCTGCAGCCCCATTTCTCTAGAGGACTGCGATTCCCTCAAACAAAGTGTCTGCCCTTCAGAAAGTGGCTGCTGTCCCTTTTCTGAGTCGCAATAATTCCTCACACCCTATTTCTTTCTCAGTGAGCACTCTTCAGCCCCCCCCACCCCCCCCCCCCCATGACCTTGTGGCAGAATTTTTGAAGAAGGAGGTGAAAACCTGCTAAAATCCATGTCCTTTTTTTGCCAGGGGGTGGAAAGGGGGCATGGGAGCTCCAGGTTTCTCTCTGGGAGAAACTGCCTCTGCTGAGACTGCGTTGGCGTTTTCCCTTGCTCGGTGTCAAATGCAGCTCCGTCTCTCTAAACTTTTAACCTATGTGTCCCAGGAAAGCTGGTAGTTTTTCCACTGAAGTTTCTTACTTTTTTTTTTTTTTTATTTAACCAAACAAAGCCCATCTGCTCTTGTCAATTAGACGCCTCTGCTCCCAGCACGGGAAAAGGGGAGAATGGAACATTTTTCTCGTGTGAAAATAGATACGTATTTATTTCCCTGATTCCTAATGACTCTGTTTCTGCAAGTGAAGAAGTAGGGTGGGAAGGGAGAAATGCATATCAGAGGGGCCAATTCACTTTCTATCACTCTTGAGGTTTCATGCGTTTCCTCGATTGATTTGGATGCTCTGATCCCATTGAAAACTGGTTATAAACAAATAAGGCAGCATCTTACTACCTTAACCCTAACTCTAATGCTCTGGGTGGCACTGATTGCATTTATTCCTATGTGATTTCCACTCAAGACATTGTTCTCTGTGTGTATTACTGAGATATTTAAGTATTAGAAACACTGAACGATTTCAGAGCAAACAGTTGGTTCCTGAGCCTTGAATTCAATTGGAGTTTTGTCATTACCTTCGGTGGGTCCAGGAGCAGCCCCTGTGGCACTGCACTATTTGTAAACACAAGTATCAGAACTAGACAAATCGGAGAGAAAGAGAAATAAAGAGAAAATAGTAGAAGTGCAGGAAAAAAAACCCTGAGAATGACAAGACCAATGACAGCAGGAAGAAGAAACGCAGGGAGGTGTGAAAGTGTCTGATAAGCCCCCAGATGTCGGAGCAGGGAGCACGTATGTAAGACACCCAGGGCTAAGACACGGGAATCTGTACCCATAAATCTTTAAATATCTCTTCCCACCTAGACCCTGCTACACGCTTATGAGGTGGTGGGAGCAAAGCTGAAGCCGGGTGGGTGGAACAGGCATCGCAGGGGCTGTAATTCCTGCTAAAATCCGGACAGGACTGGTGGGGCTTTCAGACTCCTCTGGGTCCTGTCTCTTTTCTGCACCAGGCAGGGTAAGAGGGACTTGGCTGGGAGACACAGACTTGGAGAATTCAAATGCAGGATTTGCCCTGCTTTATGATTAATAAGGGAACTCGAGACAAGGCAGGCAGGGCAGATAGAGAAAATGAGAGATTAGCAATTAATACAGCATCCAGCCTGGTGACGGGCATTTCCAAGTGACCTCTGGCATTCAGAGGCGAGTGTTTTGCCGCATGGAGCTGGTGCTGAGCTGCGAGAGGAATCAAGGGACCGCAGCAGGGAAAGACAGCCTTGGAATGAGGGATGCAAGATAGAGGGGAAGCTTAGAAGGGAGGAATGCAATAAAAGGAATAATTAGGATTCAGAGGCAGGGGCATGCGCGCGTGCTCTCGCACGCTTGTGTGCACAAGGGCATCAATATCCTGCGTGCACATTCTGTGTGTGCACACCAGCGTTGTGCCCATGCGTTGTGCGTGCTTGTTAAAATCTAACAAGGGTGTAACAGCTGTGCTCCAGCTGTGCCCCGGCTGTGAAAAGCTGTCTATGATAGGAAGAATCTACAACAACGTACTTTGCAGTGGATCAGGCACTGACCCCAACCTGCCCCCCTCTTTTTTTTCCACAAAGAGGGGTTGTGGAAAATATATTAACTTCAGTGGGTGAGACAGAACAGTGGAGATACCGTGCTGGGAGAGGAGGTGGGATGGTGCATTGCAGGTGTACGCAGGTCCATTGCTCTCCTTGCGAGCCTCAAGCCTGCCCCAGCTCAGGAAACACTCCGCTGAAGATGGACGCAGGATTGTGCGTTGCTCACATAGTTCCACGTTAGGGAGATAGCCCGTGACCTCCAGCTTTCCCAGAGCTGATGGATGCATTTTGAAAGGGGTCATTATTCAGTATGGTTTATTTTCTGTTTGCTTCACCATCTATGTGTGCTAACAATGCAGGGAGCTTGCATTCACTCCCATCCCAAAGCCAGCCAGCTGCTGGCATCACTGATGATGATGGGTTGCAGTGTCTTGGGGCAAAGGTTGCTGGTGGGACGTTTGGGGCTGAGGGGACAGGGAGGACTTTGGGGGATGTATCCATCTCTAGAGCATCCTGGAGGGCTGCTCAGAAGAGCTGTTAGGCCCCGAAGCATCAGGAGGGGCTTACGGGGGAGACGTACCCAAAAGGGATGCTGTGCTGGTCTTTTGTGTGAGAAGGAAGGGAGTTTGGGTGTTGTGTCAGCTTGCAGTGCGTTCATCTTGCCGGGTCTCTTGATGCATCGTGTGGGGAGGGGGGAGCAATGTATGGCTGTGCAATATGTGCTTTGCAGTTTGGGGTTACGGGGCTTCTGTAGTGTACGGGGAGCACAGGAAGTGCAAAGGAGAGGAGGTGCAGCTGAGTGTGCAATGGGGGGTTAATGGGGGGCTATCAGGTTGTGGGGTGCGTGCCACGCGGGGGTTTCCATCTCGCACAGTGGTGGATGTGAGGGGAGATGGTTTGGGTGCAGCAAGGCCTCCTGCTACAAGATGCTGCTTCTTGCCTCCATCAGACAGGCGTGCACGAGATCAATTTACAGCAGGGGCTGAAGATCAGAAATCCTGGCGGGGTCTGGGGTGTGTGAGTAGTAAATTGATCAAAGGTGCAGAGGGTCTTAGCTCGCCGCAGTAAGCTGGAGTCAGCCCTTAAGCCTATCCAGTTTGGAGATGAGGGGGATCTTATTTCAGGGAATAAGTACCTGAAAGGGAATCGTGAGCCACATAGGGGAAAGGGTGGGGAGCTGCTCGCCAAGCTGATATAGGAAAATCACAGGGACTGGCTTAAGAGATTGAAGGGAATGAGGCACGGCTGACACCGAGGGGGTCGTTTTGGGGTAGGAATTCACCCACCGAGCCAGTGCAGAGCTGAAACAGGGATGTCCAAGTGGCCCGTGCGGGTGGGAGTTCTCACCATGATCTTGCTTCGGTGCAAAGCTTGGTCCGGGACCCACCGATGCGTGGGGCCAAGCCTGCGTTGAGGCAGGCGCTGTGGGGAGCTCACCTGTTAGTTTGGGGGGATATCTGCTCTGCTGCATGCCCCACACCTCCCTCTGGCTGCCCTTTTGGGGGGACACTGGCGAAGGGATGTTCCTGATGGGGAATGGGGAAAAGGGAAGGCAAAGGCTGCGCTTCTCTGTCTTTCCCCTGAGATCTGGAGCAGCAGAGAGAGCCCCTCACAGCCTTCTCTCTGTGTCTCTCCCAGCTTTTCTTCTCCCTCTCCCTTCCCTTCTTCCTCCCTCTCCTCTCTCCTTCCATTTGATGTGGAGGAGAGCTGTCTGCCACTCGCGCGTCTGTACCGAGAAGGGATCAGAAGTTTCAGTGAGCGCTCGGCGCCTCTCCTTTGATCCATGTCCTGAGGCCTGCTTGACAGCGAAAAAAAGCATGGAGACAAAACGACTCAGTCAAAGTGATTCCTGACAACTGTCTCCATGAGATAAGGAAGCTCTCTGTGTCTTGGGTTTTTTTTTTTTTTTTTTTTAATACCGCCTCTCCGTTTCCATAAGAAGCGGAGTCACTTTAAACCAGAAGAGCCAGCCAACAGCCAAGCTGCACAGAGAACAACCGAGCAGAGAGCGCCTGGCTGAGCTTTATCATGTTCCCTGTCTCCCTTTCCATTCCTCCCCCCCGCCTTTTTTTTAAAAAAAACCCTCTTTTTCCCATTTTTCTTTCCCTCCTTTCTACATGCTGCGTTACCCTGCCGCCTTACCCCAATGCTGCCTCTAATTATGCAGTTGCAGAGAAAGCGCAGCGCATTTGCAGGTGGCCGGGACATTATTCAGCTCAATCCCAACCACAGGGAAATGCCTGCCTTCCCCGCGAGGGGCTGGGGGGAGAGAGAAAGCCCCGTACATTATCTGACAATAACCAATCCTTTTAGGGATCGGCAGCAGGCCTCATTAATAGCAAGGCATTATGCACCGCTGGCCACTTAAGTGTCCTTAGAGCTGTTCCCCTGCTGCTGAGCCCCAGATTTTTTTATTATTGTTTTATTTTTCTTGCCTAGTTCATGTCACACAGGGAAGTGTCCCCCCCTTTCTCTTCTCGCCTCCGGGTTGCTTGCAGGAATGAGTTTGCAAGGGCTCAGCAACACTAATCCTCACTGGAGGATGCGGGACTTGGCGTGTGTGTTGGCACATGGGGGAGCAGGATACACACCTTGGAAGGACTGCAAGTGCTTGCAGCCAGGCTGTCAGGGGGTCCCCAAACACATGGGCTCCCCCCAGGACAAACGCAATGTGAAAGGGACAGGGAGGTGGCCTCATAGACCATGATGCTGAGGGCAACCTGGCTTGGACACGTGAGACAGGACCACTTAATCCAGGTGAGGAGATGTGGCATGGCTCACCGTGCTCCTGCGCTTCCCAATCCTCAACTTGGTAAAGCTGGAGGGGACTTGGGGTCCCCCTGAGGTGACAAAGCTTGGCTTAGGAGTGGGCCTAGAGAGGGGTAGGTGGCTTAGTGATCCCTGACAGGATGAGGGACCAGCCCTGTGCTCCGGCTGGCTCAGGGGATGGGGACAGGGATTGGAGTTCACCCCAGCGATGCAGAGCCTCTTTGCCAGGGAGTTCCTCTTCCCCTCCGCTCGCCGTAATTAGGCTATTGTTGTAGCGTCTGCTCCAAAGTCAGACTCCATTAGCATGCAGGATGGGGGCTGGAGGGGAGCGAGGGGGGACACACGGAAGGAGAGATTCCCTCCCCCCCAGAACTGCGCTGTGCTGCGCTGATAAACAGTAAATATCGGGGAACAGGATTTCCACATTATCTGAGCGCGGCAGAAAATCAAAATTTCAGTCTAAATCCGAGGAGACGAGGCTCATAAGCTCCTCCAGCTGATACAGACGCCGAGCCCAGCCGGCAAGGCTCAGGAGGCACAAAATAACATTTTTTTGTTAAAAAAAAAAAAAAAGGAAGAAAAGAAAGAAAAAAGAATGAACAAGAGGGAAAAAACAAGAAATATTTGGGGGCTGACTTCAAGAAGAGGAGAAAAGGAGGTGGTGCAAAGCAGAGTATTGTGTGATGTTGCAACCCTTTTCTGATGAGGAAATAAATACCCGGGTGTATTGGGGAGGGGGTTGGACACTGCCCATCCAATGAACTTTCCAGTCGGCGGCTCTGGCTCAGCAGAGTGTTGCTTGGGGATCGACCTGTAGGACACTAACAGCTGCTGGAGGATGATGGCAAACCTTTAATTAGCGATTAGAGTGCACAGCTGAGCACAAATCCAGCCCCGAATTAGGAGCCACATGGGGTCTCCCCGACCCTAAAAGCCAACACCAAATTCAGCAGCTCAGTCGGAAGCGTGGGTCCGTCAGCTCTAATGAAGCTCTGGGCCACACGTGCTGCTAATAGCACCTCCGTGCCCTGCTCCAGCCTGGCAGACAGGGCAGGAGCCACCCAGGGTGGGCACCAGCTCCTGCCGTGGGACTTGCAGGCTGCAGTGAGAAGGAGGTGATGCCAAGGCTGCCTGGGAACCACTTCCCGAGGGGGCACAGGGCTCCCTAAAAATGAGCAACAGCGGTGAGAACAGGTCAATGATGTAGGAGAGCTGGGGTGGAAGTAGTCACTAATATCACAGTGAAAAAGGGACACGGTTCTGCCTGCTTCTGAAGGAATTTACTCCCTCTTCGTTCGTGGCGTGGTTTCACGGTGCTTTCTGCTCTCCCAGGGAGCAAGGTGGTTTCAGCACTAGATAGAGCTGGTATTCCTGGGGTGTTCAGTTCAGCTACTTGTGTCCCAGACATTTTCACATCTTTGGCTGGATCCATGCTCTGTTTCCTGATCCTCCCTACATAAAAGCATTGCTTGCTGCAGAATCCATAGTTCCAGGCTTTTAGCCCAAAGGAATGTGGTTCAGCCGCAGTTCTGCACAGCACCAGAGGCTTTGAGCTCTCCCTGGGGCTTTTAGTCATTGCTGCTTGGAGCAATGAAGAAGAAAAAGCAGGGACTAGTTGCAGAAAATGTTTTCTTGGTTTCTCTAGCAGCCACTTCTGTCCTCCTGCTCCCATCACTAGGCTGCAGGCTCATTATAACTCAGAAAGCAAATAAATTCGTTGCTCTGAGCTGCTCCCTTAGCCTCAGTCTCTGCCCAGCTCCCATGAATGTCCATTCTCCTTTCCCTACCTCATTTCTATGCCCATCTATAAAGTGGCATCTTTCATGCAAAGAATTTTAAGGTTCATGTTCCAGCTCCAGCAGGTTTCTAGTATAAACTCTGTCCATATAGATCCAGGGACCACTGGTAGAACTGAACCCCCAGCATTTAGGTTTCTTGCAGGTGAGACTTAAGGCTCTCAGTAACTTCAATGTTGAGTGACTTCTGCTGCCAAGGAAAGGAGAGGGTTTCATTTCAGATGAGAAGGAAGCAGGTGCCTGTTGGAAACATCAGTCTTTCATACTGGCAAACTGACTTGCACTTGTTAAAGTATGGGAACTTATAGGATGCTCCTGCTGGCGTAGGATGTCCCAACTCCTTTGCACTGTGGCCTCAGATCTTGTTCTGGACTGTTGTCTCTTCAGTATTGGGGCAGGTGGAGAGGGCTGGTTTTCCTGAAGTATTTGTCCTTTCCCTTCTCACAGGTGTTTACACAGACACTCTAGAAGTCCTAAAACTGGAAATCTGAAAGTCAGAACTAGGGTGGCATCTTTCTGGTCACATCATCTGGGTCTGAGGGCAACGCAACCAGAGTGGCCGAGCCATTGTACATCAGCTTAGAATCTGTTCACGCATTTTAAACAGCAAGTGCCCCACATCTCTTTAAAAATTAAGATCTTAATCCTGTACCTTAAGATTGGTATTTAAAAATCCCTTGGCATGCATGCAGGGCTTTCTTCTGCTGTTTAGCAGAGTTAGCATTGCCTTAGGTTTCACTGTTTGAACGGTCATCAGCACAGAGTTTTGGCCTCCATTAACTACAAGAAAGGCTGATTTAACACTGAAACATGTGCTGGACTACTAATCAGCATGCACTGATGTGTCAAATGTATCTCACCCAACACAAACCCCATCCAGGGGATATATAGAAAGTCATGGGGATATCTGACTAAATATCTCCAGTGTCTTTTCCTATCCAGCCTCTTTTACCTACAGCACTGAGCCTCAGACAGCTCTTGCTCATGGCCTGTTGGCCAACACACTGTGTGCTCTGGGTTTTCCCATTGCATCCATGGCTGGGAGCTACATTCTCCCAGCCATGCCAGAAGATTACCAGTTCCCCCATCAACCCCACCAGCTCCAGCCTCTTCCTGCTTCCCCTGCCACTCATAACCCAGCTCCTGTGTCTCCCCTTGCCTGCTCCCCTTGCTTTATTTCACCCCGGGTCTCAGAACTGCGGTCCCTGCAAGAGGGTTTCTCAAACCACTCAAGAGCTGCAGGCTTGTCTGGAGGGCGAGAGGTTAAGCACTAGCAAGTGTTTCTGTTTAGTTCCAGATACCAGCCTGACAGGTGGGTGCCTCTTGATTAATTCCCAGCTCCCCTAAATGCTCCCGTCATCATGTGCTGTGGTCCCATGCAAGCCTAGGCAAAGTTAGGGGGGAAAAAAGGAGAATATTGTTAGGTTCTCTCCATTCAGGCTCTTGCAATGGGACTGTGGTCTGGAACAGTTGCAGATCTTCACCTCCAGCACTCGTGCTGACAATGCTTTCAAGTAAAGATGAGTGCTTAGAAAGTACAGCCAGAAACCTTCAAAGCCCCCAGTTCTCCCAGCTTGGCTGCTATGGTGCAGTTCTGAACTAACCGCGTCTTCTTGCTAATCTACAGTGATGCCAATGTTCAGCTGAGGTTGATACATCCAGGAAAATAAGGATTTGGGATCAAGGGAGCATCCTTCATCATGTGAGATGACTTGAGCCTTTGGAAGTGGGCTCTGACGAGGCTTGTGAGCTCTGCGTGGTGCAAGGTCTGGCTGCTAAGTCCATAAGCTTGTGTTGGTTTCTGACCAGTAACAGCTATGGTAGCATGATTTTGGTAATCTTGAAGGCAGTGTAGTCACACTGTGGTGATTCTCCCTTTCAGACTGTCATCATTTAAAGGTAACAAAGAGAATATCACCCAAATTAACTCCTCTTAACTAATGCACTTCCATTAGGAGCTCAGTCATCCTACATGCTTCATCGTCATATAGATGATGAGTGCAGAGAGACAGGGATCTTCAGAAAATGAGTCAGACCTCAGAAAAACTGAATCACTCGCTGTTGACTCCGTGGACTATGGAGAGATTTATTTTGTCTTTATTGGAACAAGTCTTTAGCTAGAGTCTGAGCCTAAGGAGTTATCTTTCCCTCTTTCTCATTCCCTCTTTCACACAGACTGGTTTATAACAGTGTCCAGAAATGCTAGAAATCTCACCAGAACATCTCTGTGCACACCCATGCTAGAGAAATTCCCAAGGTTTACATCCTGAGTGAATTTCAGAGAGCAGGTAAATCCCATTTGCCCAGTTAATGCTCTGCAAGGTCCTGCTGAAGGTTTTGGTGGAAGAGCTCAAGAGAGGGAAGGTGGCAGGAGACTCGTGTCCTCTGCTGCTAACTTGGTTGCCTGATCCCGGCAAACGACTTACTCTTGTCTGCAGCAGTTTCCCTGTCCATGTAACAGAGGGTTAGCATGGATCTGCCGTGCAGCAACATGGAGAAGCTGAAATCACAAAGGGCTACAAAACACACTGAAGAGCAGGGAAGGACCAATCCAGAATCCTATAGGTGTTACAACCCCATGAGCAGCAAAGCATCCAGCAGTGCTGAGGTCCTAGGGAAGCAGCCAATGCCTGAGCGCTATTTTTTTAATTTAAAAAAAACCCAACTTATTAAAATTTTGCCTGGCTGCATCTCTTGCTTATTCAAATACTGCCAATTTCCGTGGATCTCATATCAGCTCCCAGCATCTCCCAGCCTCAGTGCTTGGGTTATGTGGGAAGAGAGAGAGAGAAGAAAATAAAACTGCAAGCAAAATAAAAGCCGCTATCTGACAGAATCTCTCCTGGGGATCTCAGTTATTAAAAAAAAAAAAAAAAAAAAGGAATCATTTTTCTCTTAGCTGGTGTTTGTTAAATGTGCAGGAGCCATAGGCAAATTTTTGCTAATTTTGTGCATGCTTTTATCATACTGGTGATTCACTGGCAGCTTTATCCTCCGATAAGTGGATTAGTTGTTGAGCTAAACAAAAAGGTGTTTGACAACCAGGAAGCTCTAAAGAACATATTTGTTTTCCAAATAATGGAGCTGTGTTTGTTGCTCAGTGCAGTGTGGGGTGTTGTTGTGAATTTCATTAGCCGAAAGGAAAGGCCTCAAAGCTTTTCTCCCTTACACAAGGCTGTGGTTCAGTAGGAACATCTCCCTCCTATCAGTAGCAGGTTATTTTTTTTTTATTTGCTTTGGTCTAGTAGTTTGGCCCCGGAGTGATGCTGATTAGGGAGTGGGTAATGAGCTGTGTCGGCGTGAGAGCATGGCATCTTTTGGCGGCGGGGCTGGGCACACGCCAGCTTCATTGGGGAGTAAGCATCACAGGTCTGCTGGATGGTTAGCAGAGCCCTACGGCTCACAATTAGACCCGGACTTGTAGGGCTGGAAGCTAAACTGAGGGCACAGAGAGATAAATTGACCGAGTGGAAGAGAATAGGGCTAAAATAATGAGCTTAACTTTATCTAAGACTTTAATCGTAATATCTGAGCATCTCATCATCCTGGGATGTGTTTCTCCTCACGGTACCACGGGGAAGGTTGTTATCTCCAAGGCCAAGAATGGAGACACAGAGTTTTTATCCAGCTTAAATGTAAGGTAGGAACCTGAGACTTTATCAAGGCCTTTTGCTAGCTCAAAAGGCCTTCTCTGTAAAAGTGCTTCCATACTTAGTAATTCTGTATTTCTATGCAGTTGTGTGTTTATTTTCAGTCCTTTGGAGTCCTCCTTTCCACCCTCCTCACTCAGACACCCACAGCCCTTTGGCCATATCAGCCGAGTGCCTGGGAGACAATGGGAATTTTTCCCTTGGAGCTGCCGAGAGCTTGATGACAATCACAGTGATTGGGGCCAAGCTCTTCCTAGCCCAGTGGGTCCTCTCCGATGGCAACCATAGGCAGACTCCTCATGAGGATTAAGAACGGGGAGTTCTCCTGGCCTTTCACTATTTTCAGCTCGGGGGATTTCCTTAAAAAAAGGTGGTTTGTCTGGTAATCCTCAGTGGACCTTTCTTCCAGGTACTTATGCAGTCTCCTCTTCAATCCACGCAGCTTAGCATCCATTGCTTCTTGTGGCAAAGAGTCCCACAGGTTGACTCTCCACCGAGTGAAGCACTGCTTCATTTGCTTCATATTTCACCCCTACTACCTTCATTCGAGGGCTCGTTCTGGAAGTGACGGTGAATAGTCAATTAATATTCACCCTCTCCATGTCATTCGTGATTTCTTAGGCTGCCATCAAATCCCCACAGCTCAGGGAACCTGGAAAGGTGCTGATTGATTCCAGCCCACCTTCACCAGCAATGCTGATGGCATGGTGGCTTTTTTTCCCCCCTTGCTTAGGCCATCGCAGTTTTGCAGTGAAGCCCTTGGAAGGAACAATGTGGGTTTGTAGAAGTGCATTTTGTGCTTGGGCAAGGGTTGGAGGCACCGGCTCAGGCTTATAAATCTCTGTGGATGCTACTGATAGCAGTAGGAGATGCATCTCCTGTGGAAATGAAACATCTTTTTGCATCCTGATGCCAAACCATATGTTCTCTGGTGTCCTTTTGAAATATAGACAACCTTGGTGATAAGAAGAACATAATCCCAGTGTTTGAAACAGATAGCTCCATCCCTCCTGACATTTTTAGGAGCCCACAGAGATGGAAGGATAGTCAACCAGGCCATTCCCAGCCCCTCACCTTTACTCACGCGACAACCAGATGTGAATCCGGTAAAGCTTGTTTTCCCCTGGCAAGGGGCTAAAAGCAAGGTGCTTTTCCTTGCCAGCCGACAGCAGCCCCTGGCTGGGAGGGTGATCTGAAGAGGGAGCGAACGCGGTGCCATGAGAAAGGGGGGAGGGCTGTGAACAGATCTGCAGTTGCTAGCAATTGCTCTCTCAGCTCTGGCATAGATGAAACAGGGGGAGGGAGGAAGAAAGGGGGGAAACGGCAGTCGAAGAGCGAAAGGTCCCCAGCTGGCTGTTAGTGGCATCTGCACTCAGAGTACAGACTCCAGCTGAGAGCTATTTCACTATTTATTTACATGTAATTATTGCTATGAGGTGCAGATATTAACACTGTCAAGAGCAATTTGCCCTGACATTTTTCACTTGCTCTGTTCCCTGACGTTTTGGGTTTGGTGGGATTTTTTTTTTCTCTCTCTCTCTCTCTTCATCTCACTGCTTCAGTTTTGGCAGCACAGGGACCAGGCTTTTTAATCCAGCGCCCTTCGCAACTCATTAAACTTTGAAATTTAATTTTGTCCGGAGAGGAGCCGGAGCGCAGGGAGCGTCTCCCACCCCCCTCTCCCCACGCTCTCGCACCCGCCACCCATCTACAGCAGTTCAAGCATTTCCACTCTAAACAAACCAAATTTACCGGTTGCCGCGTTTTCAATTGGAATGCAATCTCCAGCATTAACCTTTGCTTTCGACGCTGCATTTAAAACACACAGAAAGGTGCCCAACCGTTTATTAGGGGGAGAGTTTGAAAGTGCATGTAGAGAAAGCAAATGCAGAACAAATATTTTTCAAACCAGTGCCCAGACCAGCATAAAAATTGCAACCCATTTCAAAAGGTGGGTTAGGACCAGTGACTGTTTCCTACCTCTTTAGGCCCCATTTTTTTTCCCCTTCCCTTCCCTTCCCTTCCCTTCCCTTCCCTTCCCTTCCCTTCCCTTCCCTTCCCTTCCCTTCCCTTCCCTTCCCTTCCCTTCCCTTCCCTTCCCTTCCCTTCCCTTCCCTTCCCTTCCCTTCCCTTCCCTTCCCTTCCCTTCCCTTCCCTTCCCTTCCCTTCCCTTCCCTTCCCTTCCCTTCCCTTCCCTTCCCTTCCCTTCCCTTCCCTTCCCTTCCCTTCCCTTCCCTTCCCTTCCCTTCCCTTCCCTTCCCTTCCCTTCCCTTCCCTTCCCTTCCCTTCCCTTCCCTTCCCTTCCCTTCCCTTCCCTTCCCTTCCCTTCCCTTCCCTTCCCTTCCCTTCCCTTCCCTTCCCTTCCCTTCCCTTCCCTTCCCTTCCCTTCCCTTCCCTTCCCTTCCCTCCTGCCTAAACCATCTGATTTCAATAGCTGGTGACACTTTAAATTAAGACTTCCGGCCTACGCTCAAGCCCTGATTTAATGAGACAGTTGTTGTATGTCATCTAATAAATACCAATTGTGCATTAGAACTTATTTGCCAAGCAGGAGCAGTGATGTGACAGGCACAACTCACCGCAGCCTGCTTTTTTTCTCAGCCAATATGGTGCCTGTAATCATTTAGCATTTGTTTAATACACAATAGACCATATTCCTCCCCAGCAGAGCTCCACTGCTCAATGATTCACACTTGTGTTTTATAAACCAGAAGGAAAAAGCGAGGTGTGTATGAGAGTCTGAAGGACTATGCCAGGGGGTGTGTGGGTTGTGTTTATGGAAGGAATAAATACTGAGTACTTTTTCAGTGCCTGGGCATGGTGAATTTTTGGAAGGGATTAATGAATAGTTTCCATTCCTCCATTTTATCTGCAGCACCTTAGGCCCTTTTTTTCATTCTTCGAGTTGGACCAGTTTTGACTTCTACTCTCTTGACTTTGCGGGGGAAGAGCTTCAGGAATTTGGTGCCTTCCCCCTCTTTCTTTTTCTTCTGGATTTGCTTTCTTGGGATGGGAGTAGAGAGAGAGCCACGCCTGAGGGGAGACGCCCAGTCCCCAGATCTGAAATATCTGGCATTTTGGGTCTTTTGGATTTTGTTTCTTTTTTTGTGCAGGGTCCCGTGCAGTGGGACATGCTCCTTGACTGCAGCACCTCTGTGTCATTGCAGCATGAATAAACAGCAATAGGAATGGCTTCATTATTAATTGCCAGTCCTGTCGTGTATCGTTAACATGCTCGCCCTGCAGCGGGAAGGATAACTGAGATCACTGTGGATGAGGGGACAGGTAGCTGGGACATTTTGGAAAGAGCAAAATGGTTTCATTTCATTCAGCACTCTCTGGAGAGTTTATTTTTATCTCTTTATAAACAAAGGGACAAAAATGTTGCAACTGGATATTTTATTTTCAGTATCTTTTTGTTACAAATTGGAGTGTTTTACTTCATTTTGATCTTTTGATCAAAAGTTTGTGTTTGCACTTGCATCCCTCACCCATTTCCTTTCCATTTTCATTTATGCTATTTGAAAGGCTTTCTTTCATCTAAAAGAAAATGTTGTTTATATTTTTCATAACATTTATTCATCGCCCGTCAACCTTTTGTAAACCTTTTATAGAGGGACCTGCAGAAGCTTAGTAGTATTTTCATTACTGCAGGCTGCGTGTTTAAATGTGATCAGAGCCCAGCATGGAAACTCAACATTTTCTATTCTTAGCTCTTTCTCCTCATGCCTCTCTACCAATCACCTTTTTTGTGTATGGCAGTGAAACAGAGCTGATAAAACTCTTCCCACCTTTGTAAAACTTTCTTAGATTTTCCAGGGAAAGGACTATAGATACACTAAACAGCATCGTATGGCACTAATGTTTTGAAGTTCCCATCATTTCTTGCTTAACTTATTACAAGGCTGTCTGGAATAAGGACATCAACCTTGGCTTTGGGATGTTCAGATTCCTGCTCCCCCATAAATTTCTGCGCCGTCTCGAGTTTTAGCCTTTATTGGCCTTGCTTTTCCACTCGTGAGAGGTGGCAGCCCCGTTCTGCCCAGTGCTGCACTAAAGCAGGTCACAGAAATCTTCAAAGAAAGAAGAATGTTGCAGATATAAGACCCATTTCTGCTTTTTACATAATTGTAACTTTGGACAGCATGTGCTCTGTCCTGCTGCTTTCTTGGGGGGTGTCTGAAGGGTTGGGATGCTCAGCTCTTGCTGGAGTTCAGGGGGTCAGCTCCCTGGTACAGACTCCCAGGCCTTTTCGTGTGGACAGGAGGTTTTCCTCTCCACATAATGACCAGGGGAGAATTAATCAGATGGGGGCTTTATTACCGGTGACCCAAATACACCCACAAAGCTCAGGCACCAGCTGGTACATACATTAACTCCAGTTTTGCTTAATCTTGCTGTTTTTAAGACAGTCTTATAGTGGAGCAGGGGCAGGAGGAGACAGGACACAGATTTGCTGAGGATCTCTTAGATGCTAACACTGACACACTGGTCTGAACCCAGGGCAAGGCTTAGGGCAAGTAAGACCCAGGCAGTGGTCTTGTGTTTGGGCTACAGTTTTTCTGCCTTGCCCATGAGCCTCAGCTCTGCATCCTCCCGTGCGCAGCGCCCTTTCCCCAGGGTCCCGAACTTTCTGCCAAGGTCCCGATTTCTCTCAAAGTTGGAGGGTGCAAACCAAAGGGAGCAGAGCTGTGCCCAGGGCTGCTGACCCGTGCACTAAGCTCTTCCCCCAGCAGTCGTGACCAGGGGTACCGGGGTGCTGCAGGAGCCGGGAGCACAGGAGATAACCACTGATGTTGTCAATGCTGCCGGGACTTAACGTATTGTGAGATATGGCAGCTTGTTTGCACGGGTGTTAACCAGCCTCTCCTGTCCCCTTCTTGTCACTGCCCAGTCCCTGCCACAGCCAATCTGTGTCCTAATCTCCATCAATTAACAAGAAACACTTTCGCCCCCTCACTCCCCTCCACCAATACAGACACCCACCCTGAAGCCTCGGATAAAGAGGAAAGAGCCCCCCCAGCCTCGACCCTCTCCCCCTTTACTTTCCACTAACTCAGCGCAACCAATTAGGCATCTGACACCCGTACTGGCTGACAAATTGTTTCTGTCATCTGCTTTCTGTCTTTCATTAAACGAGAGGCGGAGGGGGGAATGGAGAAGGGAGGGGGGGCTGGGAGATGTGATCTCCCATGCTTAGCGAGGCCAGATACATTAATTACAAAACGGCCATTTGCAGCATGAAAATGCATTAATTAAATTTATGCAATCATTATCTTTAAATAGTCATATCTTTAAAATAATCAGCCCTTCCTGAGTCTTCCCTCTCCTCCGCTAAGTATCTCTAATCCCTTTTCCACCATTTATCTCTGGATCAGCAGTGGCTTGTATGCTTTTAAACTTCTGCATGCAGGAGATGCCTTAAAAACCCTGCTCGAGTAATACAAGGGTGTGATACCTTCACTCTTGCCCTTGGCCTTGCAGCAATGAGGACAGGCGAGGGGCACAACTCTACTCAGCAAGTTAGAGGATTTGCCATTTTTGGGGGGCTTCTGATCAAGATATTTTTATAAAAGAGAGCTTGTAGCTCAGTCAGGAGTTGTGGGGTTAATGCATAAAGTTCTTTGCTTGCATTTGCAAGGAGAGCAAGCTGTGTGCTGGTTTACATACCCACTTAGTGAAAGTATTGTTGTTTTCATTTGGAAGAGGTTTAATTTTAATGAGGTAAGACCCTTCCCTTTGGCACAGACATAGCTTTGCAGCAGACAGCTACCTTTCATCAGTGTATCTTTTTTTTCTTAAAAATCACTTAGTTCAAGGCAGTGAATGATGTTCACAAGAAAAGCGAGGTTTTAAAAATAGGCATTTCACTACTCTGATGCTCGAGATCGCTTCTTGGTGGCTTTTTATTATAATTCTAAAAAATATTTTATTTTGGAGTACCTTCACACATAGCCAAAATCGAATTGCACTAGACAAATAAGAAGGAAGCGTGGTTAATGATGTGTTAGCCCAGGAGCTTCTACTTTTATACTTTATTGTTCAAAACCTTCACCTGTTTGTGATAGCCACTCAAATAATCATTGCAAACTTATCGAGGTTTGTGCTGCTCCTCTGCAGACCCCAGGTGCAAGAGTGCCAAAATACCCAGGGAAGAATTAATCTCATCCCCTGCTTAAGTAAGCACCTATAACACCACAGGAAAACTCCAGTCCAAATAGCTTTTAAAGAGCTGGAGGACTCAAAGAGGGATACTTATCTAAACTCAAATCCTTTAGGGCTTTCTTATCGCTTCTGGTTAAAGATTTTGTTCTGCTCTTTGTGTGTCTGCATCGTTTTTAATAAATCCTACATGTTTTTTTCCCCCTATCTGTAATGCCTAGTGGGCCAATGTCCAATTAGATGAGAGCCGACGCAGTGGTATTTGGATCCAAACCTCATGTTGTGTTCAGCTAGAGTCATGAGTTCGGGATTAAGACCAGGTAGAATTTGAGGGCGGATTTGATGGTGTCCGAATCCTGCCAGATTTCTCACATCTGAGGGACAGAATTGAGCTCTGGGGTTGCAGAAATGGAAGCAGACAGTAGCTTGGCCTGCACAGGAAAGTCCCCTTGACAGTCCAAGTGTCCCCAGCCTCCTCTTCAAGAAGTACATTATGAAATTATAAGTTGTTTGGATCCAGCACAGCATGAACTGAGGGTAAAGGTGATTACAAGTAATGAATGCAAAGGGCTTGTTTTTCCCTGGGTCATCTCTGAGAATGGACGTTTCTATGGAGAAAAATGGGGAAAGAGGTTGCAGAGCTAGAACATTTTAGCTGTAAGGGTAATCCTCTATTAAAGCCAGTGTTTTCATCAAGGATCCCCACTTTCTTCTCTTCTCTTTTTTTCCTATTTGTTTACACTAATGCCTTCACACCACTGGACTCCACACCTTGGTGGATGCAGGTCCATTGTCCCTGAGTTCAGATCCTGTGTGGGTTTTGGGGTTCATGTTTGGCAAAAGCAGGCAGCTCCCTGTCTTTGAAAACACCACAGTGCTCCCTAGCAGCAGAGAGGAGGCAGAAGGAAGAGCACATGGCACTATGTAGTGCTGCAAAAGGCATTTCCTTGGATTCAGGAGCTGTGATTTTCCCACGGGAGAGGGAAAAAGAGGTCCTGATTTTAAAAATTCATCCCTGTGGTAGCTTCAGAAGGTCCAAACTGAGCTGAGGCACTCACAGACAGGACCAGGGTCTGGGTTGCTCATTCATTAGGGTGAGCTAAAAAGAGAAACCCTCACCTTAAAAAATCCACCAAGCCCGCCCTGGGAAAGCAGGGAACTGAGAGAGCAAGCAAACAAGCAGCAGAGGCACTGGCAATAGGAAGCGCTTCTGATTTTCCCTTTCTTTCATTCTTCTGCCAGCTCGAGTTATTAAGTGTTTGGTGCGAGCCTAGCTAGCCCTGCACTTGCTGAACTTATCAGGGTTATTTCATCTCCCCATGACCTCTCCGTATTTACGATGGGAACCCTGGAGGCATTGGCTTTGCTTAACTGGTGTATCTTACACTGCAGTTAAGCTGGACCTTAACTGATTACAGCCCTTGATTGATCAGAGAAAGAGGGAGGGGAAGAGAAAGAGGAGTCCTAGAGCAGATACGCAGGACTATCAGTGCACCAAGCAGCTTCGCCTGGGGCTGGGATATGCCACTCGGGGGATTCTTTGTAGTGCAGCTCCTTTCACATTTATAGAGGCTCCCCTCCACTCTCCAAAAAGAGAGAGACAGAGACAGAAAAGCAGGCAAGGGGGGGCATGGAGCGCACTCAAAGGATCTCAGGAAATCTTGTTTCGAAGCAGTAAGTCAGCACCCGCACTCCATTACCAGTGTCCGCGGGGGGTGTGATAGTGAGCGAGCACACATCAGCTTAGCTGAGAAATGGAAAAAAGAAAAAATAAAATGAGGGAGAGAAATGGAAAGGGAGGAGGGGAAGAGGAGACCTTTCTGTGAATTTTGTTTTGTCTTTGTTAGTCTCTGCCGGCGTGGGGCTGCTGAAGAGAGGAACAACAGAAGTTTATAAAACAGCTTTAATTTGCTGGGACGTAGCTGTGCTGCGTGATCACCCGACCCTCCCATGATTCACATCGGGCAGATGCACAGCAATAGATTTAGGGCTGATTTAGCAGGAAACCTTGGTGTGTGTTTGTTTATTTCTTGGTATTTTGAATCTCTCACCAAGCCCCAAAAGCTTTTTGTTCCCTGCCTCCCATCAGCATGTCTGAGCTTATCCAAGAATGGACAAATAGGTGCTGAAGAAAAGGCATGAGCCCAGCCCATTTCCAAAGCCAAATCTAACCTGAGTGCTTCTGTCAGTTTGGAGAGGTTTAGGAATTCCATTTTTCCATGGTTGTGCCTTTCTGCTTTCTCATCCCAGGTGACTCTGTGAGTTCCAAAACACCACAAGCAAGATTCAGGTTTCTGCAATTAATACCCTGCATAAAGTTGCCCAGAGATGCTCTGTATCTCAACAAAGGGATTTTCCCATGGAGACTTTCCTTTCCAATGTATTTACTTGGCCTTCACAGAGAAATGTTTTCACCAGGGAAACAACATCAGGGTAGAGTTTGCTTGGGGTGGCTTCTATTAATGCAGTCTACTGCCTAGAAATAAGGAGGATGGGGTGGGTCAGTTTGCCAACCAGCACGTTTGGGAAGCATTGGCCTTCTTTTGGTTATTCTATACAAAATATTTTAGCAATTCCAATTTAACCAGGAAAATCACTTCATGCTTAGGTAACACAAGATGAATAATGATGTTGATGGTTAGTAAAGCACAAACTGCCCATTTTCAGAAGGGAGATACTCAGCAGCGCATGCAAATCAAACCCCTTTGACAGTTTGAAGATGGCAAGGCACTAGTTAGCCTTTTGGCTTGAGCATCTCCCATTTCTGGAAGGGGATGAGAGCCCATGTCTCTTGATTCTGCTTGTTAGTGAAATTGATGCCTGTAGAAGTGGGACCCCCCTTTACGTTAAACAGCCTGCACTAGCACGGCATGTCTTTTTGTTTCCTCTCTGGTTATCCAGACTACTAAAAACTTTGCCATCTGCTTTTATCTAAGTGATAGTAGTTTGGTGCCCTAATGCCAGGGATAGTGGCTTGTGTTTCTAGATCAAGCAGTTTTTAATGTAATTCCCATTCACAGTGATGCCTCTGTCCTTCCCCTCCAAATTACACTTTACTGCAGGATTTCTCACAGCCCTTATTGGATGTATAACCCTGCAGTGCTTCTGATTTCCTTGTGGTATTTCCACTGCAAGAAGAGCCCACTCCTCTTTCCCAGACCATCCAGACTTAAGCAATTTCTCTTACCCTGATAGCTAAGACCTTCCCATTCTTTTGTATAGCTTAGAAACTTTTCTTTAGACCTTCTCCATAATTTGTACATCTCTACAGAAGCAGGGTGCCCAAAACAAGATGCAGTGCTCCAGGTGGAACCTCACCATAGCCTTGAACAATCAGGTAATAACTTCCCATCGCCTTTTTTTTCTAATCCTCCCCTTGTGCAGCCTGCATTGGTCTGCTTTGCTGCAGCTCACCATTGCATCCCCAGCTCCATCTCATCCCCAGCATCTCCCCAAGCCCTCTCCATCATGAGTGTGTGGCAGTTTTTCATCTGTTAAATGAACAGGCTCATTTTAGGACACAAACGCTCATCTCCATCTCACCCGCTGTGTTCTAGACCACTCCCCTATAGCACTGAAACATCCTTCAGATGTTTTAAGTCACTGAAAGGGCATTGATGATATTTCTGGGTTTGTTGTTCACTGCCAAACTGTACCACTGTTCAAGCACAGGCCCACGGTAACCGTTTCTGACCACTCTGAAGGGATCTGGTATGATCTGTCCCATACACACCACAAAGGATTCAGGCACATTGCGTTCTGTTCCCAGCTTTGCTTTTGACACACTTTGTGTGGCCTTGGGAAAGGCATTTCACTGGCCTCCGCATGTTTTCCAATGGAACGGGGAAGGTCAGGAGCATGAGGAATTACCGCTATACAGCAGCAGCCATGTCAGCCCTGGAGTCCTTCTGTAGCAGGAAGGACTGGTGAGATTGTGTTAGCTCGTCTTCACAACACTGTTCTCTAGCACTAGTAACATGCTGATGGATGGATTATAAATACCTGGCTAGATGAAGCAGTGGGGCATCAGGTTTCTTAAACTTTAACCCACAACAAATAGAAATGGAGAGTTAAGTGACCTGCTCATTTATGCCAGTGTGAATCAGGACTGTGCTTGAAGTCAGTGAAGTTACCCTTAAGGAAGGCTAATGTGAAGTTGGCTCCCCAGGCTCCAAAATTTAGTTGGAAGTGACATTAGACGGAAGGGACTGCAATTACCTAGATCAGACACTTGCTAGGTGCAAGAAGTGAGAAGCACTGTCTGGATCCTTGGCCAGATTGCAAATCAAATTTAATGGGTGTACTTACTGGATTGGTTTGGCATATTGGGATACAACTCAGCTGGGTCTAGTGATTTAGAAAATATTCAAAATTAATTGCTTGGTTTTGTAAGTGCAGTGTTAGTGATTGCTACATAAGTCATTTTAGTCCTACCTAGGGGCATATTTGCATATATTTATCCTCCTTTCAAGTGAAGATCTTTGGGGCAACCATATTTATCTCCTCCCAACTCTTTCTTCGGCTTTCAGTAGTCCTACAGTCACCTCTTCATTTTGTTTCCATTTAATATATGTATAGAATAATCGACTCTTCCTCTTCCCACCAAGTGAAAATGAATCCACAGAGATCAAAAAGCATTAATATGAGGAAGGGTTGCCTTCTGCAAGAGAGAAGGAAAAGATTAGCTGAACAGGCTGAAAAATAAAGATGGAAAAGATTAAGCTGGGTCCCCACCAAGTAGCTAACAACAGTCTTGGAGGACAGAGCATGACCTACCCAGAGCAGAAGCTGAATCAACCACAAATAGCAGAGAGACCAAGCCCTCATGGAGGAACCCAGAGCGAATCGTTAGCGTGGTCCGTGTCGTTAGAAAATCTGTAAGATCCAGCATGTTTGCCAGCACGGCCATCAGGCCCCTGTCAGACTTTCCTTTCCCTGGGAGATGGTGTAAATGTTAACACCACAGAAGCTGAAACAAGGAGAGAGTGCAGCCTACAACAACAGAGAATTTCCTAGTGCTTTTTGCCTGATATAGTATAAAATATTCAGCTGATCACATTTCCAGCCTTTTCCAGAGAGGATTTCTACCCATTCCTAGGAAAGCAGTACCACAGCCTCGGAAATACTACCCACTGCCAGGAGACCCTTCCTCTGGTTTTCGCTTTTCAGTTTCTGCCTGGCACCCAGTTTGCATCCCTTTGGGACCACCCAGCAGCTCCTCTGGAGTTAACACCCTTCAGCCAGTTGCAGATCATTACGTCTTCCCTTTATTCAGAACTTAGCCAGACTCAGCAGTTTCTAAATGCAGCATTTTTCTAAGGCAGCCTCTGATTTTGGACGCTTTGCGCTGTGTCAAATCGGGTGTCCAGAAACGGAGACACCACAGAATCAGGGGTCACTCTGCAAAATGCTGTCTGCAGGCTCCTGCCTCCCCGTTGTTTTGTTTGCTTGAGTCCGACCTCCTTACAACACCTCTGCATCTTCCTGCTCCTGGGGCAGCATACCGTCACTGAGAGTAGATCGAGCACAGAGCCTGCTGTGTCCAGGGCCTGGTGTCCTATCAGCTGGGTATCTTAGCAAGCCTAAAGCAAACTGCTAATGCAGGGCAGGACGTGTGGGGACTCTGAGGCTCTATAGCCTGTCTGGCACGGCCTGGGCTGCCCTGGTATTTCCCACAGAGCTCCTGACCACAGGGACCGGCGAGGTGCAGCAGCCAGGTCTGCTGGAGCAAGGTTCTGTCATGAAACTTATCCCCTAACCTCCCTGTCCCCTCCCTGATGCGCTCACACCCTTCTCTATCTAAGCGATATCTCTCCCTATCACTTGTCTGCCCCTTGAGCCCCTCCTGCCCCCCCAACACACCCAACCGCCCCCCCCCCAACCCCCAACCCTAAAATCTGAAGGCCTGATTGCACAGATTGAAGGCCCTAATTGCACTTCCCTTTCCAAAGCCGCATTCGTTTATCATAAAGGGTGCACATTTCCCCTGCTACAGTTTCCACGGCCAGAGGCCCTGAGGGCCAGCTCAGAAATGGAGGGAATTAATTACATTTTTTTAACTCCCCTTCTTTTAAAGTATGGGAGAGAGTGATGAAACGTCCCGGGGGGGGAACAGGGGGGAGCTGCAGAGATGAGGGTGGGGAGGGAGGAGGCAGCAGGAGGCTGGGAAGGGGGGGCTGGTTCTTTCATCCAGGAGGGTCTTTGTGCATTAACCTTGGTCTCCCCAACACGTCAAGACCCCTACCCCCTCTCCCCCATGACAAATGACCTCCGGAAAGGGTAGAAACAAGGCCGAAGGCTCCTAGCACCATGGCTGTTATTGACTTACCCTGAAGTGCAAGCCCACGCCACGCCTGTGACTGATTTGGGACAGCAGCAAAGGGAAAGGAGATGGGGAAAGGGAGAGAGACAACTGATGAGAGGGAGGGGAAAGGGAAGGCTGTCAATCACTGTGATGGACAGGTAGCAGATTTCCCTCCAGATAAAACCTTACAGATGTGAAGTGGGTATTGATTTTTAGTTAGTGATGATAATGCACCAAGAAGTAATAAATTATAAGAAAGCAAGGTCAAAAAGAAAAGGCAAAAGGACTTTGCATTCTTGAGGAGGGGATTTCTCCAGATGCCCCAGATTTTCCTAAGTTCAAAAGTTGCCTGGAAAATGAGTTTATCCAGCTAAAACAAGAAGTCAGATAACGTGGGCCTGCCGAGGCTGGAGGGCTCGTGTAGGTTATCCATGCTGGGTGGCTGCGTAGCAAAGAGGGAATAGAAACCTCTGGTTCACTTTTGTTATTTCTAACACCTTCGTGTCCTGGGGTGGGGAAGATCGGATGCTGTCCTCTGATAAACCCTTGCAAACAGCATCTCAGGGGAACCTCAGCCCCAAATTGCTCTCAGCATGCCTGGAAAAGGCAGACGCTTCCCACGGTCAGCAGTGCTGGAGAGGGAATGGAGACCTTTGGGGCTCCTGGCTCAGTTGAGCCCCCCCAGCCTCTCTCAGGGTTCAGCTGCAGCACTCAGCCACCCGACCTCCGCGGGAGCCTCCAGCGGGGATGTGCATCGCGTAGCCACCTTCCAGCATCTCCCCTCTCCAACCTCCCGACAGTCACATATCTGTTCACCACCCTGGCATCATCGTGATGAAATGTTGGCATCCTTATGTTTCACCACGGATTTCCAGAGGGAAATTCAGCCTGTCTTTTTCAGAAGGGGGTCTTAGGATGGGATGAATTGTCCTTCAGAAGTGTCAGTCTCTCTGTAGAGGGATTCTAGAGGATTAGCAGAGACTAGAAACTTAACTTCACATGGCTAAGGTTAGTTGAGTTGAGTCCTAGCTTAAGGGACTTGCACAAGCCCTTGTGAGTCAGTAGCAGAGCTGGAATTAGAAATCAGTCCTGATTCTGACTGATTAAAGCCAATTACTGTCTTTAGTAGGATTTGTGCAAGTGTATTCTCCGGTCTCAGCTCCTCTGAATTTGAAGAGTGTGAATCTGGGTTTCATTTGCCAGCGTTGCTTTACATCCCCCTTTCTTTTTAAAAGGGCCTTAGCGGAAGTGTTAATATGACTTCTGCTTGCTTTAAGAGCCTTTTATTTTCTCTGAGTAATATAAAGCAGCTGACTCTTTCAGGGAGATGGCCAGGAGGGAGAGCACTAGAAAACCCTCTGGTCTATGAGTGGTTCCAGTTGCCCTTCATTTTATAGTGCACGATTTCTTCTCTGCACCTGCGGGGCTTGGCGGTGCGGGCAGCACATCCGCAGTCAGGCAGCACTGCCAGACCCGGACAGCTCAGGCAGGGAGAGGCGAAATGGCCCAGCTTTGCACTGCCTGAGCTGGACTTTCCAAAAATAACTCATAATTCATATGTCTGTGTTTTCACACATGTAGGAAGGATGTTTATTGTTTTAAACATCTGATTCTGCTTGTGAATGAAATCCAATAATGTCTTGTGGCTGCTGTATATGAGAGTGTCCTGGATATCTGTCAGGGCAAGGAGGTGCAGGGTGTGACACCTACAGCTAAGGTGATGCTGAAGCTAGGAGGTCTGCCAGCAGCCGGTGGGATCGAGGGGCATTTGAAGGGGTTTGTAGCTGAGCCAGATCAAAGTTTGTGACCCAGCTTTAGTGGAAGGTTACAAATAACTTCGCAGCTGGAAAACCTACCTTCAGGCTGCACTCCCATGATTTCCCTGCTGCATAAGCCTTGAGGCAGCGAGGTTTACGTTACATCCACACAGAAAAGCATGACAGCCCTATTCTCATATTAATCCACTCTGTCTTGCATATTTAAATGCAATTTCCTTTCTTCATCCCCTCATCTTTCAGTCTTGGGGCTGTCATGGGGCAAGGAGTTCCACAGGCACATTTTGCACAGCATTATGGCTAAACAACTTCATCTAGATACCTCGAGGTTATCTTAATGTGATTAAGAAGCTGTGCCTGGAGGGTAATTTAGGCTCTGTCTGAAGTGCCATCTGCCCCGCGGTGTAGAGACAGCTAAGCCAGTTTTAACTTTTGGGGACCAGTAGCAAACTCTAAGCTCAGTGCAGGCTGAAAATCCCAAAGGAGGACAGGGTAAATGAACCCTGTCTGAGCTCTGTGCTGCTGCCACTGTGCTGCTTTTACTTAGCTTGTTCAGAGCTCATTCTTATGTCTCTGTACCACACTGCAGACTAACTCAGTGGTTGGGGTTAGATTGATTTTCCAGGCTTTTTAACTAACCCCCTCCCCAGTACCTCCCCACTGCCTCCTTCTCCACGGGGGTCCAGCCACCCCTACTCCTGAATTCCCCTCCTAGACAAATGCCTGGGAAGGATCTCAGGCCGGCTGAGTCGGGAGGTGGCATCACATCAAGGGAAAGCATCTTTGCAGGACTCCTGAGTCCTTCCGGGGGGAGGAGAAGCTTTAGAAAGCAAAGGCCAGCGCGTAGCTGGTCATTCAGCCTAAGCCCCCACTCCGGCAGGAAGGTGAGGGAGGAGGGGATGGGGAAGGTGTTGGGGTGAGCAGGAAGGGGAGACGCCGCTCTATACAACCCCTCTTGTGTCCCTCCAGAGAATGTATCCTCTGCACAATAGCTCACCAGGCTGCTGGTGGGGGATAAAGGGCTCATTTTACCACTTGCCAGGCTCCAAATATTTCCAATTTGCCACTTTAATTGATGTCAATAAGGTTATGCTAAATTCGGAGATTTTCAGCCGCTCGGCATCTGAGCGCTGGCCTGGCCCCCCGAGGTGACTGGCTGTCCCCTCTCCCCCCGCCCTTCCCCGGCACAAATACGGCACGGTACGCCTGCGGCGGCTGCGGAGATCAACCGAGAGGCATCAGGAGTTCCCTTCCTTCCCTTGCCACGGCCCCGCTTCTGCAAACTCTTTACACTCTTAACTTGGCAGCCCGGGGGTAATTTTGCTGATTGCAGAAGGCAATTGCATTAAAATGCTAGCGGGATCAGGGTCCTTGTGTGAAGGCCTGTAGGCACCGGCTTACCCCAAACTCACCCGCAGGAACAAATCTGGCATTTTTGCTGCAAAAGAAGGAAAAAAAAGTTCATCTGTTTCAGGTCTCAAAGCAGGAAGATCGCTTGTGTGCAAATTTAATTACATTTTCAAACCAAGCGCTACACTGAAATGAGCCGAACCAGGACTTGTTATCCTTTAACATTTGAGGGTAAAGAGAACTTTGACATTTCAGTCCCTAAAGCTGAATCTGCATCAAAGCCAGAAAGGGTTTGCATCTGGTTTGGTTAGGGACCTTTGCAAACCAAACCCCACTCAGCCTTCCAAAGAGAGGGGCTGGCTTCAGCATCCCTTTTTGAAAACATGGATTTTTGCTCCCTGTCTTATGTGTCTCCTCCTATGTGAGGGCTGTGCGTAGGAAGGGACGGGGTGCTAGTTCATGGCAGAGCGTGTCAAGCAGGTTTGTCCCAAGTTTATTCCTTTCTCCAGTGTTCATTCTGAAGAGCACAGCCAGCGTTGTTGGCAGGTCAGCAAAAAAAGACCAAAGATTGAGTGTGCTGTGAAGGAACTTCTCAATTGGCCCTATTAAGGTCTTTCAAATAGAGCTTTAGACACAGAGGAGCCAACTGTGGGGTCCGTCTGTTGTTATTTGGTAGAAGCAGGCCTTCATCCTCCAGCCTGCCCAAACCTTTATTGATGTTGTGTATTGTAGTGATAGAGCACCAATGTATGGAGGCTGTTTCTCCCTGGTGTGCATGAAGGCAGCTGCACACGTACCCTTTCTCCCCCAGGCATTGACGTGTTGTCTCCTGTGTTTCTGCAGGTGATGAGCATCCTGAGCAACCCCAGCGGGGTTCCTCCGCAACCCCAGGCTGACTTCTCCATCTCTCCCCTTCACGGTGGCTTGGACACCACCAACTCCATCTCTGCCAGCTGCAGCCAGCGGAGTGACTCCATCAAGTCCGTGGACAGCCTCCCGACTTCCCAGTCCTACTGTCCTCCCACCTACAGCACCACCAGTTACAGTGTGGACCCGGTGGCTGGCTACCAGTATGGACAGTACGGACAAAGTAAGTGCACTGATTGTATTCCCCCTGCACAGGGAACAGAAGAGAGGGAGGGAATGTACGAAGGTATGGATATTGTAGTGGAAGGGATTCCCGTGGAAATCTGTCCATCTAGAGAGAAAAAGGGGATCTACTCACCAGACACAGATGGAGATTTCTCCACACAGCCTTCCCAACACCCTTGCAGTCCAATTCCAAAGTCCCAATTGAAATATTTTAGGTAAAACATTTCTATTAGAAAAGGACAACTTCCAGACCTCTCTCCTCCCCCCTCTCCAATTCTTACTTCTCCAAAAGCCTTACAACATGCTCACCCTGCTCAGCCAAAGGAAAGCTGGGATTTTAATGCCATCCCTTACTGATGCAGAACTATGTGTTGTTTCCTCCCCTGCCCTCTGTAAGGTCAGGACCAGGTCCAGCTCAGAGGTTTTGTTGTGAAATACGCTAAGCCGATGCCTGTCATGTGGGCTGTGGTTCTGCAAAAGCTGAAGTGAGACTGGAATTGTAATCCTGAACCCAAACGACAGACCCAAAAGGCAGAGGGACCCTGGGAGGGTCTGTTTCTCCTCCAGCATGGTTGGGTCACAAAAACACCAGCAAGCCTGGCAAAGGGCTCACCTGCCGGTGTTAAACTAATAATAAGTGTGGTGTTGTGAGAGAGTGATCCGCAGAGGGTTAAAGGTGCATCCTCTTCCTCCGGGAGCGCTCCGGCTTGCCCATAGCTTGTCCTCAGTGACCTTTCCTTCCATTTGGCTGTGGCTTTTTATTCCCCTCTCCGTCACAGCCCTTTAATGTCTTTAACTTCTACAGCTAAATGAGAACCGGCTGTGGCGGCAGACGGGATCAATAGCAGCTTCCCCCCACCCCTCCTTTTTTTGTTTTTCGGGAGTTTGATCTGTGACCCCTTGACCTTCCCCTCGCTTCTGGATGTGAGGCTGGACACACGTGCTATTGATAAAAATCTTAAACAAATTCCAATACCATGTATTTCCAATAAAGATTCCCTTGGGCAAGACGTTAGTCACACCCATGTGTGTAAAAAATAAAATAAGGAGGACGAGCTATGTTTTCTGAGAGAGACCAGCAAAAGAGAAGGAAATAGAAAGAAGGGTTTGTCTGGGTTTGCTGCAGGAATTTTTATTTGGGCCTCTCCTTGTGCTGATGAAAAACTGCTCACGCAGCCCTATTTATGTTTTATTTGCCCACTCTTTCCTGCTTTCTGTCGCTCAGCTCCCTCTTTTCTGCTGGACACCCATTCAGTTTACAAGTCCAGTTTAGAGCCCACTGGGCTCGGTTCAGAACAGGGATGTTTTCCTGTTAATAGCTAAGAGAGTCCAGGCTGCCACTGGTTCTGAGCCCAGCAGCAAGCCTTGCGTGGTCGACAGAGTTAGTCCAGAGGTATCCCATGCCCACAGACACGCAGGTAGCAGGTCATGAAGGCTTTCTTCCTGCTGGGGCAAGGAAGGGAGGGGAGAAACCATCACACACCATCCGCAGTACCACTGGTTCCCAGGGCTGGGAGCTGGAGTCACTCCCGGCGTGATGGCAAGTCCTACAGCCAAAGCCAATGCCACGCTGCATGGCAGAGGCAGCACAAACCAGCTGTAGCTGTTCTAAGGTGGGATCTACGTTAAGAAGCAAATTCTGCATGTGTGCACGTATGTATATAGATATCTGTGCTTACAGCTCTGTACAGGCAATATATAAATCCACTTCACTATAAATCTTTCTGTAATGAGCCCCATTTATAATAATCTCTATGCAAGGAAACAGTTTTCATTGGTAATTAGTCCTGTTAGAGCAATCACTTACATGAAGTTGACCTTGATATACAACATTTTTTCTTGTCTTTCTCAGTGCATGTTGTATATAACTGATACTTCTAATTCCTCCTGCTTTTTAATTCTTTGCTGCTTTTCAAATGCTGTTTCAATACCAATCGGTGTGAGGTGACCTCCACAAGCAAGATCATTATTTATTGATGTTTGGTTCAAATCATATGTTTCTTTCTTCCATGATGTGGCAAAAAAAAGTACCAAACTCTTTTTAGTGAATACTGATATAATAAAAATGGGGGGTTGTTATGGTGGGGGCAGTCTCTGTATAATAGGGGACATAACCAGGGCTTGTAAATAAGAGATCTGTAGCTTTCAGAGGCCTTGGACCTGGCCTACAGAGAATCTCTCTCTCCCCACTTCTCTCCTCCTTATTCTCTGTTTTAGAATCACAAAACCAGACACACTTTCTGTCTCACAGAAGCAAATAAACACCCAGAGTACTTTCAGAAAGTTTCTAGTTTTATTTTGGCTTCCACTGTATTAAACCAACCAACTGTATCTTTGCCTTCTGGTGTGGGATACCCTGGTGCCTTTGAACTCTCCCCACTGGCACAAGAAGCAATATCAGGAGTTTAGCATGTTTTTTTCAGAAGGATGGGATTGCCATCAAATTTTCATTTTGCTGGCTGCTGCCCAGAGCTGGATGACCAGCTCTGACCATTCACCTCCCTCCTTGCCCAAACACCCATCTGAATTCACCCAGAGCACGGGTGACAACAGACACAGAGGCACAACCACACACACACATGCAGCGTGTCTGAGGAGCGAATTTCCTCTTTACCTACAGCCTCTCATAGACATTATTTAATGTGGTTACCTGAAATACCAAGGGACCAAGCTGAAAAGGTCTGGACTAGAGCCATAGCTTGGGGTCTAATCCTGTGTACACCCCGCCTTGTAGCTAGAGGCACCCTAACGCAACGTTACAGAGCCCAGCGCTGGAGTCGAGCTCCCCCAGGCTCCCCATCCCCGAGGAGCACCAGCCAGCGTGCCAGCTCCGCTCGCCTAACTCAGCTTCTTTCAGACTCTGTCCCCCGCAGAAGCCGTGCTCCCAGGCAGGCCTCGCTTCGGCCCCAGATAACTCACCCTGTGCCGAGCCTGCTCGCTTCCAGCGCGCCAGCCCTTGCGCAGCCTGTGCTGTCCCAGCCGGTGGGGAGCAGGGATGCCAGATTGATGTGGTCCTTGCGGTTCCCAAAGGCCGGAGCTGTGTTAATGATGCCGGTGATGGAACGCAGAAGCGTGAAAGGAATTCTAATAGATATGACAAGTCTAATAAGAATTTGTGTCTGGAAGGGACCTCCTCTGGGGCAGGCGTCTGACAAGATGTTGATGGCTGAAATTTGTTTACTCATTGGCACCGATTGTACATCTCCTGCCAGCTCCTTATTAATCTAATTTGAGACATTAAAGCTAGTGAAAGGGAGAGACTTTGACTGAAGCTCAGCTAATGAGCAATGTCACCATCTTGCCCCAGTCCTCTTCCCCCTCAGACCATGGGGCAGGCAGGCGAGCTGGGATACAGGTTCACACATCGCCTCAGGAGTTGTGGCTGCGTTTCTCACCCAGATGGAGATAAGCAAAGCGGTTTGCCTTAGGAAGGGTGGATGAAGGCAGGCAGCAGAGCTCCCAGAGATGAGTCAGCACACAGCAGATGAGTCAGATTCAAGCCCTGTCCAGACTTGATGAGCTTTCTCTGAAATCTCAGGAATCATTTACACCAGCATCACTTAGTGCAGGAGTTGGCTTTGCCACGGTGAGATGATACAGGGAGGTGAGGCTGGAAGGCTTATCCCACTGGCTTTCTGCTCAGGCTTGCCTCACGCAGCTCCCCTGGAAACACCATTTTATGTGGCAGAAGTAGAACTGTAGCTCTTTTCAGTAGGTCCACGGAGACCTACCTAGGTGTTTCTGGCAGGACCACAATAGAATCATAGAATCCTAGAACGGTTTGTGTTGAAAGGGACCTTAAACACTATCTAGTTCCATCCCCCCTGCCACGGGCAGGGACACCTTCCACTAGAACAGGTTGCCCAAAGCCCCGTCCAACCTGGCCTTGAACCCTTCCAGGGAGGGGACACCCACAGCTTCTCTGGGCAACCTGTGCTGGTGTCTCACCACCCTCACAGGAAAGAATTTCTTCCTTATATCTAAAATTTCTTCCTTATATCATCTGTTTGCACTCTGCTAGGAGTGCAGCAGGACCCTCGTGTCTGTGACAACCACTGCACTGGGCCTCTCTTTGTAAGTCTGTGGGGTCTGTTGGTTGCACACCCTTTGATGCTGAAAGCCTCATTTCCACTAAATGCTAATGTTGTGCTGTTTTCTCACCCTCCTTTTTTTCCCCCTCCTCTTCAGCTGCTGTTGATTATTTGGCCAAGAACGTGAGTCTGTCTACACAGCGTAGGATGAAGCTGGGAGAACATTCAGCCGTTCTGGGCCTCCTACCAGTAGAGACAGGCCAAGCTTACTGAAGAGTCCAACTGTGCCAACAACCCACTCCAGCAACTTGGTACCACTGGAGAAAACACCACCAGCCTTCCAGGGATCTGCCTGTACCCGGACCCTACTCCTTCCCAATTCCCTTCCACCTCGCACCAACTTGAGCTGTGAAGGAGACGGGGAAGAGGGGGAGGGCTCTCCAAGCATCCAGCTCCTCCAGAGCACTCTTCTCAGAGGCAAGCCTGGCCTCTGTGACCTGACTCCTCCTGTGGCCAGAGACAATGGGTTGGGTACATTTAATAACCCCGAGTTCATGCCCTCCCTCTAACCTACCTGGCCATGGCATTTTGCCCACATTTAAGGACTTTCCATTGATCTAGGTAGTTGGCATAGTCAAAGCCAAATCTTTTTTTCATTGTAAAAAAAGAAATGTTTCATTTTGTTTCCTTTTCTTTCCATTGATGTAAATTTGGTGAATGTTGTATAGGAAGGAATAACCAAGCTGATCATTAAGGGTGATATAATTCGGGACCACAGAAGACCTATGGACCAAATATAAAAACTTGTTTAAAAAAAACAAAAACCACAAAGACAAACAAAACCAGAAAAACATATATTAAAGTGACAGCAAATTTCCCCACCCCACTCTACCCTTCCGTTCTCACTGATGGCTTCCCAAAGCAGGGCCGAAGCAGGCCAGATTGCTGCTAAGCAGGGGCAGGATGTAAGTCCGTCCAGCCTGGGACCTTTGGAAAGTGTAAATGTAAATTGCTGCATGAGGACTGGAGATTATGGGCACAGGCACGAGCAACATTTACTTTTCCTCCTAGGGACCAATTTAGACCTGATTATCACTGAAAAGACACGGGCATCAGATAGCAGCAGGAGATGCGATAGCGAACGCTGGCCTTGCACGCACAGAGGAAGGGCATCAGATACACCTGATGGCATCGGAGCTTTTGCCCATCCAGTTGAGAAGGGCGAGGACTGTCCGTGGCCCTTCTTTCACTCAGCTGGAGAGAAGCTGGCCATGAGAACAAAGACAAGAGAGGGAAGAGTCAGAGGTGTTTGTTAGCTGCCTGCTCGGAGGGGTCAGTGTGCAAAGCCAGGTTCTTCTACAAGTAAAAGGCCACCTGAAGGAAAATGGTGCATGTTCTGAAAGTGCTTTCCCAGAGCTGCCTCTCACTGAGGGATGGATGTGGCCGTGGAGTCAGAGGGGAGATGACCTGAAGAGCCTTTCTAACAGCAGCTGGGAAGGAAAGGTGCTCTCAGCTGCAACATTGCACCTAGTTGTACTGCAGGAAAAGATTTATCTTACCAACAGCATTCTTTGTCCTCTAGCTACCAGGAGAGATGCTTGCCCCTGTCCATCCTCCCAGCTCTTCCCCCACCCCTCTCATTTCATGTACTATTCTGTACAACTCAGTCTCTCCGTCCTTTCCCTCTGCTTTTCATTTTGGTGGTGGAGCCTTTCTCTCTCTAAGCCAGATCTTGTTCTCTGGATTTATCACCCCACTTCTCTGTAGCAGCCAGTGCTCTTGCTTTTGTATTGGCTCATGATTCTGCTCATCACACTGCTCAGATAAAAGCAGCCAACAATAAGAGGGTATTGCTAAGTCATGACCCACATGGGTTTTAAATAGTTTCCCTTTCGCATGTGGTGATGATCCTTGATGATTCTTAAGCAGATGTCTAATATTATAGAATTTTTTCCCCTTATCTTCCTGTGTTGAGAGGCCTCACTTCAAGAACGCACTGAAGTTTGACCTGGAGAGGGCAAGGAAAGCTGCCCCTGAGATAACCACCCCGATGCACAGAATCTGTGCCAGCCAGTAGCTGATGTGTGAAGTCCAACGGCAACAGGCAGCACTTAAAGTCATCTACAGACTGTTAGGGTTTATAATACACTTACTATTTTATATGTCTACTTTAGGATAATGAATGTCTGCTTTTGTCCACTGGCGATAACAGGGGACCACGTGGTCGGATGAGTTCTGGTCTAGCATGTGCTCCTAGGTTGTTAAAGGAGACACTTGTGCTCTCTTCTGTTGCTGACGCTTCTTCCATTCTTCTCAAATAATCTTATCTTGTTTTTGCAGCTGAAACAACGTTTTTCTGGGGAACTATCCCCTGCCTTGCCCCAGCATCATTTATCATGAACCACCAAGCCACTTCCTCTTGAGCCATGTGGACAAGTACCTGTTCTGAGCAAAGCAGAGTTGTGCTTCTTACATTGCTCAGCATCCTCTCTGAGCCACATCTGGCTTTCATCAGCTTTGCTTTACGGCTGGGACAGAGCCTGCTCTACATCCCTAAAAGCATATTAATACACCAGCTTGGCCTCTCACGTGCTCACATGCATGTTTCTGTGCAGGAGCGCTGTTCAGGGCAACATCTGCATCCAGAGGCTGTGTTGCTGTCATTTATGTTCCAGAGATCCCAGTTCAGTCACTGTCTGTCCAGCTGTATCGTACATAAAGCTTCCCTCTAGTTGTAAAAGACTTTCCTTGGATCACGGAGCTTTTGAAGCACTTGAAGCTTGCTTTCATCGCATCTTTTCTCAGGGCAATATGGAGCACCTACAGCTGGATGAATAGGTGAGGCCAAAGGTACCAATTTCCTTGAGGTAACTGAAGAGCCCAAATGCCTTGGACCAGTCACGTTATCTGAAGCACTCTCCCTGCTTCGTGCCAGTTTGAGATCTCAGAAAGCAACAAAAGATGCTGGTTTATGTTGTTTACCCTTTAGAGCTCATCTAAGGAAGAAATCCCTTCTGAATTCCTGTCCTGGCTTAAATGTCATTCCCAGTAACAGTAACCTTCAGCCACACCTGCACTGGGGGGTGGAGGGTGAGAGCGAGGGTGTCTCCATGGTAGACACCAGCGCAGGGATTAATGACTGAAGCACCTGTTTGAATTTGCTCCTGTGTCTTGGTATCCTTCTGAGCCCACTGCTAAAACAACAGAGCACATGATTTTCTTGCCTGCTGCATTTAATAAGAGGCCAAATGCCAATAATCACTCAGTCTGCGAGCATCTTCAAATCTACATCTTCCTTGCCACTGGAAGATGGAGTTTGTAGATGGCCCAGACATTTGCAGTCCCTTGTTCTTTATACTGACATTTCTGACCAAATGCATTCCTCGCTGCCTGCTAAACTAGGAGGAAAGTTTCAGTTTGTCATGAGAATTGCTTGTCCGCTGCTCCCACTCACAAAAACCTGTCAGCTCTCTCCTCCCCGCCGTTATCTCTCCTCCGGTGTGTGCGTACACCTCTCCCAAGCATCCCTCAACAGTGGACACTTGGTCCTCGCCGCGAGCGTGTTGTCAAGGAGGACTTCAGCTGAGCTCAGCGCAGAGTGCAGGACCCCAAAAGTAAAAAGTATTAAAAGGAGGGAGCGCTGTAGAAACCTATTTGCCAATTACCTTCACCAGAAAGTCCGTGAACACCCGGGCACTGCTGTAAATAGAGTTCTTAGAGGAATATGAAAAACGCCCCATGCTAGCGCAAATAGCTATTCTCTGACCTTTCCCTCGTGGTCGCACTTTGTACATTAGTTGGAAATTTGGTCATGTGCTGTATGTTTATAGAAAGTTGACATTTTTTTATACTAAAAACACAGTGAGTGCCGTGCTAGTTAAAAAAAAAAAAAAAAAAAAGGGGGGGGGGAGGGGGGATGAACTGTAGAAATTTGCCTATCGTGTGTTTTCAAAATACATTCCAGAATCTTTGGGGTGGGATGGGTTTGATTTGGGGATTGTTTTGGTTTCTTTGTTTTGTTTTAAGGTACGTTCATGTATGAAAGTCAAAGTATTTTTTGTTTTGTTTTGTTTTGTTTTATGGATTGCCAACCTCAGTTCTGCTGAAAAGAGACAAACTCAGGGGATGGGGTGGGACGAGGAGGGGGGGACAGAACAGAGGGAGGTGCCTTGAAGGCGAAACAAAACCAAGCATGGAAGAGTAGCAATCGGCAGCAGACGAGTGTTGGACAGCAGGACCCTGAAGAACGTGCGGTCACGGTCACTCGAAGCAGACGCAAGAGGGACTGAGCAGATCCTCAACTTCTGGTGACTCTGAGGGTGCCTGGGAATCCAAAAATCCTTCTGCACCTCATCCAACCAAACCACCAAGCGAAGGGACGCACTCCAGAGACGTTCTCTCAGGTCGACGTTTCTTCCATGCCTGCAGATGAGAACTGACATCCTTGGGGGACAGGAAAAACGCCGAGTGGATTTCTTTTACCTCCCCACGCCCCTCCCGCGCCCCTGCCTTCACCTCTCAGCGCCGTCCTGAAACCACAACATGGACATTTCCTCACTGTGTCCAGTAACTCAGCAGATTGGCTCCTGTCGCTCAGAGACTTTGTGTATTTAATGCTTCTAACCCGTCATCCCTAACACCTCCATATACCCACCTGGGGAATATCTACATAGCACTATAGGACATTCCTTATTCCTAGTAACTGCGGATATGTTGCTTCTGTGTTTGACTCATAGCCATTTTGCTCCATGTGTATGCCTGCGTGTGAGTACGTGTGTGTGCGCCTGCGTGCCTGCGTGCGTGCGTGTGTATATATATAATCGCACCATAATTTATTCAGCTATATGGAGTAGTATAGTAGAAAGAGAAACTGGTATTTGCTTTAACTACCTGCTGCCTGTAGGTGTCTCTCTGTAACTCAGGCATAACTGTTATACATTAAAAAAAAAAAAAAAAAAAGGATTAAAAGTGGCTTTGGGTGGCTTGTTTGCTTAACTCACTCTGCAGCGTGCCAAGCACAAAGGGGAAAGCTGGTATATCAAAAATATTCACACACACATGCGAACTACAGATGTTTTTGCTGAAAAGCAAAAGCGTGCGCCTCGTTCGTTAATGAAAACGTGGAAAAACTACGTAAATAAATAAAACATTTAATTTCACTGTGACTTTTCGCAAGGGAAGAACAATTACCTGGCCTGTTCTAAATACAACCGTTTCTTTATGCATTCATTTTCAGCAAGCTCTCGCACGGGCAGAGGAAGGCAGGCTGAGCAGACCAGGGTGGGACGGGGCTGCCGCGCTGACTCCGAGCTCTGCAGGCACCTGGCTTTCGTTAAATGCCAAAGCGCAGCATCAACAAGCGGAAAAATATTTTGAAACTCTGTGGAGGAATACATGGCTCGGGGCTTCGGCGATCGGTAATAAAGCATTTTGCCTTTAAACAAAGCGCTGAATTCAAAAGCCGTTCCCATCTGAAGACGTTTTGGCTCTCTGTAAAATAAGTTGAGCTTCATCCAAGTCGTGCAGGACGAATATCCGCATACAGAAATTAGCCTAATTAGCCGCTGGGGTTTTTTTTTCTGGTTGCCTCTCAGCAGAGGGATCAATCCATGGGAACTAAGTGGCTTCCCAAACCCAGATGAGATCACGGTTCGATGAGATGAGACGCTGCTGGTGCGCTTGTCTGTTGTGAGCAAGAGGGGCAGCAACCTGCCAGCCTGGACTCTCCTGCCGGCACGAGAAGGCTCAGTGGAGGAACAAGGGCTTTAGCATTTGCAAACTCTGCTCACGCTAGCAGTCCTCGCCTCACGTGCCCGCCACTGGTCGTGGCTAGCTTCAGAGTTAGTCCCTTACCAAGCACCCACTAAGATCCTTTCTTAACACTGTCCTGCTGCCCTCGGTACTACGAAGAAATGCGGAGCCAGTGCCCAGAGCTCTGGGTTTAGGCAGAGATTTTCACTGGAAGTTGTGTCCTCTGCAGTCCCCGGGGCACAGATGGGCTCTGAAGCTGTTCTTAGTGCTGGCAAAACTACCTTCAGGTTAGGCGGGATGCAGAAACCCTGGCCACAGCTTTCCGTTCCGTCAGGGGGGTAAAACCTTTTTGCTAAAATATCAACCTCCCTCACTGAGATGGAAAAGCCTCCTCCAGTCCTAGAAAAAGAAATGCCGGGCAGTGGAGCCTGTCCTAGTGCAGGTAAAGGTGTGACTCTGCCCCACGCCTGCTCCTGCATGTGGGATGTGTCCCCACTGCCTGGACAATTCATGTCTGGGAGGAAAATGGGAAAATGGGGGATGCAGGAGCCAGTGGATGGGTCTGCGGTGGGGCAGTGGGCTGGGGGGCGCCCGGCTGGGGCAGCTCTGGGCATGCAGGGGCCTCACAGGCTGAAGCTTTGGTGGGCTCTGAGGGCATCAGGACCCCTAGAAAATATTACAGGTCTCCTGTAATCTTCGCAAATGGGGAAAAGGCTGGAAACCACTGGTCTTGCATGACGCCAAGGGCACTGTGCTGTCAGAAAACCCCCTTTTTTTGGTGATAATTATGAAACTGAGAGGCTCGCCTTTGTGTAAGAACCGTAACCGACTTCAGCCATCAGAGCAGGAGTGTTAGCAGGAGCATTAGCCCCAGCCTCCTAGCTGTGTCCTAGGGGAATTATATCTGGCATCTGCAAATTTTACCCACACTAAAGCCCCCCCTTCCCACCTTAGATCTGCACTTGCTAGCAGCACTTGATTTTCACCCCAGAGCCGGCGTGTTTTGGCGGTGGCCAAGCCAGCCACACTCTGCGTTCACACGTGGAGGGGTCTGAGGAGGAAGGGACCATCGTTTGCCAGGAGCCCTAAAACAGGACAATATTATTTCTAGCCACGTCCCTGTTTTTAAATCTGTGCTGGCCTGCTGCTGAAAGGTAACAGCTTTGTGCTTCCTCGCCAACCCTCCCAGAAATGACTTTGCTCCGGCAATGGTCACGTTCAGGCTCTGTTGCCGCTGGCCCTGCAGTTGCAAGCGTTTCAACACTGCCCTCAACTGTTCCCTGAGCTCCTCGTCCTCTCTCCTAACGACTCAAACCTTATCTGAGGAGCGCAGGATATTTCCCAGGCCTTGCCAGAGTCGATCCGTTGCCCTCTGAAAGACATCAAGGGCGCAAGCTAGCCCACAAGGGAGCTGCTCAGGCTGATACAGCTCCCGCTGCAAGTATCACCGGTCAATTATGGCTCTAAGCTGTCGTCAACTTTAATCTGCTGATAAGCCGGTGATAAATCAAATTCAAGTCAATTTGACACCAGCTGCTAACTTCTGCAAACGCGTTGCATCCTGCAGGCTGGGGGACGGGGTGCTGACCCCGGTCACTGCGTCGTGTCCGTGTTGGTCCCGTCTTGTTGGACTTGATCCGAGGTGCTGCTGGCCTGAGAGGGGCTGTTCCTCTGCCCTGATGGGGTCTAACTCTGTGCACCTATCCTGCTCTACTTTTTATTTCGGTTTTTATCTTTTTAATTTGATTTCACACGTACTCCTTCCAGCTTCCAGCAAACCCTTCCGCAGCTCTCTGCGCCCTGAGCCATCGACCGTGCGCTTCCCGCAGCCTCCCCTTAACCCCCCCACTGCATATTGCCCTGCAGCTCTGCCTTTAGCTGCTGGAGAAAGCGCGGGACACTGCGACGCCAAGCAAGCAGAACAGAGCACATAAACATATATATATATATATATATAAAAATCTCAATGCTGTGTAGTTTTGGAGGGCAGAAGCACTTGGCAGAGTAACTAGCACTTTTCTTTTGAATTACTAAACAAAAAGTTGAATATATTTACATTAATTTCCTGGACATTCTCAGAAATATTTTTCTAGGAGGAAATACGAGGAATAGATAAAAGTATTTTAAATGTTGAGGTTGTTTCCACTTTTCTGTTTCTTTTTCGTTATAAAAGGTGTGCAGGAAAAGAGAAGAACAACCTGGAAGGGAAGCAAAACATTTTTGCCTTTCTAAGCTGTGATTTAAAACCTTTTTTTTAGCTAAAACTAAAGAAGCTGAAAATTTCTTTCCTCTTTATTAAAAACTGAATAATTAAAATAATTTGGAAAAAGTCCTTATTATAAAACCTAAATGCTTCAGAAAAAGTTATTTAAACCAGTTTTAATATTTCCTCTTTTCCATCACATTACCTTTTCCAGCATCACTGTAATGCTTTCAAAAGCTGTTTTACAAACAGGTGAAGGTTGAATGACTTATGCAGGATCACGGTGTTTTAAGCGCTGAATTTAGTTTGTGTCTCGACTGACCAGACCCCAAATGTCGATTGGGGTGTGATAACTATTAGAGAAGAGGGAGGCAGAAAGTCTAGCCCTGCCAGGTGTGAATGCTATGAGAGCTTTTGATGGGTTTTAGTATTCTGTTCTGTATTAGTGCTGAAAATACATTCTGAACGTACAATCCAGGGACCATGAAAGTGTGCAGGTGATACCTAATTTCAGAAAGTCCCAAGGGAAACTTGGAAGATGTGCCCAAGCACCCATCTCCCTCTCCAAACACCAGTCCCTGCTCTTTAAAGCAGCGCACCAAGACTTTTAAAACCTGCTCGTGATTTTTGCTCAGCTCCAACTGGCATCAGTGGCTTGATTTTTTTGGGAAGAGCAGAGCACCCGTCCTGTGCGCATTAGGTCCTACTTATGGCAGGAACTCAAATCACTGGGAAACACCAGCCTTTCCCCTCTGACTCAAACACTGCTGTAAGTCCCCAGTGAAATTATTTCAGATGTCTTGTGTAGAGCAGAGGCAACCTGTTGGACAGCAAGGCTGAGGGGGTGATGAGTGCATCGACACATCTTTTTTGGGAGGACAATTCCTCCATGCTCTCCATGTTACACCTGCTTCTTTCCAGCTCCATCACTTTCCATGAGCAGTGCCTCTGCCCTACAACGTCTCCCTGGACGCAGGGCCCACCTTGTATTTCAGCGACAGGTATTTTAGCTATTTACACCCGCTAAATCTCTCTGATGAACTGGGGAGATTACAAATGAAGCTACAAAAGGCATGATTGCAGAAATCCTAAGACACCCACGCGTGCACATAAAGCATGCCTAACCGAATGCATCCCTGCACGAACCGTCATGCTAACAGCATTTTGGTACCCTCCCTTTCCAAGTCTTAATCCTCGGGGGATGTTTGCCTGGCTCAGAGGTCAGACCCATCTCGTGACCTGTGTTTAGATCCGTTGTTGCTCGTCTCAGTGGTTATAGCTACTGTCAGACAGTGACTGTGCCGGCAAATTTGGCTCAGCAGCCTTCAGCTTTACAGCATTTCATGAGCAATTTCTTTTCAGAATAGGTGTAGAGAAGTTTATTATAATAGGCTGTGGACCTGCATAAAATCAGGGTATTCTGAGCAGGGAGAGGTGTATGAAAGGGAATTAAATGACTGAAAAAGGATTTCCTTGTGAGGCCGATTTCTTTCTTTTTTAAGGATTAATATAATTAATATCCTGTCCTGGGCAGGCCACATTCTCACCTGGTGCAAACCAGCCCAGAATTTTAACTGGTTTTGCTGCTTTACACTAGCCAGCAAGCTCATCCTGCATTCCTGTAACATTCCTGTCAGTCCTCCCCTAATGCTGTGCATCCTTGGGCCAGTATTTCCAGCATTTCTATTTCAAACTGACTTTTTTTTTGGTAGTTTTCCCAGAAAAACTGGGTGCTGGGAGATGGGGTGTCCTCGGCTCTTGGGCTGAAGCAGGAGTGGAAGGTGGAGAGGCTGAGATGCAGTCTCATCCATCTCGGCCTTCCCAGGAAAAGTGGGACTAGGGGAGAAGGATTGTTCCCCGTGGGGGCTGCGTGGGTGCGGCAGAGCCCAGCTGAGGGTGCCCAGAAGGGCAGCTGCGATTTCCTCTATCCAAGTTCCCTCTTACAAAACAGCAAGGGAGCTTGAATACGTGGTGAGTGTTGCAGAAGACAGAAGATTAGGAAATCTGGCCTTTTACCAGTGCTTCAGGGGATGTTGGACACCACAGTTAACTTCTCAGACTCTATTTCCCCTCCAGCAGACTCTGGGCATCCCTAAATCACAGCGGGGATCAAAGCATACACCAGGAGAGACAAGGCTGCAATTCACTGTAGGACGGGACATAGCCTGATATAAAATATTAGGGCTTTCTCAAAAACAAGGGCTGGAAGCCAAGTGACCTTCTACCTCCCTTCCACATGGTCCCAAATCTCCAGAACACCAAAATGACTTAAATCTGATGTCAGTGTGAGTGTCTGTCCCTGCCTGCCCATGCCATCCTTTGGGGCTTTTATTTACAGGAGCTGCTGCACAAAACCTCACCCCCCATCTCATTGCCTTCATTTATCTTCTCCTTTCTCTTCTCCCGTCCCTTATTCCCCAGCAACCTCGAGGTGGCTCACTGAGAAATAAATAAATAAGGAATCCTGAATGCTTTCTGCACGTCCCTCGCCCTATTCCACACAGAATTGTCTTTTGTATATACCCAGGCTAATTATTATTAATAGTAGATATGGGTTTATTTCAACTGGAAAAAAAAAAAAAAAAAAGACTAAGGGGGAAGGGGAGGGAGGATGAGAATGGGAGGGAAGAGGGGAAAAAAGAAAAAAAGAGAGAGAAGAAACCCACAAGAAACTGTTCACATTTCCCGAGACATCGACAAAGCTTTTATGAATATAACTGGATTTGTAACAAGCATTGCAGCTGCATATAAGGCATTCAGACATGGAGACAATTTTACTAGATAATAGACTATCACGCAGGATACAATTTAAATTAAAAAATGCAATTTTCACCTTGAAATGAACAAATGATTACAATTTCTATACAAATTAAGGCATTCAGGCTCTCTTTCAGTAGTGGCATCAGTCCATGAAATATGACATAATTACCATGAAATACATTTTCAAATATTTTGATTTTTGTCCGCTGCTTTTAAAAAACATAGCCCCAGCTTCTGTGTGCATGTGCGTGTGTGCGTGTGTGTATGTGTGTGGGGGGGAGAGCAGCTCGCATTATCCCACCTTCTGGGGAAAAACACATTAAAAAGAAAAGAAAAACTACCCAAAGATTAAGCTTCCCCCCCTCTCCCTCCTTCTCACTCCCCCTCCTCTTGACTTGCGAGATAAAATTGAAAAAAAAATCAGACAGAAAGAAAAGGAACGCAAGCGAAAGGCTCTAAAGCCTCCAGATTTATCTAAATTACTACGCTTATCTGCAAAAATCACATCTGCTGGTTATCTACTAGCTCCGCAGATCTCCTGGCCCCCCTCCCCTTTCTCCCTTAAAATGATGTTTTTTATTCCTCTCTTTTATTTTTTAATTATTTTTCCATTATGTTCTCTTTTTATAGCTGGAGATACAAGGCGAATCAGAGAAATTGTGACCCACGCGCTTGCCCGTGGAGGGGGAGGGAGAAGAAAAGAAATAACAACGGGGAAGTTTGCAAGAGTGGGTGGACTTTGGTGGGGAGAGGAGGGTGGGCGACAGTGGCCCTGACACCCGCCCGGCTGCAAGAAGCCTTTGCAAAGAAGTGGTGCCAAATGCTCTGCTGGTTTCCTTCAACCAGGTTTACCCACGTTGAATACTTTTTGTGACAAGGTGATGCCAGGATTTCCTTTTTTCCCCCCGTCTACTCAAGAAAACTCACTGTGGGGACCAGAATAGGAGCTGGACACCCAGCTTGGAAACATTAGGACAATTATTTTGGGTAAAATTTCATACTTGAGTAGCTGTAGGTAGGGTGCCCTTATGGAGATTTCACCAACCTCCCCTGATTTATAGCGATGCTGACTGCTGGGGGTCTGTAGCACCTCACCTGGACACCTACTGACGGTGTGTGGGGTGCGTGTGGGGCTGGAACTGGCCTCAAGCTCTGCCCCTTTGTCCTCCTGCCTAACCCCCACCCTTATTTAGCTTTACTTAAAGGCCATTAGTGGATTGGGAGAATGAACCATGGCTGAAAATTAGTGATGTTGCCCAGCACTTTGGAAGATCTGTATCAGACTGGTCTTTTCCTAATTCTTTTATAAAATGGGTCATAGGAATATTTTACCAGGTGGGTGTGTGCTGTGGTTAAATTGTTACCTAGAATGCAACCGAACATCTTTAGATGGTAAATGTATAATATGTTTACGTGTGTTCTGTAGCTGAGAAGGGAAGCGGAGTCCTTTAGAAAGGCCTTTGCAGCCTGCTGCTGAAACACCGGTATCAGACGGGTGAAAGCCATTATCATCAAGCCCAAAGGTTTGGCCGCGCTGTTCATCAGTCAAGGAGGAGTAAAAAGCCAGTCTTCTACTGGAAGAGACACCATCAGGCTTGCAGCACTTCTCAAAGGTGTCTTGAAGCTTAGGGATATGGTGTAGATGAGAACTGTCAGTGTTAGGCTAATGGTTGGACTGGATGATCTTCAAGGTCTTTTCCAACCTAGATGATTCTGTGATTCTGTGAAATTAGCTGGTGCATTTTTTCCTGCTGTATTGTGGCTATTGGGATAACAAACTGGGAGGATGGGGCTGGGAGGTGTCCTGTTTGCTTTGTTTTGTGGCCTGAATGTAAACCTTAGCTCAATTTAAACCCATTTGCATGGAGACTTGGTGTGAGGTGGGATAATGCTGAATATTGGCCTTGTGGTGGGCGTGACCAGCTCTTTAACTTAAAGTGTTTGTGGCTTTTTTTTCGTGGTTGTGTTATGGGACGTGTTTGTGGGAAACCTCATGCACGGAGTTTGTCCTGTTTCCTCGGTCCTCCCTTGGTAAGTCCCACCAGTGTCCAAGAAGCCAAGCTCTGGTGCAGGCAGGTTTCTCACCAAAAAACCTCTGCAGCCCATAACCATCACTTTGGGTGCAATAGAATAACTTTTCTTTGTGATTTCCCTCCCTCCCTCCCTCCAAAACTCTGTTTCCACCTGCAGCATCTCTATGGGGAATGTGACAGTTCCAGTCTTTGTTGCTTCAAGGTTTGTTGACCTTGATTCATGTACCTGAGATTTTACCCCCAAAGTCGCAAGTTTCTTACTGAAAATTCACACTCTGTGATCTGTGTTCAGCACAACAGCATGTCAGGGAGGGGGAAGAAAAATAATCTCATATCAACTGGCAAATTCAGATGAGCTTGTGGCAAAAAAATGTTGCAGATGGCAGAGGTGAACATCCCTGTGGCTGCTCACAGAACGAGGGCTTGGGCAGCCTGAGACTGGCACGGCTCCTTAATTATCAAAGTGAGGTATTTAGCCAAATTTTGGAAGCCTTGTAAACTCTCCACAAGGAAATAATGGTGTTCAGTGGTTTGGGTGCTCATGAATGAGGAGGAGCTGAGAGTTGTTTAGTGTGAAGTCTCAAAATCCAGTTACCTCTGGCAGGAGCAACCTGGCAGAGGATACTAGAATTGGTCAGGAAATTACTTCCCCCCCCCCGCCCCCCCCCACCGCCCCGTTATAAATGTTTTTATTTTCTACTAACATATTCTTTTAAGTTTTCCCATCTTAATCTAGAAAATTTAGCAGCTCTTTATATACAATAGCAAACATTTATTTTTTTCTGCTTATGTATTTTTCTAAACTAAAAATGCCAAATATTGTTTTTTAATGCCATCAATAACTTCAGTGGAGAAATTATTATTAATTTGGTAAGGAAAAGTGTTTTAGCAGAAGTTGAACCTGTTTCTTTTACACTCCACTGCTGGAATTTCATTGCTGTAATACAGTGTGCCAAATGCTCTGGGGACATCACTTGCAATAGCTCCTTGGAGCTGGGGGGCTGGATGAGGTTTTCTGTCCTGCTGGGACTCAGGTTCAGGCTGAGGTCACAGCTGAACCGAGTTTGTATGGCCTCAGCTCAGCCCCAACCACCAGCCAGAGCTAGCTCTGGCAATCTCCACTGTAATCACAGCCACAATATCAACTGCCCATCTCACCTGAAATATGAAGAAGAGGCAGGTTCTGATCTCTTATTAACTGTCCAGGTAAAAACAAAACACCGAATACCCTGGCTTGAGTGAAGATGCTTTGGATTTAGAGGTATCCCAAAGAACCTGTCCCATTTTTTGCCAAGCCCAGTGTCTGCAGAGATGCTGCAGCACAGCACAGAGGGAGTGTGCCCATAAATGAAAAAAAAACATAAATGAGTTCAAGAGACATCTTGCTTTTTCTTCATTTCCCCCTGTCTCCTGAAGAAGGAGAGGACAGGAGGGCTCTGGCAGGGGGAAGAAAAGAGCAGAAAGGTGGGATTAGGATGAGCCACGCAGGGCTGGGTGCATCCTTCCCGCTCTTACTAGTGAGGGGAATTAGGAGATGAGTTATAGGAAAAGCTGCAGCACACAAAGCAGAGAATCCCCCTCGACAGCTCTGTTTCCCGAGTGCACGAGTGCAGCCCTCGTGTGGGCTGTGGGCTGGCTTAGGGCTCGGGTTTGGTCTTTTATCAGCTTTGCACAGTCCTGCAGTTTTATTTCTTTTAACCAAAGCTGCAAACAAATGGGTCTTTCCAGTCCTGGGCTCAAGCTTCAAATCTATACTAAGAAGAATACTTCACATATGTGTTTTCGCTTGCCTTTTAACCCAAGTAAAACCAACACCTGTCTATCGATAAAGGCACAGCTGGTGCTGGGGAGCCAGTGGGCACCTTGTGATTGGGATGTGGGAAAAAACAGGTCTGCATCCAGCTCCAGGTGTTGGAAGAGAGCAGTTATTCATTACCAGTCCTCAAAGCTGCCACCATCCAGCCAAATTTTCACATACCAGCCTCCATCTCAGCCCTACCTTGTCACAGAGAGGTGACACCTCTGCAGAGCTGAGTTTTCGATTTAAAAGCAACTTCACCAACAGCTTCAGAGACCAGCATCGGAGCTGCTCTCAGCTCAAGCTGCTTTTGTGACCGACTGAAAACTTTGCAAGAGCATTGCCACTCTTGGAAAAGATCCAGCCTGGCCCTGCTGAGCCTGTGAGGTCCAATAACACCAGGAAGCGATGGGTTCCAGTTCATTATTCAGGTGTAGCCCCCAGTTACTAGTGGTTTGTTCTGCAGTATCATGTCTAGCCTGGGAACTGTCTAATTCTGTCTAGAGCCATGTTCATCTCAAACCTTCAACTTAAACAGGTGGCTTAAGCTCACTCCTGCTGTAGGTCCACTGGACATCTGAATGTCTAATATCTTCCCAGCATCTTATTTCTATCTAGGAGTCCACCCACACTGCAGATGGTACCTTGTTAGAGAAATAGCTTTGAAGGAATGCCCTTGAGCTCCAGGTGCCAGCTAGGCATGGCAGGAGGAGGTCAACGAGGCTCTCTGAGAGGCAGGCCTGGCCCTGACTGGGCTTTCTGGGTGCTCGAGGAGGTTTGGGCTTAATTTGTTCTCCAGCTGCACTCAACAGGCACTTTCGCCCGGCTGGGGAATCCTTCTTCCCTCACAGCCACCTCTTGCTGTCACCACTTGACAGCTCCTGCAGCAGGGTTTTGCAACAGTGGGCCCAAAGGGTGGTTGTAGAGAGCCAAAAGTGTAAGAGTAATATTATTATTATTGCAAAGCAATTAACTGTAATTAAGAAAGATAAAACTTCAGAAGGGGAAGCACAGCAATTACGCTGGCAGAGTGCTGGCAGTAGTTCCTCGCCTGCAGAACAAGAGTGTTAACACAGCTGTAATTCCTGGCTGCAAGTTTTTAACTTCAGGAAAGACCCAACGGCCTGCAATCACAGGCATTGGCTCCATCCTCCCAGGGCAAGGAAGGGGGATATTTTTAACCAAAAGCATGAGGCACACAAGCTAGTCCCATCCATTGCATGTTACAGAAAGATGTACTCACTGTTGCCCTGAACAGGCAAACTTTTGGCCGAACTCAAGCGCATCCCTTCTTCTGTGTTAAAACAAAAGATGCCCCGTCTCTAGGAAGACCACCAGGGAATGGAGCAAGCTTCAAGCCATCCTCAAGCAAATCTTTGCCTCTGAGCCTAGATTTTACTTAGTTTTTTTGAAAACCTCCCTGTGCCTTTAAGGCTGGCCCCAGCTGGATTTGCTACCCTACTGAAGAGGATGCGAAATTAAGTTATGTGAGGCTCCCGCAGCTGAACCAGATGCGACTAAAACCAGCCTCTTTATGTATTCATGAGCTGTGTGGAAGAGAAATAAAAGGATTCATTACCACGCAAACTGTTACTAATGACATGTACCTGGTGCCGAGCACCTCTGGAAATCTAATGCGACACACTGGAGGAGAAAATGTATTCGCTTTTCAGAGGCCGGCGCTGAATGGAAAATTTCCCCTCCTTGGCCCTTCCTCATTCTGCATTCACTAAAAGCAACATTTACAATTCTTCTGCCATTATGTCCTACCAGGGCCTCTGCGCTTTTTGTCACGACCTTGATATTAGCTGAAAATTGGAAATTCGCTGGCATAGCGGAGGTTGGGAGGGGTGGGAATCAACTTGCTCTGCCTCCTGGTTTGCCATGCACTGAAGAAAGAAAGAAAGAAAGAAAGAAAGAAAGAAAGAAAGAAAGAAAGAAAGAAAGAAAGAAAGAAAGAAAGAAAGAAAGAAAGAAAGAAAGAAAGAAAGAAAGAAAGAAAGAAAGAAAGAAAGAAAGAAAGAAAGAAAGAAAGAAAGAAAGAAAGAAAGAAAGAAAGAAAGAAAGAAAGAAAGAAAGAAAGAAAGAAAGAAAGAAAGAAAGAAAGAGAAAAAGCATGAAAAAAGCAACGCTTAACTCTTTCACTAGCCAGCAGGAAAAGGTGGAGGATGTGTGAGCGAGAAGGGACAGGAGGCAGAGGGATAAATGTGAGCGGATACAGTTCAGCATCGTTGCACAGTCCTTGGTTGATGTTTCTTCTCTGCATTGACTCTTCTGACGCTAGACAAGGTGTTAGGAAAGAAACTACTTTATCTTTTCTTAGTCCAAATCCCTTTCCCAACCTCTGGGCAAAGAAACCAGCTTTTGGGATGCCTGCTTAGCGTTGGCTGTGCTCTGTGGCTGGTGATGTGTGTTTGCCAGCCACTGAGCTCTGCCGTGCTTCGGCACCACACCAGCCTTTCTGTGGTCTATAGAAACCTCCTCAGCCCTTAAGAGGACCTCTGCCATACACCTGGCATGGAGAGGTACTTACCCCAAGCTAATTCCAGACTGCTTTGCCTCTTCTTTCCCGAGCTTGGCTCTCCTTTTCCTCACTCCCAGTCTGCTCCGGTAGTTAGTCGACAGCTTTCTGCAGGGTTTCATCATAGCTGGGTGGTAGGTCTTCAGATAAGGTTTGGCCTGGATTCTGGGGAGTTGTGGGGAGGGACAAGAGTCTCGGCAAGCTTTATATTATTCCTTATGTCTGGGTATGGAGGGTAAATGCTCCCAAAATGGAGAGAGAAGGGGCTTGCTGGGTTCTGTTCTCGCACCCCGTGACATCCCAGTGCCTTCAGTCAGGTCATTCCTGGTTTACCCCAGAGCTGGCCCCATAATTTTCATCTGAATGAACTAAATGAGATATATGGCTTAATGAGGGAGTGAGGAGGGTCTACATATAAGGGACAGGGTGGGGTGTGCTCAGGGAGGGAGCAAAATCACCTGCCTGTTTGCAAAACTGCAGCTACCGAGTTTTAATCAACATCACAGTCAAGTGCAATCCGTTGGCGCCAGTTTTGACCCCACTACAGTCAGTCTAGAGCTGGCAGAGTCGTGCTGGTTTGGAGTCCGACTATCACAGCCTTGAGGCTTTCTTGTGCCTTTAAACCCGCATCTACAGCAGGAGGGGCCTCACTACTGCCATAATCCAGTGCTTTTGCCGGTGCCTTTTGACTCTTCAATGTTTGCATCTCTTTTAACAGAAAAGAGACACTTTTCTTTGTGTGTTAGCTTTTTAGGAAAACGTTTTGGAAGGAAATTTCCTTTCCCTTTTTTCCCTTCATCCCTCTCTTCTCCCCATTTCTGGCTATCTGTGCCTTCCTCCTCCCTTTTTCCCTTTCTACATCTCTGGCCCTGCCTTACTCCCTCCCTGCCTCTCCCTCACGAGCCCCGTCACTTGTCAAGTTGCTTCTTATTCACTTCATTAGCCCCCGTTCCCTTGTTTACCGAGGGGTGTTTGTATTAGTTGGAGAGCTTTCTAATTTAATCAAGGTTAGAGATGCAATTCCAGGTCTTGTTTGCCCAGCATGCTGGCCCTGCTCTCTGATTAATTCACAGGGCGTCAGATGTGCTGTTCTGCTTTGTTTGTCATTTTTCCCATCGCGTCCTGCTCCATCCTCCGTACTCCAGGTGCACAGGGCTGGGGAAAACACACTGCTCAGGATGGAGAGACCAACCTGCACCCAAATACGCAGGGCAAGGGCTGCTTGATGGGTTGATTTCTGCTTCCTTGACGTTAACGTGCAACAGCTATTGGAGTCACCCTCAGATGCAATCGGTGTAAAAGAGGGGAATAGGGGACCCTGAGGTCTCATGATTAGGAGCAAACTTTCCCAAAGTTCATGGGGTCTTCATGGGAGCTAAACCTGTGTCCCTCTGTGTCAGAGAGGTCAATCCAAAACAGGCAACCAGGTGTTCTTAAATGTGAGCAACTCAGCTGGGGAAAGCCATGGCTGCCCTGAGCTGGTGCTGGCCACAGCCCTGCCTCATGTGGGAGGTTGGGCTAGAAACTTCTTCCAGCCAAAAACTTTGAGAGACAGAAACATTTGCTCTGATACTCTGCAAGTCACAAGTGTAACCCTTTGGTTCTATCTCCCCAAACCGGCAATTTCCCTTTTCTAATTCAACTTTCTCCCTTGTCTGCAGGAAGAGGTGCTGGCTGTGAGAGAAAAGGTCACCTCCATCACTGAGGAACCCTCTGGGAAAACCATCCGTGCTCCCTGTGCCCAGTGTAAAGACTTCGCCTCTAACAAAGAGCAGGGGATGGGCTTCACGTCATCAGCGGCTGCTTCCATCTCTGCTGCTGCAATTAGCCAGTGTGCATGAAGAGGAACATAAACCTTCTCCAAACCACCTCTCCAAAGCCACGCTCAGCCCGCTGGCCTTCAGGGCATCCTGCTACCTTTTTTACACCTCCTTAGCAGGTAAGATGTGGAGGGCAAGGGGGATAAACTGGGTCATCTGGGTTTTTGTGTGTTGAACACGTCAAAAGCGCAGCAGATTCCTCCTTTTCAGTGTGGTCTGATGGCATCCAGCCCCCTCAATCTTGTCCCCTTTCTGCCTACCCCCAGCATCAGACAGACAGAAGGAAGGTGAAGGGAGAAGTTAATAAATAAATGCCTTGTGTCAGGGGTGGAAGAAGGGAGCTGGCGAGAGCATCACTGCCCCAATCCCTGTAGCATTTCACAGCTGTTAAAAGCTGCCTCCTCCTATTGCGGTGATCAGGCAGAACAGCCACCTCCCAAACAGGGTACCACCACTGCCACCCTGCCAGGAGACAGGAGAAGGAGGCGTCCACCCCAACCTGGCATCCTCCCTTTGGAGGAAAAGGTACAAGAACTTCCCCAAATCCCTGAAACTCATGCAACTGCAGGCATGGGAGAGAACAAACCAGCTTCACTGCAACATCTGTGAGCCTCTCATGCACATTTTTATGGGCCAAATTTCAAGCGAATTTTGTTTGAGTGATGGTTGGCAAATGGAGATGGAGTCCGGTGCTAGACTCTCTGAGGAGCTCAGGCTTTGTCATGAAGTTTGAGTTTCCTGGTCTGAAAAATCTTCTCGTCCATTTCTGTCCCCACCACCAAATTTATTTATTCTCTTGGGTCACAATTCTGGGATAACAGCTCTCAGCTGTGCCTGAACCTGAATGAAAACCCAAGCTCCACACAGTTGTCAATCCAACCTCGAATCAAAGCCATACAAGTGAGATTTTACATCTGTGTGTCTTTCCCATCATTGAAACCTGATGAGTTGAGGGGTTTGTGACAAATCACTAATCCAAATCATCCGCCACATGGGATCGAGATGCACATCCAGGGCTTCTACCAGCAGTCCCTGCTGGACTGACCTTTGTTCAGACCTGGAGAGACCCCCAGACTCTCAAGCAGCCACCTCCCTCCTGTAGAACAAAAAAGGAGGAAATATGAGGAAGAAGAGGTGCATTATCTTAGTAAAACATGTGTTGTTAACACATTTCCTTCCCAAACTGCTAAAGCTGTACCCTCTGTCCAACTGTCCGCACTGGTGGGATGCAACCACCCTTCTTTCTTGATGCTAAGTGCACCCTGGGCAGGAATTAATTCTGTGTCTGCATGAAGAGGCTTTATTGCCATACCCTGGCTATTGACTGCATCTTCCGCTACAGCTTTCTGTGGTACAAAATGGGTGTAAACCGTTACTACTCTGATTCGGTGGCATTTTGCAGGAGTATCAATAGCCTTGGGAGAGAACTGGGTCCTTTGTTTGCCAAGTAGCATTAAAGTATTATTTTGCACAAAGAAGGGCATAGCAAGGCATCGCCTGGAGGTGCTGACAGATGTTTCAAAGGTCTCTACTGCATACATAGTCCATTTGCATGACCTATTTTGCGCATAAACATCCATTACCTGGGTGTGATGCCAAATATTTGCAAAACTGGGGAATCCAGTTTAAAAACAGCAGCCCTGGCTGTCCCTCAACTCCCTGCTGGGGCAATAGGTGGCTTTACACCATGGTTTCATGCCTGAACTACAGAAATCACTGTCTGTGATGTGCTGGGGGGAGTCCTTCAGTGGTAAAACAGGGAAAAGCTTATTGAAATAGCAGTCCGGGGTAGCTGTAGGAATTAAGTTCATGTCCATTGGCCCTACTCTATTGTACTGGGAAACTGTGAAATCCCTTTGCACCTTAATTCCTCATCTATAAAACAGGTATAAATAGTGTTTTCATCTGTCATGGGGGAACAGCATGATACTTAAGACTGAGATGCTTTGATAGACTTAGTTATTAATTGAGAGGTCTTGGAGACTCTTTGTCTGGGAGCTGCAACCCCAAAGAGATATAGGAACATATGCCCAGCAGCTAAATGCCCTCAGCCTCACCATACAAGTACAGTGGCAGTAAAATGGAAAAGGAAAGTATAATTTGAAGGACTATCTTGAAATGACTGGAATTACTGTCCCCAAAATAATGGGGTGGGGAAGGAATAGGTTAATATTTCTAGGGAAAATAGATGTGGGATGTATAGGACACTGAGGCTCCTTGTAGGGTATGGGACGGGTGGCCTGATCTTGCCCCTAAGGAAGGAGGAAGAGTGCTTAATTTTAAACAAGGGTTGTGTAGGTTAGGGTGAGAAAAAGGGAGGGAAAAGGAAGGGGAGAAGGATGGAGGAGGGAGTGGGGAGCGAGAGCACTGGCCACTTGAATTTCAGGGCTCTCAGGGAAAAGTGGAGCCCTGAACTATTTTCCCAGGCTGTGAGAAGGCATCACAGCTGGCTTCCCCTCCACCCCAGGACAGGAGGGAGAGTCTGAAGTGGTGCCAAAGTCTTAGTGTTTGTAATGAAAACGGGAGGTGGAGAGGTTACGGGCGGGCTCTCCCTGGCTGGAGCAGAAAGATGAGACTTTCCCCGCGCGCAGCTGCTCACCACATTGCCCGGCTCAGGGAAAAAACAATGTCAAGAGCTTCTGACAAGTTATCAGCTGCGGTTAAAAGGAGCTGACAAGTGGGGGAGGCAGCCCAGCCGAGCAGACCGTAAATGCAGGTGTTACTGAGGAATTATCGCCTTCCCCACAGCCTGGGCAGTAGTAAATCAGCCCTTCTACCATGTTGTTTGGGGCCGAGGATGCTCAGAGCCAGCAGGGAGTTTTGGTCCAGAAACAGGCTTAGGGACTGTGTTGCTTGACATGGATCACATCCTAGTTGGGATCCAGGGGCTCAGTGGGCACCTACGTCCTCTGAGGGGCTCAAAACACACCAGCTGTGAAAAAAAGCCAGGCAGTTCCCATTTTAATAACCAACGCAGAAGGAAAAGACAATGATTTTGCCTCCTCCTTCCTTCTTTTCTCCTTCCACATTCAGTCAGTCTCTGCCCCTCAACAGGGAAGAAGAAATCCTGCTTGAAAGGCTGTTTATCTACTTGATGTTAAACCCCCCTCTTCAGTCCTACGCAAGGTGGAGAGCAGGATGGCACCCAAAAGGTGTGGGACAGGGCAGACAGCTTGGCCATAGCTGACAATATTTTCTTGTTGGTGTAGACCAAACCCTTTGGTTCTTGGCTCTGAGTCACAACTAGGTCAGTGGATGTCAGGCTTTTAGCTGATTCCCCCCACCATCACTTCACCCCTCAGCTCCCCAAGACACAAACTTGTGACTTTTCAAGTCCTCGGTGTGTTTGGGCGCAAGACTGCACAGTCCTGGAGTCAGCTTCTTGGAAATCAGGCCTGATTTAATCAGCCAGTTCCTATTTTTGACAGCGTGGAAACCGCTTCCAGCTCGTCTCCTCGGTGTGCGTTCAATCTCTTCCTTCGACAGATTTATTCATTTATAATCCGCCGTTTGCTAGCGAGATCTCGTTGCGAATACAGCGGCCGCGCGGGCTGGCACGCGCAGGGCTTGCGAATCTCAGATGCTTTTGGCATCTCGAGAAGGGCAGGCAGGGCTGTGCTAAGAGACCTTGGTGCCCTCGAGAATTGCAGTTGGGGGATCCTTGTGCTGAAGGAGGGACAGGTCCATGGTTGGTTCACACCCTCGTCCCAGTCACCCCGTCAAAAATACAGTTTAGCTAATTACTATACTCCCTGTGTATATATGTGTGCTTCAGGCTCTGCTTTCGATCGCTGTAGCTGCTCTGTGTTCTTGAACTACCCGACAGCCAGCGCCCGGAGCAGAAGAGCCAGCAGTCACCTCACATCGCATCTCCCTGCCTCCAGGGTGCGGAGCGGGCGCCCGGCATCTCCACGTGTGGCTGTCCCAGAGCGTTCCCAGGGACTTGTCTCCACCTCAGCCGTGTCCTCCCCTTGCATTCATTCATTCCCTGTGGGAGCTGTCGTTTCTCCAACACTTATGACTGCTTCCAGCTTTGGAAATCTCATTTCCAATCAGCAATCCATCAGCCTGGCAAGACCGGGCTGTAAAAATGTCCTTGAGGCCTCCCGAATGCCCCTCATCTCAATAGCAAGGCTCCTTTCCCCGCTGCGGGGAGGATGCTCGCCCGTCGGGGAGAGCCGCTTTGTTCCCGGGCAAGCGTAACCGAAGCCACCAGAGCAATTCCCGGAGAACAGCATCGCACAGTGGGACGATGGCCGGGAACAAGCTCCCCAAGGAGAGGGGAAACAAAAGGACCGGGACACCGGGATAAACTTTCTGAAGCCAGAGCTGGGCTATCTGGCCAGAGCGGTGCTTTGATTTGAGCTTAATAACAGCAGCGTTGCTGATGGGAATTTCACAAAGAGCAGCATTTCCAGGATAGAGATTTGCTTGCGTTCGTGCACAGAGAAGGAGCGACTTGTGCAGTATCTATTTTAGCTGCAAGTCGGCAGATGCATTGGGAGTATCTTGGGCCTTGCAGTCAGGGCTGGGTACTGTGGGAGTCGAGGAGAACATACAGACCTCCCTCACTCCAAAAAGGCCATTGAATGACTCGAGCGTGTCCAGAGAAGGGCAACGGAGCTGGTGCAGGGTCTGGAGCACAGGTGTGATGGGGAGCGGCTGAGGGAACTGGGGGGGTTTAGTGTGGAGAAGAGGAGGCTGAGGGGAGACCTCCTGGCCCTCTCCAACTCCCTGAAAGGAGGGTGCAGAGAGGGGGGATGAGTCTCTTGAGCCAAGGACCCAGCGGCAGGCCAAGAGGGAATGGCCTCAAGCTGCGCCAGGGCAGGGTCAGACTGGCTCTTAGGAAGGATTTCTTTGCAGAAGGGGTTGTTGGGCGTTGGAATGGGCTGCCCAGGGCAGGGGGGGAGTCCCCATCCCTGGAGGGGTTGAAGAGTCGGGTTGACCCAGCGCTGAGGGATCTGGTGGAGTTGGGAACGGTCAGTGTGAGGTTCATGGTTGGACTGGAGGAGCTTCAAGGGCTTTCCAACCTAGACAATTCTGTGATTCTGTGTGTTTTATGCTCTTGCCTGTTTCTAGCAAGTCTGGGGGTATGTGCGTAGCTGTGGGCTGGAAATAGTGTGGGCAGGAGCGTCTCTGTGCATCCTTGCTTCTCTGCGTGCCGCCTGCTTGTGTTGCGGAGCTTCTCGGGAGCATAAGGAGTTTGCAGTCTCGTTAAACAATGCCCTATGGTGCATCTGCAGGATAGAGGAGGGAAGAAAACACACCACCACAATAGCCGAGGCTGCTGCAGAATTGCAGCTCAAAGGACCCATCACAAGGGGTTAAAGATGCGTCCAGGCTTCTCTTTCCTCTTCCAAGCGAGCAGAGCAGTGGCTGCCACGCCGAGCTTGAGTTTCACAAGCAACTCTGGCTATAAAATATGATCGTGTCTCCTGCACTGATTGATGGTTCCAGTGAAAACATCAGGCAGATCGGCCCAGAGGGGATCACGTTTTCAAGGGCGCAGCCGGCTGACATCCTATCCCCCCTCGCAGGCCCAGCAGCAAGCTGGGACCGGTTGTGGTCATCCCACTTGTTACCCAGCCAGGGATGGAGGACGAAAGGGGAGCCGAGGAGGGGGGGGAAGCAGCATCTCTCTGGGGCTTGAACATCATGCCCGGGTGGGTCAGTCACTACTTCTGGTCAGCCTTGAGCCATTGGCAGCAGCTTAGAGGAAGGTTTAGTGATGTCCAGCCCTGGGTCATAGGAAATACTGAAGGAAACCCTCTTCTCCACCATATGTTGCAGCAAATTTGGGGGGCCAGTCAGCCTGCTATGGAAAGCTGCCTTCCCATTTAACCCCGGGACTATCCCAGTGGCGTTTCCAGTATCTGTATGGGTGGCTGCACCGTGGCGTGTAGTCTAAAAAAGCGCTTCTTAGCAAACCTGCCGTGTGTGCAGGAAAATGTTGAAGGTAACCAGCTGCAGAGGTGCTAACGTACAAACCCAGAGGAGTTCCCAGGAGCGAGGGAATTAGCTGTTAAATGAAGCAGAGGATGCTAGCACAGCTCCCTTGATGCCAGCATCCCTTTTAGGCGTAGCCAGACCATGCTGGGACTTGTTTTGCTGGAGAGTGGTGATGTGTAACACCTAAGCAGCAGCAACCAGAGAGGTAAGAGCTGCGAAGGAAACAGAGACAAGGGGAGCAGGCGTGTTTCTGGGTCTCCGTCTGGTGCAGCCAGCTGGAGCTTGCTTGCATCCTTCCCTCCTTCCACCTATTTTTGTTCCCTGCTTTGAGACACCAGCAGCCGAGACTTGGGGCTGAGAACACAAAGCTCACAGCTAGATTCTGGGCAGCTGCGGGGGGAAACATGGGGGCTGTTCCACAATATGGGTCGGTTGGGGCCTTTTCTTTGTCCGTATGTACAGATCGCAGTGCTCAGACGGTCACAGCAGCCTGGTGTCACACCGCCTTTGTCCCGGCAGCGGGGTTTGCACGCAGGAATGACCCGGCTTTACGCGCTCGCTAACGCATTTCTCCTCGGGAGCCAAACGCTTCCCGCTGCCGTTTTGCAAGCGGAGGGTCAAGCCTCCTCCTCTGCAAGCAGAGGGTTAAGGGGAGCGTGAGTGTCTCTTGCCCCCCCCTCCCCTGCAAACCCTTGGAGAAGGACCCCTTGGCCAAGGCAAGCGCCTTCATAGCCGGTGGGTGATGTCAGGGCCGGGGAGGGGGAGGCACAGCTGTCTCCAGACATCCCGCTGCCACCCCCGGATTAGGGCCAGGCACGCAGGGGGAGAGGGAGGGGGACATGCATTCTTGGGGGACGGGCGTCATTTTGGCACTCCCCTCCCTGCCCGTGTGTTTCCCCCGCGGATTGATGTGCGTGGGTTTTATTCAAAGCCACGTGGCCCCCACAGCCGCCACCTCTGCCCCCCACAACTTGTTGGGAGTTTGCCTGGGTGCAGAAGAGCAGGGGGTGTGAGCTGGGGGGGCCTGCAAGGGAGAAATGGGGGTGCCATCATGCATGGCAACCTCAGACCCAGCTTTTTGGCTCTTACCCCCTTCCCAGAGTCCCCTCGCACGCCCAGCACCATCCATGGGCCAACAGTGGGAGCAGAGGACTGGGAAGCCCCACTGCTGCTTCGTTGTTTGCAGTGGGGGTTAGTTATTTCCCAGGCTCATTCCTGACGCTGTGCCTCAACATCCCCATCCACTAAATGGGATGGCAACTCCACCATGCCCACACATCCCTGCGTGAGAAGGGATTCCCTGTGGGAAGGGTTTTAGGATACCTCTGTGAATATGGAGCCAGCTGTAAATGCTCCCAGCCTGGTGGCAGAGACCTCCTCTGAGCACCCAACCCTGGCACCTAAGGACTGAGCTGAAACTCAGGGAAATTTTAACCCAACAAATTTCTCTGGGACCCCCAAATCAAATTAATCCTGTTCCCTACAAGTTCCCTAGACTCCACTGTGTGCTTTTAGGTAGGCATCAGGCTGGGATCCCCTTTGCTTGCATTGCTTGACCCTCACTGGGCTGCAGATGCGATGCTGGAGGTCCCACAGACCATTCCCACAGCCGTCCCAGTGGACACCAGTTTGTCCATGGAGGGGGCACTGGTTTCCCCACTGAAACCCCATTGCTTGGTCTGCTCCAAGCTGACCCCTTATCCTTTCCCACCCTCCCAGAGCAGGGATGCTCCCACCCCTGCTCCTGGCATCCTTCATTTTCAGGGTGTCGCTTATTTTCACAGACTGGGAAAAAAGCAAGCGGGGAGCTGCCGGAAGGGTTGATCTCGCATTGATTAAATGTTTTGGATGGCACCGGTAGACGATGCGGGGAAAATCGATTGTCCCCGGCAGTTTTGCCCGCCTGGCACTGTGAAGCAGGCACCGAAATGTCAGGTTTGTGATCTCAAATCGGCGATCACAACGTGGGGTGGGGGTAAAAAAGCCAAAGGGTGGGGTGGGGGAGAAAAATCTTAAACAAAAACAATGCCAGAGCGGGGCTGCCTCTGTGATAATAATTGGTGGGGGGTGGGGGGTGGGGTGGGGGGAATCTGCAGGAGGAAGCTGCTGTTTGTAAGTAATTTTCTGGGTGCTGTGTACACGCAGATGCCTTATCGCTGAAGGATGAAAAATAGCAGCTGAGATGGTACTGCAGATACATTTTAAGCACCCAAATGAAGGGCTGGGGAGGGGGCGATGCTCTGCGAAGGGCTGTGAATTTGGGAGGGTGGATCGCTGTGCGGGGGCTGCTGCTGAGCCTGGGGGGGTAGGTTCTAGGGACAGAAGCAAGATTTAGGGGATAAATGCCCCCAGGAGAGGGACTATGGGTGTAGATGGTCTCTGGGTGTGAAGAAATGGTGATTCAAGGGAAAACCATCCATCCCTGCGGCAGTGGGGATGAGGTTCATGCTTTGCTTCGGTCCTGGAGGCACATGAGGATGATGATGCTGTGGCATTTGGTGGCTGGACAGGGGGATACGGCTGATGGTGAAAGGGATGGTGGCTCTCCTTGTCTGCCGCAGGGCAGGTCCAGCCTTTGGGTGGTTTGACTCGGCGCAGAGCGGATCGGGGAGCGCTCGCACCGTCCCTCCCGTCGGGTCTGGTGCCCCAGGACTGGGGTTGAAGCTGAGCGAACCACCCGGCTGGAGGTGGAAGACTGTACCTCATCCTGCCCCCAGCCTCTCCCCATCCCTCGGGGGCTGATGTGAGGACTCAAAGGGGGGGTTGGAAGCAGCGGAGGCTGCAGCTGGCAGGGGAAAGGCTGCGAGGGAGCCGCTTGGCAGATGCAGAAGTTTGCTCTTAATCCCAAGCCACCCTGGGCCAACTTTGCTGCGGTTCCCCGCTGCTGCCAGAAACCCCGTTTATTCGCCTTTCGAGCCAACCTCGAGGCTGTCAGACAACAGTGAATAATTTATCTCCTGGGGGGACTTCCCCGGAGAGCAGGAGGAGGAGAGAGACGCCGAGCCGGGCTCTGCTGGCGGCCACGCCGGCTGCCTTCACCTGTTCCTCTTCTCAAGCAGCCTGGCTCCAAAATAATTCAGGCTCCCAGACTAGCCCTCCCTGGGGTAAACTGAGAAATGCTGGGCTAGGTATGCTCCTCACCCTCCTGCCAAAGCCACAGAGCTCCCACTGATGCGCCCCGAGGTCAGCCCATGCCTCCGAGGGTTGGGGAAGAGGCACCCCAGCCTGGGAGGAAGGGAACCAGGTGTCCTCAAATGCCCTGGGAAGGAGGGTGCTCTCCTCCAGAGGGATGTATCCCGCGATTTTTAATTGCTCGGTGAGCAGCGTGGTCATGCAAAGGAGATGGGGGTGTGTGGGGGTGTGTGTGCTTTCTGCCTCCTGGTCCTGTTATTTGCTTTTCAGGATTTTCTTCCGGCCTCAAGGAGGGGGAGTCACATCTTCCAGCTTTGCTGTGTTAGCCTGGGGGATGTGAATCCCCTCTTTATTTATTTTAGCTGGAAGCTGACATCCTGCTGTATTCTCATGACTCCAGGACCTGGGGCTTTAGCAAAAAATGCTAAATATTAGAAGACTCTCTGTAATTTTGCAGCATTTTTGGAGGAGATGGGGAGTGCAGGCACTTGCTACAGCCCTTAAAACCACAGTTTGTTTGTTGAACAGGACTGACATACTCAAACCCTCTCCTGGTGTTTCTTTGCTCCTTTTCTCCCATCCACACTGTGGGAAAGTCCGGCTCTCAAGCTGAACCCTCCAGCTCTCTCCTTTCTCCCCACCAGCTTAAACCAACTCTCCTACCCCCACCCAGCCCCACGGCTGCTCCTCCCAGTCCCAGGGCCACAGGCTCCCAGTCCCAAGCCCCCTTTGGCTGCACAACTCCAGTCCTGCAGCCTGGTGGGAGCTGTGGGGCCACTGGTTTTCCCCGTCTGCAGAGAATGGGATAAAGACCACCATCTGCCGCTAAGTCCTTGTACTGCAAACATCTCCTCCCTGGACCCCCGAGGATTTCTCTGCTCTCCCAAAGCCGCAAAGCATTGAAGAGATGGGGGAGGTGAAGCCTGAGGCAGAAATGGCAAGAAGGGAGAAAGAATATAAGGCAGAAAGAGAGAAAAAACAGGTCAAGGTGGTCTCCATCCCCCTAGAAAAACGTCCTCTCAGGATTTCTGGCTCTCCCCTGCATCGTGTTTTTTCCTCTCTTGCCACTAGCCTCACCCTGCGGCTCTTTTTTCTCCTCCTCATCCTCTTTTTCAAGGGATGTTAAAATAAAAATACACAGCCTGTGCCCAAAAATCAGTCCCTGGAGGTGGCGTGGGTGATGCCAGGCTGTTGCTGCCTCAGGACCGTGAAGCCCTGCGTGGGGAGGGAGGATATTTTGGGGGGCTTGATTCCAAGCACACCGGTGCTGCGAGCCGCTGCCTGCCCCCAGCGCGTGGTTGCTGCCTCCGTGACGGGCAGGAGATGTACCCTGTGAAGAGCAGCATCCCTGCCTGCGAGGCCTGGCTGCCCACGGGTGGGGAGACACGGGGGAGGGAAATAGGGGGATTGCACACAGACACCCACCCACACACACACCAGAACTGTGGGGTTCAAAAAATTTTCAACCTTGAGGAGTTTTCCAACAAGCAGAGCCTAAGGGGATTTGTAAAGCTGGAGTTTGGCTTGGGCCCACCTTTAAAGGTAAAACATTCCCTTTATCCTGCAGCCATCCCCAGCCCTTCCCTGCCTCCTCAGTGGCCCTTCACCCCTGTAATATCTGTGTCATGAGTTTCTTCTGGCCTCTCCTTGGGAAACAAGGTGAAACCCTCACACACAGTTAGAAACACTTGCTCACCATCACTTTGTTACCAGAAAAAGGTAAAAGCAGCTTCTTGGATTGTGTTTAGCCCTTGCTCCCCAACCTGAAACGGGCTGGGCAAGAAACACCCCCCTAGGGCACTCTATATAGAATTTTTTGGAGGAAAACAGCCAAGCTGGGGAAGGAGGGAGCCCTAAAGGTCTCCCCCAAACTTGTTTGCTGAAAAGAGAAGCCCTAAATGCCTCCCACAGCCAGCTGCAGCCTGTAAATAGGCTTCAGCTGGAGAACCAGCCCCTCAGCCTCACCTGGGGCTGATGCTGCAGCCACCGCCCAGGTAGCCCCACGAAAGGACCCCAAAATCCTGGGATGGGAAAGGGAAGAGCAAAGGTCTGCGGTGTTTTGGGGCCATGCCCCTCCGGAGAATGGATGCAGCTTGGACTGCAGGCTCTGCCCTCAGGTGGGTGCTGCTTTGGTGGGGCTCGGACTCTGTAAGAGCAGGGATTCACCCTCTGTGGGAATCTGTCGCTAAACCTGGCTCGGGTGGTTTCCCAGCGTGCCGGGCAGGAAAGGGTGTTGCAGTTGGGATGTGGTGGTGGGAGTTTGTAAAGCAGGGAGGCAACCTGGGCACCAGCCCCTGCCAGGCAGGTGTGCTGTGAAACACAAATCTGGGGATTTGCAGGGACCCCCAACGTATTCTGGAAAAGTGTATTTAGTGCAGTATTTCCACCGGCTGCAATCTGCTGCTAGGTGCAAGCATTTAGGCCTCATTTATTGCCTCCTCAAGGGCAGGTTAAGGGCTCTTCTCTAACCCTGTTAAGCCAAATGCAATCGAGCACCTCCTCTGTGGTTTTGTGTTTGTGTGTTGTGCTTGTGATGAGACGATGGGTTATCCCCTTCATCCTTGGGGTTTTCCAGCCCCATGCCTTGCCCTGAATTGCAGCCAGTCCTGATATGTGTGTGTTAAGAGTGGGGAACTGCAAATCTTACACTTAGAGAGTTAAACCTTTCCTTTTTTTTTTTTTAAAAAAAAGCAAAGTCAGTGAGGCTGAAATTAGGGCAGCAATTGCATCATCATGGTCACTGCCTCTCCTGTTCAATCTGGGCAATTTTTAAACTGCCTGGAAAGCCAGAAGCAGCCCTGCTCGGTGCTAAAAAAGAAGGGTGGCTGTTGTTGTGCTGGTGTCCCTACAGCAGAGCACGCTGCCCATCCTCTGCCTCTCCCATTTGTTTCCCCCCATGGATGAACAGGTCCGTGCTGCCTCAGTTTCCCTCTTTGCTTTGCTTTAAAGCCGAGAGTTTGCCTCCTCTTCATCCTGCCCCAGCTCCTGGGCTGCTGCGGGTGGTTTGCATTAGCACCCCTGTGCAGCCCAGGGTGGTGGGGGAAGGCGTTTGGGCTCCATCCAAGAAGCATCGTACTCGCTCCGGACTCTCCTAACGACATACCTAAGGCGGGACATCGGAGGGTTTGATCTGCCAATTAGCCTCAGCCGGGGCTGCTAACGGGAAGCAGATGGAGCTGTGTATTATCAGAGGGGGAAATCTGCCACTTCCTAGCAAGAGCCTGGCTCAGGCTCCCTCCAGGCTCCCGGCTCAGAGGACGGACAGCCGAGCGCTTCAGGATACGGTGGGGGACTGCTAAGAGCTCCAGCTGCGTGTGGGAATGGGATTGAATCCCTACCGAAGGTGCTCCAAACCTGTTGCCTCTCTTTATGGGGCGCTGGGGGATTATGCAGAGCCCCTCTGCCCTCCCCAGCCCCCTTTCCCCCTCCTGGCGGAGGGCAGAGAGGTCCAGGAGCATCCGAGCAGGTGGGAGAGCCCCTGGGGGTCTGCTGCGAAAGCCCCTGCCTCTCCCAAACACCTACCGAAGCATTTATCAGCTTCAAAAAGCCAACTGTTTAAATAGCATTAGGGGACTGATTTAAAGTCACAAAAGCCATGAAATTCAGAGTTAAGGCTAAAAAATCCACTTGACACTCTGGCCTTAAGTCATAAAAGGCATGAGCCAAAGGCAGCGGCTTGAGCGAGCACTCGGCTCCTGGGCTGTGGCCCTCTGGCTCTCCCCGGGGTGCAAGGCAGAGCCCTTAATGAGATTTAAATGAGCTGATGGGCCACTCTAGAAAGGTTTGGGGATGCCATTCGCAGGAGCTTTGGGGGGGTGTTATCTTAAACTGGGCAGCAGGAGGGGACTTGGCTGAAGGGGCCATCGCTGTGGCCTCACCTGGACGATCTCTGGGGGTTCAGAGACCATCCCCGAAGTCAGAGTGGGACGGTCCTTTCCTCCCCGCTGTGGGATTTTTGGAGCTGAACTGGGGTCCCACGTGCCCTCCCAGTATGCAGCACACGGATGCTTTGTAGCAACCTGGGTGATATTGAATCAGGTGGCTGCTGGATTGTTCCTGCCTCTCTCATTCTCATGCAAAGGGAATGTCTTAGTTTCAGCAGAAAATACAAAACCGGGCTGTGTCTATTTTAGTTGGTGGGTTTTTTTTCTCTCTCTGGGACAAGTGTGTGGTGTGAAGGGCAGCCAAAACGCTGAGTTTTGGGGGGCTCTGCAGTGTGAGCCTGTGCGCAGAGACAGAGCTGTGGCAGCCTGGGTGCCCTGGCTTACCTGCTAAAGATGAGAGCAGAGAGGTGTTTTTCTAAGAAATAATCGATACACACAAGGGTTGGTTGGCTCCGGGTGCAGCAGCGTGAAGGAGAGTACCTGCAGTCAGGTCTCAAAACTGCAGAGAGCTGCTAGGACAAACAGCACCAGCCTGTTCAGAGGCAGAAGCAGCAGTTTTGGGGAGTGCCTTATGGCTCCCGTCTTTTCTTATCAAGTGTGCACTAAAGGTACCGAATGCACGCTCAATCTAGGTCTTTATTTGGCAACAATTTGAAGAAATGGTTCATAAAGGAGCACAAAGTTTTTTTGTAATTTATTTTATTGCGGATTTTCTCAGTTAAACCAGGATTCACAGGTATTAATGCAACTTGTTCATGACCTGCATGCTAAATACCAGCCCAGGCACGGGCAAGATCAATACTTAATGCTTATTACAACAGCCTTAACAGGGTTATCCACTCTATCTGCAAATCCTGATAATTGAACAGTTACTAATTGTAGGTGTTACACATGTATACGTTTCTAAATTAAAAACGATCCTGGAAAGATGCAAGACTTTTGTGTCTAAGATGCTGTTTGCACTGCAGGACGCAGCCGGTGAGACCTCGCTGACGGTGAGGCAGAGCCTGCACTGGTCACAGCAACTGGGGACCACAAAGGTCACAACTAGTTTAACTTCTTAACTCGGCAGCTTGTGGAGCCCCGGAGATGGGCCTGTGTCGGAGAGCAGCTCCCCAGGACAGGAGTGAGGTCCTGGACAGAGCACAACAGGCTGGCAAATGCATCCTGCTCTAATTATTGCAGCCCTGTTGCTGTCCCAGCACCTCCTGGAACGCTTAAATTCCTTCTAGGGGTGGTGGGGGATGCTGCATCCACCTCAGCAGCTTGCACAGCAACGTTCCTATATTGAAACACCTCTTGAAACCTTTCTGCTTCCTTCCAGCAGATATCCAAGGATTGGAGCGGTGGAAATAGCCACTAACCAGCGATGGGAAGCACCCCAGGCAGCATCACCTCTGATAATGAAACAAGGGGACCAAGCAGGGTGTTGCTGGTCCATCTGCCTGGTGCCTGAGCACACCCCGAGGGTGTCTGCCAGGTAACGGGCTTCAGAGGGGTGAAATAAGGCACTTAACTGATTTCTACCAGCACCGCACTCGCAGCTGCCCTCTCCTGGCACAGTGTGCCTTCTGCCAAGTTCCCCTCCTGCACCAAAAACATTTGGGTGCGTTGGGGATTTGCTTTTGCTCAGGAACGGGGAGAAAATATGGCTCAGGGCTCCCAGCACATTGATCTCTGGTTTAAAACAAGCCAGGCTCCCCACGCTGCCCGGGAAGGCTGGTGCAGGCAGCCCTTAACTTCCAGTGATTTCTGCTGGAGCAGCTCACGCTCTGCTGGGGTAAAGGGGGCCCTGGGGACAGAGAAGGGGGGGATGTTGCTTTTTGCAGGTGACTGAGACAGGCCCAGCCTCTTAAGGCTCATCTCCCCCTTTAATTCCAGCGCTCTCAGCCCCGTCGAGAGGGAACCGCGCCGGACCGCTTGGGATGGACAAAATGGGAGGAAAAGGGAACCTGGGGTCCAGGTGTGCTTCTGCAACCACACCTCCAGCCTTCCCTTAATTAACCACACGCGCTTGCAACACTGAGAAAACCACAGGGACTTTTTGAGTTAGCAATTTAATAATAGAATTTTTTCTTTAAAAATAAACCCGAAGCTTGTCGAGTTAAAGATCAGTAGATTTAAGTGCTTTTTTAAGGTTGTAGCTGCGAAGCCACTCTGTGCGTTGAAGATCAGTAGTACTGGTGCGGGGCCGGGGAGAAGGCATCACTGCATGTAGGCATAGCGCCAGTCCCTCAGGGGCACGTGTGTTTCTTTGATGGCCTGGGGTGACGTCCAGCGCAGGATGTAGTGGGGGCCACCGGGTTTGTCGTTGGTGCCTGTTCCAGGAGGAAAGAAAGCGCCGGTGAGCAGGAGATGGAGGATGGGGACTCGCCTGGCCACGCAGGTTAAGTGTCACAGAATCATCTCGGTTGGAAAAGCCCTTGAAGCTCCTCCAGTCCAACCATGAACCTCACACTGACTGTTCCCAACTCCACCAGATCCCTCAGCGCTGGGTCAACCTGACTCTTCAACCCCTCCAGGGATGGGGACTCCCCCCCTGCCCTGGGCAGCCCATTCCAACGCCCAACAACCCCTTCTGCAAAGAAATCCTTCCTAAGAGCCAGTCTGACCCTGCCCTGGCGCAGCTTGAGGCCATTCCCTCTTGGCCTGGCGCTGGTTCCTTGGCTCAAGAGACTCATCCCCCCTCTCTGCACCCTCCTTTCAGGGAGTTGGAGAGGGCCAGGAGGTCTCCCCTCAGCCTCCTCTTCTCCAGACTCAACCCCCCCAGTTCCCTCAGCCGCTCCCCATCAGACCTGTGCTCCAGACCCTGCACCAGCTCCGTTGCCCTTCTCTGGACACGCTCGAGTCATTCAATGGCCTTTTTGGAGTGAGGGGCCCAAAACTGAACCCACTCATCGAGGGGCGGCCTCACCAGTGCCGAGCACAGGGGTCAGATCCCTTCCCTGTCCCTGCTGGCCACGCTAGTGCTGATACAAGCCAGGATGCCACTGGCCTTCTTGGCCACCTGGGCACACTGCTGGCTCCTGTCGTCTCCAGACAGGACATTGTCTCACCTGAGATGCGGGAGCCTCCGAAGGGCTGCTGAGCCACAACGGCGCCTGTCGACTTATCATTGATGTAGAAGTTGCCGGCGGCGTTGCGCAGGAGCTTCCTGGCTTCCTCGATGATTCTCCTGAGGGACAGAAATAGCTGTGGCCACGACACGACGGCAAAAACTTGTGCGGAGGCCTCTGCTCTTCTAGAGCAACTAAATTTGTGATTCTGGAAGCGTGTTTGCATTTCTTCGCACACGTTTCCAGGGCTGCATGGTGTTTAACACACATTGAAAGGGGTCGTGCATACTTAGAACTCAAATTATCCCGATTTTGTTTCCTTGTAGCTTGTTTCTAAGGATTATTGTTATAAAATGAAGATGATCGTAACGTAAGGATGGTCCCTCTTTGAGGTTACACTGCTCTTAGTCCTCCTCCTGCTTACAAGGGCTGAGGGTCCATCCTCCTGTACGCTCCAAACATCACCTTTGGGAGGGTTTCTCACTGAAAAAGCAGTTTTGGGCTGAAAAAACTACTTTTGAGGCATCGCCTTCCCTCCTCAGCAGCAGGAGGGCTAAAAGCAGTGTGAGCTTTGTGGGAAATGCTTTCTTTTCCTCCTCACCATGCAGCACAGGGGTCTGGAGAGAAGCGAGCTAGACGGCTCACCCCAGAAGGGGAAAAACATCGTTTGCTGCAAAACATCGGGGATTTTGGCACTCACTTCTCCTGGGCGAAGACCGCCCCCGTGAGGCCATAGGGCGTTGTGGTGTCGATCAGCTCCAGCACCTCCTTGTACCGCTGCTCCGGGTAGACGTAAACCGTGAGGACGGGGCCAAAAATTTCCTGTACAGCAAAAAACAATAAACAAAGCACTCATCAGGGATAACCTCCAAAAATAAGCCGTGGGTGCCCCAGCACATGATTAGCTGAAGCCACGATGCAGAGGAACATCCCTGCACCAACTTACTGCACAACTCATCACGTGCCCAGCAGATACCTTGGGACGGGCACCCACGGCCCCTTTTGCACCTTTCCCACCAGCTCCCCACAAGCTGCTCTCACCTCTTTCATGATGGGATCCTGTGGGTCTTTGCTCTCCACAATGCAGGGCTCAATGAAGTACCCGACGCTGTCGTCGCAGCCGCCCCCCGCCAGGATGGTGAGGTTGGATGACTTCTTGGCGTGCTCGATCCATTTCTTTATCCGTGCAAAAGACTGAGAAAAGGAAAATAATAAAGAAAAGTGTGGGTTCAGGGGTCTAAAAGGAGGTTTGGGCAATCCCTTTCAGGGCTACGCTGCTATTAACACTCTTCCAGCTCAGAAGGAGGGGTGGGAGCTGGAAAAACAGTCCCAGGCACTCTGACCCTGTCTGAGAGAGTTTCTCAGCAAAATAACCCACTTTTCAAGAGGGACAGTGATTAAGGCATGCAATACTCCAGCAGGGAGAAAAGAGGGCTGATAATCAGCTCTAACTAATCACTGATGTTCGTACTTTGCTATAAGCAATAAAAAACATTTACCGCAACACTTCATGAGAGCCTGGTGGTGTTACCTTCTTGCACTAGTAGAAACAGGAGAGGGGAGCTCACCTTGTCATCAATCACTGCAGAGAAAAAGGTCCCAAAGTCCTGGGCGGGCTGTGGGAAGGCAGAAAGGAGGCAATGTAAGTACACACTGTGCCGAAAAGCTAACTCTGAGATTAGGAGGAGCCGAAATTCCCCAAATAACATTTCCCTCCACTCCAAACACACCTCTGTTCGAGGGCACAAGCTACCCCTTTTCAATTAGTCTGCAGTATTCAGTGACTTACACAATCCTTCCTGCAGACGCTGGCTACAAGTTAATTTCTAATCACTAAAAAAAGATGAAGCGGGGGGGGACACGGAGGGGCGGCGGTGGGGAGAACCAGTGGATAAAAAGCTCGGTTCAATAGGAATTAGTAGCCAGTTACCGCAGTCTCTAATCCCATCAACCACCCGCTGAGCCGCAAAGCCCTTCAGCAGCCCGGCAGCTCCGCTCACGTCTCCCACTTTGATCTTCCCGTGCTCCTCCAGCAGTTTCTCTTTGATCTGGGGCCACAGCGAGTCCGGGGCGTAGAGGCGGGAGCACGCCGAGCATTTTTGGCCGCCGTACTCGAAGGCCGAGCGCAGGGTCCCGTTCACCACGCTGGCCACGTCGGCCGAGCTGTGCACCAGGTGGAAGTTCTTCCCGCCGCACTCTGGTGCCAGAGGAGGGAGGAAAAGGGGCAAGTGAGGAGTTGTCAGGGCTGTGCCACCTCCCAAAAGCACAAGCTACAGCCAGGTCCCTTGCCAGGGGCTCGGCCCAGCCTGGTCCATGGTTCCTTGGGGAACGGGGACACTGCTACGATCCCAGGGAGCACAACCCCAGAGCTGGAGCAGACTTACAAAACTGACGGAAAAGGGACCGACCCGAGTTCTCAAACTTAGTGTGGAGGCTCTTGAACCCCAGAGCATCACCTCCTCCAGCCCAAGTGCCAGCTCCCCACCATAAAAGCCCACCCTGCACCAGCGGGAGCTGGTGCCATAAGCTCCTCCCAATACAAACAAGCTTTACACTTCTGCTACAGAGTGTGAACAGGACGCAACTTACTGTGTCATTTGCTCTCTGCTCGCAAGGAGAGGAATCTGAGGCATCACTTTAGTTTCTCAGGGGAGAAACTGAATCCCCCACCAAAAAGAAAGGTGTAAGAAGTGGCAGTTACCTCCAGCCAGACGTGGGAAATTGCGGTAGCGATCCAGGTTTTCGGATACCTGCTTCCAGAGCCGCTTGAAAGTCCTGGAAGAGAAAGGAGGAGCTGCTTAGTGCACTTGGGAAAGGCACACGTGGGTGATGTGCCCTGCTGAAGGGGACCCCAGCAAACCCCTGCATCTATCCCCAAAAGAAGGAATACCCTGCAAGCAGAAGGGGAGATGCTAGCTGAGGAGGAGACCCTCGGCCTCAAAGCAATAGCACTACACAACAACCTCATAGTTTTAAAAACAAGCAGCTGTTGCAGTGTCACAGGGAAGACCACAGGAGTGAGCATCCAGCAGAAGTTTCTGTTCTTCCCCTTTTCCCCCTTCCTGTGGTGTCTTTACTGTGACAACCCCCTTGGCTGCAAAACAATAAAAATGCTAATAACCTCCCACCAGGAGGCAGAGCCACTAATACTAATTTATGAGCTTCCCACCTTGAAAGCATGGTGCTCATCAGACCACATCCTTTGCTGGTGGAACGGGGGTTCCCGGGTTTAATAGCCCATTGCAGGCTGCCAGGGCCCTCAGCATCGCTAACACACCCCAATGCTGAGGGCAGAGCACAGCTTTGCAAATCTACACGGAGCTGGCATCGCTCTGCTGGCGCAGTGAGGTTTGTTAAGCCAAATCACAGCACCCCTGGGAGACAGGGCAGCGTCCCACGCAAGTTTGTTCTCTGTGCCTTGAGTCAGTGTTAGGTCAGTGTGAGGTTAACGGTTGGACTAGATGAACTTCAAGGTTTTTTCCAACCGAGGTGATTCTGTGACTCTGAGTTTAGCAACAGAAACTCCCTGCTATTAAATTCACTCCATTTAGCAAGAAAACCTAGTCAGACACCTTTTTAATCAGTTTTAAAACCCTACTTTAATTACATCGTGTAAGGATGGCCAGTTGGCTGCCTGCTACCCTCCTCAGCGCTGTCCTACACGGTCAGAGGACCAGCAGACGAGCACCCAGCATGGTCTCAGCCCGCCGCTCCTCGCCCCTCTCCCCCATGTTGCTCCCCTCCCCAACGTACGGCACGCTGCCGGTGAAATTGAGCCCGCAGAAGTGCTCAGAGCTCGTGACGGTGTCTCCAAACACGGGCCCGTCCGCCGGCACGAACTGCACGACGTTCGGAGGGAGCCCAGCTTCGAGGAGGATCTTGTAGACGGCATAGCTGGCGAGCAGGGCAGTGTCGCTGGGCTTCCACAGGACCACGTTTCCCTTGGGGGAGAGGACAAAGTCAGCACACGAGGGAAGGCTTCAGCCCAAACACAGCGTGCAATGCTTAAATGCTCTGGGCAGAAGCCTGTCCCGCAGCCCACAGTGGATGGGACCAGAGCAACAGCACCTTTGGGCGATTCACTCCTACGTTCCACCCTGAGCGCTGGTTTTGAAAAGGACTGTGATTGCCCCAGTCAGCTGAAGGCACAAAAATCCTTCCCTTCCACACCACCAGGTCACTGTGACAGCTTTTCACACCCTCCCTCAGCAGGGACAGGGGGTTTTGCCTTCCCTAAGAGGAGCCGTAAAACATGGAGCTGTTTTATGTCTCAGGAAATGGGACGGCGCCGCTAAGAAACGCGCTCAAGCCACTGCGAGTCACCAGGTCTGCGCACGACCCAGCAGTGAAATGAACCCTCACGCCTGGATTAACGGTGCACAGGCAAACAGCACCACCGGCTGGGAAACACAGCGCTGAAACGCTGACCGGGGCACCCCACCCCTTTGGCTCGGTGCCACCGTCCTCTCCTCGGCTCCGTGCGCAGCCGCGGGGCCCTGGAGGGGGGCCCAGTGACCTCCCCTGCGTCACCGACACACTGCTTGGCCCCCACCGCGTGTGACCATGCAACAGGGTCACAGCCCTGGGGGAGCACGAGGGGGATTTTCGGACTTTGTCTCAACCAGGCGCCTGCTTTCCAGGGACTCGCAGTGCGGGCAAAGCTCCTTCCTGCCCTCCCCATAATCCTTCCATTCCAAACGATGAGAAAACTGAACCACACTCTGCAAAAAATCTCCAAGCAACTGGGAAATCTCACTCAGGCCACGGCTGGGGATGGGATGCCCAGCAGTCCAGATACCGCTGTGGTGGCATTAACCACACTCATCTCTCCAGCTGTTTAGGCAAGAGCAATGTTTAATCCCCTGGGAAGCGCACTGTGGGGACTAAAACACGGGGGCTGTAATTAATATCCACTTATTGAGTACCATTTTCTTCTAAATTTAATTCCAGGTACCACCTGCTGCTGAGCTTTTCAAGCCACCTGCTGATGCCCTGCTCCTCTCTGCCCCAGGCCCAGGGCGAGCAGAGGGATTTCATCAGCCCAGTGGGAATTTATCAAGGAGGGAGAGGTGGGTGCACTGCAGGACACCCAAAACAGTTCCCCCAGCCCTGCCAGCACGGGCATGCCCCATCCCAGCTGCGTTCATCCGCTCCGGGATGAGTTTATCACCAAATACCCCAAAGCCGAGGACCTTCCTCGAATCCTGGGGTGGGAGGAACACACCTTCTTCCCCCAAAAACCCTCCCAGCTCCGCATTAGTTTCAGCCTCTTCCTTCCTCCTCCCCGCTCCTCCCCTACAAAAGTGAGAGGCTCAAATGCTTCGCCTTGAATTTGGCTTTCAAATGTGACATCCCCAGATTAAAAGTTTGGTGTTCTCCCTTATCGCAGCTTCTTCCACCTCCAACACAAGACACTCCTGCTGGAGAGACCGTCTGTGGTGCCAGGATGAAAACTGAGACTAATTAGTAAAGAGCTTAGGACAATTTTGTGGGTTTTTTTTCCGGTGTTACAAAAAAATTAATTAATCCCGGCCCAAATTCAGCAGGTTATTACAGTCTCTCCCCAAAACCGACCCTGCAAAGGCAGGTGCTCCCTGTGCTCGATGGGCACATCGGGGTGGGACACGTACAGAAATGCTGTTTATCAATACTTTGACTTTTTGGACCATCTTTCATGTCTGCCAGGATCTCCTGTCTCCCAGTTCAATGCTAAATGGCAGGGCTACGACCCGCTCTCTCCTGCCTTTGTCTGAATGCACCCACTGTACCCAAAAAGCATCATCCAAGAGGAACCTCAGCCATTACAAACTGATTACACCTTCGCATCGCGACAGCACCCTGAAGCCCCGTTCACAGAGCAAGCGCCCCGCAGGAAAACAAAACCCCACTGTATTTCTCATCTCTCCTCCCTCCTGCAGCACCCTGACCTTCTCTCAATCTAAAACCCAGCCTAGGAGCAAAACCACACCTTGCTTCAGAATAAAAACCCCAGAAGAGCAGGTTTGGGCAGTGTTTGCTTTTCCAACGCTCTCCCCATCACACCTGTCCATCAGTGGACAGGTCTAAAATCCAGCCCCTAGAATGCCTTCTTGTAATTAAAGACATCTGAGTCTAATTGCAAGACAGCTGATTGAATTCAGGGGGACCAAGAGAAGCAGGACCCCAGGTGTGTCCTATTGAACAGCACCGGAGAACCAGGGAGGCTGAATTTGCGGAGCCCAGACCAGGCAAACTGCAGCCTCGGAGCGTGGGTGCCCCCCCAGCCTTTCTCCAGCCTGTCCTCTGCACCCCTGGCTCTCCCTAAACCTCCCCCCCGACACTCACCATCAGCGCCGGAGCCCCTGCCAGGTTGCCACCGATCGCCGTGAAGTTGAAGGGAGAGACAGCTGCCACGAAACCCTGCAGGTGGGAGAGGAAAGGGACCGGTGGGTGCCCCCTCCGCTTCTTGCTGTGGCGTGACACCACAGCTTGGGGCAAAAAAAGGAGCTCCAGAAGCAGGGGGACAGCCCCTCACCTCCAGCCCCCGGTAGACCATGCTGTTGGTGCTGACGTCCACGCTGATGGGCTGGCTCTTCTCCAGCTCCAGGGCGTACTTGGCATTGAATCGGAAGAAGTCTATCAGCTCCGCAGCAGCATCGATTTCCGCCTGGATGACGGTTTTACCCTGCCGGGAGAGGTCGCAGCAAATAAAAGCACTGAGGGGAGGGCGGGGGGGATGCAGCAGCCGCGAGCCGCAGCGGTGCGGCACAGCGCGTCCGGATGTGGTTTGTGGGTTGTCTCTCTCACGCAGACCCCGTCTTCCCTTCTAAAGCATGAGGCCTCCTGCAAGCCCCCATCCCACCACGTCTCCCTGGCACTGAGCAGAGGCAAACGCAGCCTGTGTCTGCCAGGGGACATCACAGAATCATCTGGGTTGGAAAAGCCCTTGAAGCTCCTCCACTCCAACCAGTCACCTCACACTGACCGTTCCCAACTCCACCAGATCCCTCAGCGCTGGGTCAACCCGACTCTTCAACCCCTCCAGGGATGGGGACTCCCCCCCTGCCCTGGGCAGCCCATTCCAACGCCCAACAACCCCTTCTGCAAAGAAATCCTTCCTAAGAGCCAGTCTGACCCTGCCCTGGCACAGCTTGAGGGCATTCCCTCTTGTCCTGGCGCTTGTTACTGGGTTCAAGAGACTCATCCCCCCTCTCTGCACCTTCCTTTCAGGTAGTCACATCCACCTGCATCCCCCCAATGCCCTTTAGTGCCTCCTCTGGGGCAGCCAGGGCTGCTGGGGCGTTTCGCAAGGGAAACCCTGCTCATCGCAGCCCACCACACCAGTCGATCCTGTTCCTGTGCAGCTGCACTCCCAGCCTCACCTCCTTCTTTCTCAGCAAAGAGGCAAGGACCAGCCTGAACCCCCCCGCAGCACAGCTATAGGCACTTCTAGCATTACAGCCATTCCCACTGCCAAAAAACACCTCGGCAGCTCTTCCTGTCCTGCTTCCCCAACTCCCAGCTCCCCAGATTCCCTCCTGTTTGTCTCAGATATCTGCTGGATCAATCCCACATCTCCCTACCTGCCCGATCATGGTTTTGGCCAGTACTTCTGCTCGCCTCGGGCCACTCAGCATGTCAGCTGCCTTCAGGAAGATCTGGGCTCGGTCCTGGACAGGTTTCAGGTCCCATTCCTTCCTCGCTGCCAAGGCAGCGTTAATGGCTTTGTTAATGAGCTCCTGCAGAAGGAAAGAGGAAAGGCAGCAAGGAGGAACCCACCACCTCTCTGTCACCAGGTCGGAGGGGAAAGCAAGGGGCCATCCACCCCCAGGCACAAACCACAGCAGCCATCACAACCCCAAATTTGCAGCTCCCGGTACCAGTTTGTTCCAGGATCCCTGGGATTTGGAAAGCCAACACCCATCCCCGGAGCCGCCCTGCTCACAATCTGAGCAGCGATTTGCCTTTCATCCAGACTCACCACCTCGCATCACACCACCAGCCTCGCAACCCCGCTGCGAGATGAGGCTGCTTCCCCCCACCCTGACAAAAATAAAAGGAAGAGGGCTCACCTTGTCGGCATAGCAGTACTTTGCCACCTTGTGTGCATGATTAAATGGCTGAAAAAAAGAAAAGCCTTAGTAGTTATCAGTGTGACAGATCTCCCTGCTGCACTCCCCTGCTCCGTTCTCACTTGCTAAGTAAGTTTTCCCCCAAACTCACCGACAGCTGGTACCGCACCGTCGGTGTCCACACCTCCTCTCCCCCGATCACGCAGGGGATGGCTTCTGTCTTGCCCTTCAGGTCGGCGAGTGCCTGAGCGAGAGGAGGAGAGCACAGCGGTGGGGGCTGCACCCACAGACCTCCACCAGCTGCCCCCCCCCGCCATCCATCCTTCCCACCAGCCCCCCGAGAAGGGAAACCCGGGACATGCCTCCTCCTGGGTGCGGGGTGCCCGCAGGCTGGAGGGACGTGGACAGGAGTTAAACTCCAACTGTCCCCAAAGGGAGGGAGCGGGCGCTGGGCAGGACAGGGCTTCCCCCTACCCCAGGAACGAGCCTGGGGTTGCTGCGCAGCACCACAAGAACAAACCAGGACCTTAAAGACCCCCCCTAAATCCCAATCTACCTTCTGAAGCGCTGCTCGCTCGGGGCTCCCCGGCTTAAACTCGAGGATGGGCTCGTTGGTCACCTCGACGGCCGAGCGGTGCTGCCATCTCCGCCTAGGAGAGAAGCAAGAGAGAAGCTGAAATCCTGCCGGCCTCTTCCTCCCCTCCGCACCCCAACCTCCCGTCGCCCCCCAACCCAGCCACGCACACCCAGGCCCTGCACCGCGTTATCCCGCCTGCGCTCCATCCCCTGCCACAAGGATGGGAAATGAGCCTGGACATAGCGCCCAGACAACCGCCCCTTCTCCTCGCTGGGAAAAAAGGGACGGAAAGGGACTTTCTAAGGACGGAGGCGCAGGACAAGCCCCGAATCGATTCAGTTTGCTCCAACGCCCCAACGCGCCGCCAGCCCCTGGCAAAGTCCAGGGTGCGGGGGCAAAAGCCAGGCTGGGCCTTGGCAGCTCCGGGAGGTGCATTTCCCAACCCCGCCTGGGCATTCAACTGGGGCATTCAGCAACAGGGCCCCAAAAAGGGGCAAAACAATAGAAAAAGGGGCAAAATAACGGAAAGAAGGGGAGGAAGCCCCTGGGGAAGGTGCCCAACAGAAGCGAGAAAAGGCAACGCACAGCAAAGGGGGGGGCTTGCAGCTGCACCCCTGAGCCCCCGCCACGCGTGGAAATGCTGCAAGAAGGGGGTTTGGGGGGGATTTGGGGAGAGGGGGGGGTTTGCTCGGGGTTGGCTGCCGCCCCCCCCCCCACAAGGACGGGGGGAAGGGGACCCCCGGGCACTCACCCGCCGCCCCGCAGCGCCCGCAGCGGCCGCCACATCCCGGCCCCGCCGCGCCCGAACCACCGCGGGCGCGGGGGGGAGAAGATAAAACCTTAAAATTATTTTAAAAAAAGAAAAAAAAGGAGGAGGAGGGAAGCGGGTTGCTGCCAGAGCAGCCCCACACGCTGTGAGTGCGGCGGCGGGGCGCGTCCCGTCCCACTCCCCTGCCCGTGGGGTGTCCCCGCCTGGGTTCCCCCCTCCCCTTCACACACACACCCCCCCCCCCCCCCCCAGCGATGGTTGCGCCCGGCCAATGGGGCGGTGGCCCGCCGCAGCACGTGGGAGGGGGCGGGAGGAAGCTAAAAATAATAATTAAAAAAATTTTTTAAAAAAAGAGCAGCCACTTTTGCCTGTGCGCGGCCTGGGGAGAGAAAAAGGAGCTGGAAGGGACTGCTCCGGCCCCCTCTGGAAACTAAAAATTAAAAAAAAAAAATAAATGGGGGATTTTAACCCAAAATGTGGTTACAGGGTCAGCAGGAAGCTGGTTTGTGTACGGGGCATTTTTAAAGTGCTGCTGCCCTTCATGACATAAAAGCAGCAGCTGAAAGATCCTAATTTTTAGGGTAGCTGAGAACATTTTGGGACTTCCAGGGACAGAAGGGGTGGGGGTGGGGGGTGTCCCATCCAACTGCACAAGCAGCTTTTGCCCAAAAAGGTGTTTTCTAACCCAAGAATTACCACACACTGCCATTAATCAGGAGTTTGGTATTTATTTTTTTTGTGTTTTTTTTTTTTTTCCTTGTAACCAGAGAATGACTGTAACCCGTTTTCATCGACAAGCTCCCACACGTCCCCCTCGCGCAGAGAAGCCCCGGGGGTGACGCGACCGCTGGGTCGAGCGCCGAAGGATGAACCGGAGGGGTGGCACGGCCCGGGATGGATGGACGGACACAGGACGGGAGGCCAGAGCTGGAAGGGGTCGGTGGGGTGGGTTTTGGCACTAAAAAAGGGAAATGGAGATAAGCCGGTGGAACTCAGAGGGGTGCAAACGCTGCTGGCTCTCGCCGCGGGCGCTTCTCGGTGCCCCTGCTAAAGCGGATTAGATTTCTGAAGCCTTTGATGGTCCGAAATCCACCACCAGTAAGTGCGTGTTCCATTTGGTCTGCTTGCAAATTCCCAGGACAGACTTCCAGCCGCAGAGGAAATCGATTTACATCTCGACTCCAGAGCAAGCCTGGGAGCTGGTTCATCCTTCGTCCTTTCCTCACCAGAGATCAAATTAGCATCATCAGTTCAGTCTTTTTCTTTAAAAGAAGCTAATATACAGAATATAAAGCACAATATTTACAACAGTACGGTAAACAGGTTCATTTCCACACTGATCAGTAGTCTGTTTTAATGTGTATAAAAGAAATTCTTACATGACCTAAGAGGAACTGACAAGAAGTGACACAGCATGGGGAAAGAGTCATCAATACCCTCCACTTAAACACGTTAAATAATAAATAATCATTTTTTTGGCAGAACTTAGCTACGTACACTTTAGCCGCAGGTAAGGTGTCTGAAGGACTGAATCACGTGTCTCTTGGTGAAACCACATTACACAAGAAGTGTGTCTAGTGATCGAGCTTTTAATCATCCTCAACCCTTTCTAACAAAGAAATGTTAGGATTTCGGATGAAATCTGTGCAGGGGTTGTCAAGTCTGGGCAGCCCACAAACCACGGGCGCTGGGTTTGTGGCACAGCGGTCCTGGGGTGTTCTGCCATGGAAGTGATGCAGGTTTAAAGCCACCCCAGGATTTGTTTTGAGCATTAACATCATCATTTCCTCCAAAGACAGAGCCAGCCAGACCTACGAGCACCACCTTTGCTTACAGAAGTGCTTCACCGTTGGAGTGCCTCAAATTAGGAGGGAATCATGATTTCTAGAAGCATCCAATACCCACTTCTTAAACACAATTTGTTGCTTCTTCAGAAGAGAAGCTTTGAAAGGCTCCCGCAAATGCGGAAGGGTCTCAAGACACTGAACTACACACAAAAACAGACAAAAAGAAATAATCAAGTGTTTCTTCACTACTCTGCCAAAGACTTGTGTTCAAGCCTTCAGTGCCCCCCCCCTCCAGAAATGGGTTGGCAAGGGACTGAATTAAGAATTTGGCAGGCAGTGTTTCTAGTTCACCTCTAAAACCAGCACTATTAACACCAGGATACTACGTGTTGCCTTGATGGGCAATTTCCTTTCTCATTTAAAACTCAAACCGACAGAAGTTACATTCTACTAAAAAGCTTAAAATCAAGCATTTGGGTGACTTAACACTGAAGGCAAAGATTCTTAAAACTTGCGTGTTCCCCTGCAACCAAGTCCTGGACCAGTGCAAAAGAATAAAAACCAGAAGTCCTGAAACAAAATGTGGAAAATCCTCATCAGGGTATTATTACACCATGGAAGCACTATCATTTCTTAATTTTGCTGTGATAAACCGTGCTTTAAACATTCAGCTCTAAACTTAATCACTCGCAAATGTAAAACACAATCAGAGACTTCCCAGCATTGCAATTCTCTCCCTCACACGCTCCAACACAAACGTTCTTCCACGTTTTTCCAGAGCCAAGGGAAACATACGGAAATAGCTGCTTTATTGCGACCGCAGCGCTGTGGCAAGGCTGTGAGCACCCACCGACCGCGTGGCTTTTCCTCAGCCAGCCTTGGACCGATGACCCAAGTTGTATTTTTGCTGGCAGGAATGGTTATGCAAAAAAAAATAATCTCGTATTAGAAGCAGCTTTAGATATTCAGGCACGATTCCCATCTATTATTTTGCTTCATCAAGTTAATTCTAATTGATAGTGGTGTAGATAAACACAATTTATCTTCCAACCAGGTAGATTACAAAACCCACTCTGGGGCAGATTTTAAACACGACTGTGCTGCGATCACCCCCAGCATTCAGGGGAGCAAACGGAGGGCCCCACCCTCTCCAGCAGGATGCCTTGCAATCAGGGAAAGAAAAAACCAAACCAGGGGAAACAGCAATAATTCTGCAGTTGCAGAAAAGCTGTTAGCCTGTTTTGCTTTCCCCCTCTCTTGCTGCGAGGAAGCGATGGGCGAGTGCTTCACAGCCATACCTGTTAGGTTGTGTCTGTGTTGTTGCTTGAAACCGCTGGAGAATTTGGAGTCTCATGAGAGCAGAAGATACTTTACAAGGGAATAATTGCATTTGCTAACAGAATTCAGTTTGCACTTTAAAAACCTCTAATAAAAATAGAATATATACTGTGTTTTTTATAAATAGATTACACATTTAGCTTAGATGAGTTTCATTACATTCCCCCCGACACAGTTTGTTTTTTTTTTTTTAAACAATTTTGTTTTTTCATTGTGTGAACTAATACGATAATTACTAAGTCTTTGAAAAAAAACGTTTGTACCACATTCTTTGGACATTTTTGAACAACATGCATCCACAAAAGCAACTGCCATTTGTTTACTGAAAACATTGTTTGTACAAACCCATTTTAGGAATTTGAACTATTACACTGCTAACAAGCAAAAAAATTTGCTTCCTTGAAATCCCCTTTTAAAAAATGAGGAACAATGAGGAGGATTTTCTGATTGTAAGTCTAAAAAAGTGTCAATATGACACCACATTAAGAATAGAAAACAAAAATAAAGTATTTACAGCTTTACAAAGGAAAAAGAAAGAGGTCATCAAAATCAATTCCAGCATTTCCACAGTTTCTCTGACAAGCTTTTGATCTGGTTTCTACAGAGTGGTTATATGCAAACGGAACAGGACCACTGTCAGCTAAATCAGCAGCATCGCTTGAAACTAAACCAAAGACCTCCGAGGGAAACTATCAAGGACCAACCCTCGTACTCCCGAAAGGTTGATCCGCCAAGTCCTGTACAGCCTAAATGAAAATAAAACCCCAATCCCAAGTATGAAAACACCTCTTCTTTAAAAATGGATTACATATGGTTATAAGAAACAGACACCAACAACCATGGTAACTTACTGTCGTACACATCACCATCATACACATTATTTCTATACCCTCTACTATAGCCCCACATCCCTTACACTTACCAACAAATGCAACCCGATTACAGATGCTCCTCGTAATTATGGCTATGACAAGCTGTAGGTTACAGCTAGATTGTTTCGACAGCTGAATTTCTGCTTCCTCACTGGAGCTCACTGTCAAACTGAGGATATTCTTTCCTACCCTCAACAACACTCAGCCTTTTTCCTACTAGGACACTGAGTTTTAAAGAAGAAAAAAAACAAAACCCAAAACAGCAGCTAAGCCGGACGGCCGTTAAAATTGCTCAGTTTCTCCAGTACCAAAGAGCATTTCATAATTGAGGAGAGCTGAACGACAGCCTCCGACGAGGCTGATTCACTGTGCAAGTAGATTGCTTAACAATGCCTCCACCAAAGTCACTAAAGCATTACAGACATTCAGCTTTGGCAGATGGTTTCTCAGCCTCGTGAGAAGCCATGTATTAGCAGCTGAAGTTCATACAGGCTTGAAAACCTTAAGAGTACTTTATTGAAAACATGCAGTCCCAGCCCCCTCAAAAAAATATCACATCTCTTGCTCCCACCCACCCACCCCAGCTTACAGCCCTAGGGAACATGACATTTACCACTTTGGCCACCTAAGAAATAACAGGAATGAGCACTTTGGAATAAGATTTCTTTTCCAGAGAAAAGTTATTTACATTTACACGATAAAACAGGCTTTGGAAAAGCCCCTAACCCCCACCACAGGAACCAAGAAGTTGCTAGCTACTCTATGAATAACTGCACTGAGTATTTCAATAAGCAAGGAAACCACAAGGATATCCTTGGATCTATTTTCTTGGACAGAAGCCATCGATTGTGGATCATGGTCTCCACATTGTGGATCCAGATGGATCACACCAGTGCTCCTCCCCACTTTGAAAAACCACAGGGAGCCCATTTGATTCACGGGGCCTAAAAGCACCATCGTGTCCAAGCAGGAGATGGATCCGAACAGCGATGAAACTCCAGGCAGCAACACAGGCAACTCAAATTGAGAAGACATTACTGTACCCACAGTTACAGGGCGGGCAGAAACCCTCTGAAGTCCTGCCCCTCTGCAAAGCCACGCAAGATGGAGAGACGTTACTGCCCAGATGTCTCCTTTGCCGAGACACTTGTGCTCTTTTTGGACAAAAGCAACACTGATCTATACTGGCTCTATGCTTACAATGCAAGCCCACTGATTTCAGATCAATATATAAGAGAGCTTGGAAACAATACTCAGGAAGCTAAAAAGATTGGCCAGCTTACCTTTACATAACACTGAGAGGGTGCTTAAATCGGGTATTTCCCTGTCCAGTCCTAGCACTGCTACTACATAGCAGTTTCTAAGCTTCCTGGCAGGAAAAAAAAAAAAAAATTTGGTATTTACTCCAAGTCTTGCAACTGCTAGTTCACTACACAGTTACCTTTAGGCAGTATTAACTACACTTTCAATCTTGGTCTAAAAAACAAACAAAAAATTATTGGCTGAGGTTTATACCCTGTTTTTACCTGGCTGAGGTGCTACAATTCCCATTAATAATCATGAACAGCTTGATGATGCCAGAGTTTCCTCACATACCACCAAGTGATTTGACTTTTGATGCTGCTTTCTCCTGTGCAAAAATACAGAAAGACTGACAAAGCCTAGGTCTTCTCACTTTCTCACAGAGAAAGCACATGGCTGTTCTTCCCTAATTCTAGGGCAGCAGTTTGGGATTCATTTTCCTACGCCCTAAAAAGGATTACAGTATTTTCCGATGTTCAGCTTTCCAGAACAGTGGTCTGGAACTCTCCCAATGTCATGTCTCAAGCCTACATCTATACCACCGCATGTCAGCCTATCCTGATGCTTCAACTATCCCACTCTAAACATCATGAAAGCAGCATAAAATGGAGTTATCTCCCTGTCAGCAAAGTAAAATCTGCGAACACTATGGTTTAAAACAAAACAAAAAAAATCCTGAAAAAAGAAAACATAAAACACAGGAACTGAAGGGCTGATTCCCCTCGTAATCCAATCACTGGAAACAAAGGCATTGTAATACGACATTTCTCCTCAAAAGAAGCTCTACAGATAACTAACATGTGCAAATGTGTTTTTAGCTTTCCTTTCCCCAAGAGATAACTGTAGCCCAGCAGGGACCAAACATTCCATATAAATAAGGCGAGCTTTTTTTTTTTTTTTTGCATAGTAGTTTATCAGTGATAGTCCCACCCCACTGAACCCTCCTTTGTCCACCTGCTTTGCCACCGAGCTGAGACCTGCTTCTTCAGATTCTGGAGTCTAGCAGAAAGCTCGTACAAATCTCAAAGGCTCCTTCACCCAGAAAGATGGAAGGAAGAAATTCCTTTCAATATTGTATAACTGCTTAATCCTAAAAGCTGTCTCTAAACCCGCTATTATTTTTAAATGTTTACAGTTCAATTTGAAGGCATTGTTTTCTGTGCCAGACATTGGTAATTGTACCATAATTGTCTTGGGCTCGCTTCTCATTTTGCCAGCACTCCTTTTGCCAATCAGTGCAGCAGTTCAATAAAACCATAAGCTTATTGAAATACCCAGAGCCTTTGCAGCACCATTCTCTGCTGCTGCCAGATTTTTTTAAATAATATTTTTTATAAAAACACCTGCTATTAATATTCCACTGGAGCTCAAAGTGGCTCAGCTTGGGGCAAAGGCACAATTAAAACACCATGTTTTCTTACAGGACTCTGCATTTATGATTTGTATAACAATAGAAATTTACAGCACCAATCCTTGGGTGGGGTGGGGATGCGTGTAGGAATGAGTCCTTAGAAACCCTGTGCAAGGGCTTATAAGTCTTTGTTTTTCCCCCATCAGTGTATTGTTTTTTAATCTTTTCTTGTATCTTCCCTTTCACCAGAATGCTCCAAGTACGTATCAGCTGACCATGGGCTCCACATCCGTCTCTCTGTCCAACTCGTCCTGAATTTCATCTGTGTTTCCTGAGTCGCTGCTGGCTACAGAGCTGGGAGAGGGAGAATTTCTGTAGAAAAATTCAGAGAACGGTTTAGACAAAAAATTATCAGTCACAGAAGGAAAGCCAAAAGGAACCTTTAAAGAAAATGGTCACTTTCACTTCCCAAATTAATTTCAAATATCCTTTATTAACATTAAGCTTTGGGTTTACAGTAAGTATCAGTAGTAAACTTAAGTAGCCTGTGTGCTGCCACCCCACCCCTGCCATCTCCTATACAAACATAAAGGCTGCCCTAAGTTTACTGATGGGGAAATGGAAACTAAGTCCAATGAACATCCTACAGAGACCTGCATTACCCCTAATACGTACAGCCTTGAAAACTCAAAAAAAGTTTATCATCTTGTTCTTTTAAGCCAGGATGTGTACTGAGGGCGAGCAAGAGGTGAGAGAAATCCCTCATAGTATAGGGCTCTTGACGCATGAGAAGATTAAAACCCAAGTTCTTTAAGTCAAGGTTTAATTTGGGCTTTTAAGAGTTCTAGATCTATGACGGTAGGACTAAAAGTCCATCCAAGTTAGAGAGCCCTGGTTTTGCCAGTAGGTGTTGAATCCTTAGAAGTGCTACTGTGTGTAGGAACCTATACACTGTTACAGGCTTCCCTTTAAGACTGATATTTGACCCTGAACAAAACAAGATTATCTAAAGGACAAAGCTTTAGGACAAAATGATACTACTGCCTTTAAAACAACTTGGCAGGAAACAAGAGCAAAATAAATTCTTGAAGCACCCCAGGCAGAATGGTAATATCTTATTACCTGTCAGCTGAGCCTTTGATAAGCCTACGACAGGTTTCCATTTGTACATCCAGGCCCCTTTTCATACTACACATTTCCATATATTCATGAAGGTGGCGATTCATGTCACTCTTGGCCGTGGCCAATTCCAGCTGTAAGAAATAAGAAAAAATAATCAGCCTAAGCTGAGTTGCTAGCAGCTTCTCCCAGCTTCACTCAATTTTACATACTGGTGGGGATGCTAAAGCTGCCCAGAGCCAAGCCAAAACACCACACAATATGTTTAACCTCACTGTTGTACACTGCTAATGTATTCATCAGCTTATGAAGTGTATTTTAATCAGAGCTCAACACTGTTTTTAAACAGCGCTCAGTTTTTTTTTCCTGCTGCTTGGCATCTTGTTTGTCAACATGCAGTAAATAATGAAAGCATATTCTAGGCAGGGCAAAAATTTTGAGAAGCTACAGCTGTTGTGTCTGGCAACCTCTGAGGCCACGTCTTGTAAAGCACTTCCCAGTGTGACGGTGAATATGCAAGGCAAATAGGGGAAAAAGAATAATACTGCATTTTTTATTCTCTTTGTTCTGAAGGTTCTCTCTCCCACCAGCTACAGATTTATGCTTACTCAGTAACAGTGCTGTATAGAGAATGGTATTTAGAAAAAATCCCAAGGGTATGTCTAAGGAAAATGCCTTTGCATTCCTAGATACACAAACATTCCATCTTTCCTCTGTGGGTATACCGGACCAGAACACTGCGCATGTCTTCATACCTTAGAAACAATTCACATTGCCATGATTCACTTCCTTACCTCTATCTGCCCTATTGTTTCTTGGTATTCCTTATCTCTCGTTTTAAAGAAAGACTCTGTTTCATGGATCAAGTTTCCCAGGTTTTCTTCCTGCAGGGGAAAGGAGGACACAAAGAATTAGCCAGAAACTAACAAGGAATTCAGTAGCAGACTGAAGATTTTCTTATTTAACCTCACTTAGAAACAATTAAACACAGCTATCTGATGCACAGATATCTGATGAACCAAACCCATGGATTTTCCTGAACCTTTCACAGTCTGGTCACACTTAGATTGCAATTGCTCTCCAGCCATAGAACAATTTTTCCTTGAGTTGACCACACCACTACTTACAGCTTTGCACTGGAATTCTCATCTTCCTTTTACATATTATAATTCTCAAGTCCTTTCAGTCTCCATGACCTCACACGTATGCTCTGCACACATTGTTTCCTATTGAAATTCTTCACTTAACTGCTAGATAAAGCATGCTCGCTCTCACACACCACCGATGAAAATATCACACATAAGAACATATGCTGTCCCAAAGGAAATATCCTGCCAGACAACAGCTCCCGTATCATCGTTGCTTTGGATTGACAGTACAGTCTGGGCTACAAAACACACAGCACTATTTCATACTGTCAGCGAGATGAAAACAATGTCATTGTTCTCTCTTTCACGTTATTACCTACCTCCCTTTTCCAGAAAAAAAAAAAATTCAATTTAATGCAACTGCACTGATGAGCATTAATTATGTTTCCATCCTCAGGCCACATCTGTGGCAGCTTTATCAGGATCATACCTGGTATCAACGTCAGGCTAACCAGCCTATAGTTACAAGAATCATTCCACTTATCCTTTTATATGCAGCAAGTGCTTTAAGGAGGAAGGTCATAAAAGAAGGTGGCTAGGGCACTGCGTAAGAACTTGAAAGGAGTAAAGCCAGTGGAAGGAAGATTCACGCATGTAAAGCACTGTGTTAGAGACCAGGCACAGACGGAGCAGTCTTTATTCTCAATCTCCATCTACAAGACAAATCTACCCTTCCCTTGTATAATTTTCATTTAGAAGGATTTAAGCTTCTTAAAACCTTTAGAGTTTTCGCACAGAGGGTCTGAGTTCGGCAATATTCCTCTGATAGCTGTTCTTATACACACACACATGGGCATATGCAAATAAATCTGTCACTAATTCCAGCACATGGCTACACATTATCACTCTGCCACTCTCCCTGCTCAAAAGGCGACACGTAGCTAAGTACGCTGCTTTCTGCAGTCCTAGCACTTCTGAGTAATCTCTGCAGTTTCAGAGTATGCCAGATGATACACAAACGGGAAGATGCAAATTAACACACCCCTGGCAGTCAACACAAGACAATATTCAGGAGACTGCTGCCTCAGCATCTTTACACTACAGCGATGATGGGAGAAGGCAGGATTATTTCTTACCTACTGCTGTCGTGCTACTCGGTAACAAAGTAAGAGCATCACATTTAAGACTACCCGCACAAAGCCAGACCTTGCCATTTCAATCACTCTTTAGGCTTGTTTAAAAAGGAGTCACTCAATGAGGCAGCATGCAGCCATTAGCCTACTTTGCGTGGGATCTTAAGGATTAAAAGCAAGCTGTTTATTATCCACCAATGCCGGGAGATTCCTATTGACTGGGAAGATGGAAGCACAAGATTCACAGGTTCAGAAGATCCCTGGGGCCTTACACAGTCCTGCAACCACAGCTTCTTTGTTTGTGACAGGGTATACATACATTTAACATCTTCCACAGACCATCCCCCACACTACGTGGGCTATTTTGATAATCAAAGTGTGAATGATAATCTACAGAGAAAGTGAGATGCTGTGTGGAAGATATAGGGCTTTAGATAAACGACTGCTTAGGGTGACAGATTGCGTGATGCTCCCGTAGCAGCTAGATGCCTTGGATCTTCTGACACTCACTTGGTACTTTTAAATACTCAGTTTGAAGGAGCAAAAGAAACGAAGTTTGGCAAATAAACTGATTGCACAGACTGAAAAGCAACCATAGAGAGAAAGCACTAAGAGGATTTTAAAATCAAAGCAAGTTTGCGTGGCAAACTAGATCCCCAGTCAAATATCCAAAGGCTCAAATGGCTAAGAGAGCAGCTGAGGGATACAGTTTCTGCAGAGAATAGTTCAAGAAAATAACAGAAATAAACTCACCTCTCCTTGAAGGTCAATTGAAGGATTGCAGTTTGTGAAGTCTTCCCAAAGAAGCAACGTTTCCTCGTTCTCCTCCCATGTTAAACTATCACAGTCGTCATCAAAATCAAATGTCTCACGACTGTTAAGATAACAGAAAAAGCATTAGTGAAAACTACTCCCTCAGTCCTTTAATTAATCTACTAGAAAAAAAGGGGCTATGAGAAGTGAATGAAGGAGACAATGCAGCAGCTGAAAATCCTCACAGTTTTTACAAACAGGCTTTGCCACCGTCCAAGTCCCTCGCTCCTGGGCTCTTTGCCACCCCAGAGCAGAATAAAAGATCCTTGTTAGCATTCCTGGTTCAAGTACACAGTCCTAGCTCTGTCCTCCAGATGGTGCTGCACATTATTTTCCCCTGTTTGCAAAACCACAAAAATGTTTTAAACTATTCTTTTCATACGTGGGAAAATGAGCCCAAACACAGTTCAAGGAATTTTACAAGAAACAGCCACCAGAAGACTCCCTGCTGATTTTCATGCTGAAGTTCAGCCAACATTTTCCCTGCAGCACTTAAAAACATTATTTTCGAAAGTAACAACTATGAAGAAACTGAACCCCAAAATGATGTGCAGGTGAGCACAAACACTTATTGTTGACTTGAACAACACAGATACTACGACAGCCACTTAAGACTGAGAACAAACAGTGGCAAGAGTGGCCTTTGACACTGTTATTTGGTCAAGCCCTTTTAGTATGGTCAGTTGTGCAATAAAGGAAAGTTTCAGAAGGCACTTGAGTCCCTTTTGGTTTGAACAGCAGCAGAGAAAGACACTAGTAGCTGCTTCTTGTCCTTGTTAAGGAGGTCTGACAAAAACCTGAAATTGCTCCCAGAAGTAGTCTGCTAATTTCAGACTGATGCATTTTTATTACTTTAGTTCACTTCCTTTTAAGCAGATAACATCTCAGTGCGGAAACCGAGTCCAATACTGTCTTTAGGAGGCTGAAGAGCTTGGCAAAAGAGTCAGGCCATTTGTCCATACTCAGCATGACTTTAAGAAAATAATTTAAAAAAAAACCCAACAAACTTGGACATACATGATTGTGCCTTTTGCAATTCAACTACTTCAGATCAGTTTCTTTTTGCAAGAGCTATCCTTGTCAGAGAGCACAAAGGCTCCCAGTCCTGACTGCTGCTTACTCCAGACATACACTGTCCAAAGCTGACTGCATTTTGACTTGTTACTAGTAGACGCTTAAAGATTAAGTTCATTACAGATAAAAAGTTGCTTTCAGTTTCTGTTAATGAGACAAGCTATTCAGCTATTTGTAAAATATTATTTTCTACCTCATAAAGCCCCCAAACCCAGACATCCTTAGAGATGTACCATCTTCAATAAGCCATGAACACTGTTCTAGATCAACCCAATTTGCATGTAACAAGATTCCTGCAGCACTATGTGCCAAATCAGATAGGAGCAGGAGATAAGAATTTCATTAGCATCACCAGTAAAAACTGGGTATCACAGGACAGGCTTAAGAACAAAACTGAAAACTAAATGCATTACCAGCTAGTAGCTAAATTTTAGCCTCTTGTTTTTCTAAAACATCCACACTGAATTCTAGCAGTGGAGAAGTCAAAAATTTGCATTTATTACACTGAATATTAATAAGGGCCTAAAGACATCTAAAACGAGTTAGGACAAGAGGAGTCACCTACAACTTCTGCAAAATCATGCCCTCCTATACGTGAAATTCAGGCAGGCAGAAAGAGACACACACCCCGAAAACAACTTTTGGCAACAGCCTGACAACAGAAGAGGAACTAGAGCTTCTTAGAGAATTTCTTGCATACTCCTACGTATTAAATACTGTCCTACATTGTGTGGGAAAGCACTGGGAATTCCTCCCTCTGCGGTCACTGAAGAAGTTGGCAGAAGACACCCATATTCAAATGCTAGGGAAGTCAGACCTATAGTGCTTGCTGGGGCTTTCCTCTGGCAAAAGAAAACAGCAGAGACCCTCAAAATCCTCCCCAGGCTGTGGCCATCTCCATCATTTCTAGAACAGGAGGAAGAGAGCAGCAGGGCACATTGCCAACCTGCTTCCTGAAATGCTTTGTGTAGCACCAACGTGCAGAGAGTCTCTTCTCAGCTTCCTAAAACTCCAATTTGGGGTAAAGCTTTAGGCAAAACAAGTTACAATTCTTCCAGTTTGGGAGATGTGAGCTTGCAGCAAGGTTACAGCACTGACGTTCTTGGAATCTATAAACTGAGCTTCTGGACAGATCCACGTTTGCCTGTAGCTCAACTGAAAAAAATCATGCAAAATACAGAAGTTTGTATCCATTTTGGACTGAGCTTTCAGTGACATGGCCAAATTCTATCCAGTCCAAGCAGCAGCAAGGTTCTCTCCAAAACTCTGGAAATCTAATATTCAGCAAAACATACAGGACAGACTCAAGTTTTGTACTTTTTTTTCATGTTTCTTCTTTCGCTACTGTTACAACAACATATAAACATCTAGTTCTACTACTATATTTTTGTATTCTCTATAGTCCTCCCTACTTAAGGGAGGAACAAAAATCAGTTTAATTTTATTTGAACTTCCAGAAAACCTTTGAGTATGTACCATCCTGGCAGCTCAGGTTCAACCCATAGCAAGCACTGCGTGGAAAAAAATAACGCTTCTGAAAGCACAGAGAAGTAACTCAATATTTGAGTTCTGGGGTTAAGTCTGCATTTCGGAATAAGTTTTCCCCACACTGCCCACGATACTCACAGCTGATTAAACATACGCTTCATTTCATCTGTGATGTTCAGTGAACAGCTGACCTCATCATCAGAGAACCTGCCATTGTCTCCATCCTGTTCAGAGAGGTCATCGTCAGATGGGAGCTTGCGTTCTTTCTTCTTGGAAGCCACCTTAATTGGAGAGAAGAACAGTAACTAGAAGGTTCAATTGAGGTACTGTGCCATGAGGGGCAGAAATAAAGAAAAAGAGAGCCATTAGATTTGAGCGAATACAACTGTTCATCAGTTCTCAGGCAATTCAGGGATTGCTCGTATTCAAGACAGGAATTGCATCTGTTAATGAGAGGTGAACGCAGAGCGCAGGGAAGCGGTTCAGAACGGCGAAGAGCAAAGCAAGCTGCAGGCTGCCAGCGCTCTACAGATGTTCATCTGCTCACTGACACCAGTCTGTGATCTACCAGAGAACATGCAGAGGTTAGAATGATACAGGGTAAAAGCATAAGCTGGCAGGAGTGCCCAGGCAGCAGGCTCGAGAGCAATGACAGAACTCTCCCTCTCCTGCCACCACCACAGGCTGTTGCTCCCAGCATTGAACCACCACAAAAGAATAGACAGGAAGCTTTTCTAGATAAACCTTTATTTCAGGGTCATTCCCACCCCAGCAACAGAGGCAGACTGCTAATCTTCAGGTTGACCAAAGAAGGGTTAACTGAACCATGAAAATGCCTGGACAGTCTCAAAGAAATGAAGTTCACAGATGTGCAGAGAACTCAAGGGATACCTCTGCAAAGGGCGCAGAGGATCACTTCTTCATCTGAGGACTGTGAACATAAAAGATATTCACAGATGGTGCCACAGAGTCACAAACACACAGCTCGCTCGAACCTACTGTACTTTTCCCTCTACCTGGCATGGAAGCCGTCCCTTACTGGTATTGTTCTCCATGACGATCATTTTAACCACTGCATGCTTGACCAAAAGTGCTCTTTGCAGTTACCTTTGAGCAGAAAGACACTGCAATTCTACTCAAAGACAAGAAGGAACCACTAGCACAATGTAATGGCTCAACATGCTAGAGAAATAAACTGTCTCCAGTAAAGAGATTTGAGTCTTTCAGGATACATTAGGAAAAAAAAAAAAAAAAAAAAAAAAATCAAACATTTAGGCAACTTCACTAAGCCAGAAAGCACAACCAATAGAGACCACAAGGATCTTTTACGGTGGTTTTGTACAGCATTTAGCACACTCTGTGGCATCGCTCTACAGAGAAAAGCATCAGACTTACTGAAAGACTGAACAAGACACATTTAGATCAAAGTAGAAGGAAGATGGGTTAATCACAATTGAAATCGCAGTTATGACAGGAGACCAACTGCACTGGGAGTTACAGGTTTGTTCCACGCAGAGCTGTAACTGCTTGCTTTTGGAGCAAATTAAATGACTTTCCTGCTAGCACCAAGGAGCCACCATAGCTCAAGGAAAGCAACTGGAGTTTCTAGTCTCACAAAGCAGTCATAGCTCACCACCACAGAAGCGTTATTTCTGGCCACGGAGCTTGAACCAGAAATAAGAACATTCAGATGACAGTTCTACAAGCTTAAAACCTCTCACTTGTGAAGGGAACAAATGTGAGGAAGCCATTTATACAAACCTAGACCCTGTAATGCTTTTTTTCCCCTGCATTCATTGTAGACTAGCATCAGACTAACAGCATGTCTTATAGGTCATCCTGAGGCTTCTTTTTTTAAACTCTCTAAATTTTGTGCTCTTAGTACTACAGCAGCTTCTGCAGAAGAGAGCTACACTTCAAGACCAAGAAAGAAGAAAATAGGTCTACATAGAGACATTTCCAGAAAAGGCAAATGACCTGGACCACACTCCTCAACGCTGCTCCCTCTCATCCCCTCACTTCTTGTCCTACCCTATGGAAAATTCATGGCCTAATCACCTGGAATATCTTGGAAACGTCTTCAGAGTTGCGCTGCTGCGCTACATCACACAGCTTGGCTGTGATATCGATTCGACGACAGATGTCCATGTCCACCTTCATGGCCTTTTCTTGAATCTTTGTGTCCAGGTCTGTCATGGGCTGCAGGAAGGACAGTAGTGATTATCTTCTATTATTATACAGTTCAGGAAAGAAGAGATACCCCACAGTATCTCTCTAACCCCAGGGCATACCATTCTTACACAACATTACATCTTCTCCGGGAAAGGCAGTACATGGACAATCTGAATTGACTAGATAGCTAACAATTAACATTCATATCTGATTCTAACAAAATTTCAACTCAGAGTGATTTGCCACCAAAAAAACCTTATACCCACCCCAAAACAACTGCTAGATGTGCCAACAGTAAACTTTTATGGGTCAATAAAGCTTTAAAAGTGGAGAAGAACCCTGTTGAGCATGTGCAGAACAGAATGAAATCTAAAACCTGGTGAGTATGCAACACTTGCTCCCCTTTCAGACAGGAGAACGGTGCCTGCAAGGAGAAGTTGCTTTTAAAACAAAATCCAGGCTACTCAGCAACTTCATACATACCATGAAAATGTAAAATCAAGACTGGATCTAAAGAGATCCATCAAAGCTTGTAACACAGAAAATACTCCTCATTGGCATTAATCTGGCTTCCAGCCTAGCAAAAATCCTACATGAAAAATATTTTGTCTTGCTTCACTCTGGGCAGTAGTTATAAACATAATTTATAAGGGATACTCCCACTCATACAGTACAGCTGGCTCCTTATGAGGAAACACTGTTCCACAAAAAGTTTATTTTCCAGTCTAGACGAGACTTACTCCATTAGAAAGTACCACTTCAATGGCTAGGCAATGCTTCCACTTTGACCAGAAAAGCAGAAAAACTCTTTGCAGAGCATTCTTAAATACCAAATCCCCTTTCCAAGAAGAAAGCTTTGGGTTGTTTTTTGGTTTGGTTTGGTTTTTGGGGGGTTTTGGGGTTTTTTTGGTTTTGTTTTTTTTTTTTTTTAATTATTAGATAGCGTTCTTCTCTAGCCCCTGTCAACCACCTTTGAACAAGTTAGAGATTTTTGTTTTCCAAACACACTGAGAAAAAGAAATCTCTAAACACTGACACACTCTAAAACACAATCATCAGCTGAAGAGGTACCAGCGATTCTCATCCACAGGAAAGCAAGAGTCACACGCCAACATTCTGCATTTCTCTGCTCTAAATATTTACACAGTGGGATTCAAAACAAGCATTCTCACTGGTTTCCTTAGGCTCTCTTCTCCCTTAGAGTTTGCAAAGCCTAACGCACACTTTCTCTCAAGTTGAGGAGGATGTTTGCATTCACCGCCACCCTTTTTGTACACACTGAGCAACGTTTCTTCCTCAGCAAAAAGGTCATCACAGTGATGCAGCCCTAACAAGTTTCTCCCTTTCACACTGCCTCTAACCAAGCATGCCTATTCTCGATTAAACACCAAGAGAAGAGACAGCTAATTGCCAAATTTCACATGAACAGATCTAGCGGCCCTGAGAGAATGCATTTGACACCAGGGAGCTGGTTCTGCAAGCTTCTATAGAGACAGAAGGAAGCAGTTCTACGCAAAATTACAGAATAAATAAGCATAATAGGACATATTCATTAGACAACTGGCATCAGCACTACTTCAGTCTTACAGAGGAAGGCACCATACTTAATTCACCTGGAATATCTTTCTAGTTTGCATGAGTACATGCTCTCGGTATGTCTAAATATTAGAAAATTATCCAGTCACAGCCTGAAAAATGCCTCAGTTTTGAAGGGAATTCAATATCTAATGAGACATGAGGAAATTCCTGTGAAAAAAAAGTCTTAAAAAAAAAAAATAGGTCAAAGCAGCCCTGGAAAGAAAGCCAGATACCTGAACCAGTGATACTGGGTTAATCTCCTCAGAGCTTTCATAAAGAGAGCTGGGAAACACGTATAAGCGTCTTCCTTTTTGAACAGGACTTTCTTGCATGACTGGGAGCAAAAATCCCCCGTTAGCAGTACACGGTGCTGCACGGTGAGGAACCCTTTACGCTAACCTGCAAGTTCTCCAACATTTTTTTCCACAGCTGCGGATCGGAATGCCGGCACTGCCAGCTGTGGAGAACGGGGAAGGGAGGGAAGAGTCCGGGTTATGGGCTAAGCAGCAAGTTAATGCATCTCTACACAGACCAGACAGGAAGCAGGGGGAAGGGTGATCTGTCTGATGCATTAGATCATAAAGGCAGCCATAATGCTAACTACAAAGCAGCACTCACTAAGACCATAACCTTTTTATGAATGAAGCCATTTGCATGACACACACATTTCACAAAGGCAGTGGGAGTTGGCCACTCTGCTCTCCAGTGTACTTACATCACTCATCAGACCCTTAAAGACCACAAGTTCTGCTTTCAGTCTCTCAATCTTTTCATTTAACTCCTCCTGGAGAGCTTCCGCTTCCTGCGCCTCCTGCAAGAGAAAGCACACAAAGAACTAAGAGGGAAGAGGACAACATATGTTTCCTCACTTAACCTGAGCAGGGCTGATAAGGCACGTCACCACCCCCACACTTCACTGTCAGAAAATTCAGCACCTTCCTGCTTCAGCTTCCAGACATTAACACTATTCTCTAGCACACAGCAATGCAGTCAGCTGCTAGTTAGAAGAGCGTTTTTTAATTAAAAAAATTCAAACAACTACCAGCCTAATAAAAGGTGCAGAGAAAACCTATACCTTTCAATACATACTATTCAAAACTCACCTCTCGCAAGGTTTCTACCATAGATTCCAGGCTCATTCTTCTTGTCAGTTCCTCTTCCCATCTGAAAGACAAGATTTGTAGGCGAAGTGTTAACTATGGAGAAAAGTAATTCCCCCCCCCCGACCAAATCACAAGTCTTCTGATAGCTGTAGGAAGATGACAGTTATTTGAAATGTAAAGCAGATGGTCCCCCTCACTTGTACACCCTCAAACCAGTAGCATTAAGTTTGTAAGAGAATGAAAGCTAAATCCATTTTCATTGGAATCAGTACTCTTCCTACTCTCCTATGCAATATTTGGTTGCAAATAAGGTGGGAAATTTTCAGCGCAAAAAGAATCAGCTGAAGGTAAGTTATCTGAATCAGCACTCTTACTATTTATCTGTTCGGTCCAATCAATTCATACATTTATGTGCCTTCCGTATCAAAATGCTCAATAATCTACGTGCCTCAGTCATTTCCCAGCACTGCAACTGCAAGGAGAGTACTCAGGCAAGCACCCTGGAACGCAGGGTATAGACACTGCTGCTGCAGTACTGCACGGGTAGAAGAAAAGGAACTACAGTTACAAACTGTATAATTAAACCTCATACAACAAGCGTCATTATGTTTGAGTTCATTATTGGATTAAGTGTAAAACTATCTGGCAGTTCCTCTTTTAAGCACCGAAGCCCTTTAAAGAGCAAAACCCAGTATTTGACAATACTAACCCGAAAGCTAAGATTTTTGAAAACGTGATGATACACATTCATACGTGTGGATACGGTTTGAGTCTGGGGGAGGGAGAAAGTAAAATGTGTGCCACTCTTTTTGAACAGGCAGCAGTGCCACAGGAGACTTGCCCGGTCTATTATAACAGGAATCACACCCCTGGAAAAGAAACTTCGGATACCACACGAGTAAAAACAATCCTGTGAACATACCCTCCGAGTACCATCATCATCATTTCTGCTGCCACTTCAACACTTTTTGTAGTTGAAAATGGCAAACCACGGGCTCGGCAATCTATTAAATCAACGCATTCTTGAAAACGCAAGGTTAAATCTACCAAAACACATTGTTTCATCCTATTTTCAAATCCACAAGGAAATCTGGTGATGGCTAGATTACGGGCTGCTCTATTCCCACTGAGGCATCTGATTTTCAGTTTGCATACATAATCGCCATGCCACTCGATACCTCTCTGCATTCAAAGTGCAAATTTAATCCCATCTGAAATGGACGCCGGGGCGGACCGTTTCAGCAGGAAAGGACGCAGGCAGGCACGGTGCTCTTGCAGTTTGATGTCTTCAGGCATGATCAGAGGCACCCGAACGGGTTACATCTTAATGCAGCAGCTCTGAGGAGCGCAGTGCCAAGATGACACGCTGGCTACATCCACTCTTTCCTGCTATTGTGGTGCAGGAACATCCAACGCAACGGCGTGTGAATTCTCCGTTGCACAGCTGAAGTTTGATTTATGCAGAAAGACTGGCTGTGAATCTTTTTACCAGCAATGATTTACTGCCAAGCAGAGTAAAATATTTAGGCTGAAATTTGCATTTGTCATCAAATGTTTTCGTTCATATTTCCATATCCTATTTGTTTTTTCAGTAGTAATTACATGTATATTTCTATAAAAATAGTAACTGCGTTTTTCAGATTTTAATATTAAAGTCAAGAAGGTGAAATTAATTAAAGCAGTCAGTTATATTCACAATCTGTAAAGATGGTCTCCTTCTGTTACAGGAGGAGTGTTGCATGGCTTTAATCATTCCTCCTGGTCTTTCTGCCAGCAGGCTGTCATTTATGGATGGAAGTCAAGCAGACATTGCAAAAATTGATATGCTGCTTCTTGAGGTTTTAACTGTTGAAATGAGGAATACTGGCTTCATTCAGGTTATCCTGCTGTATTATTTGCATCCCCACAGCGCACTGTGCATTCTGTAAGAAAAGGGATGTATTTTTGGAAAACGTATCTGCATATTTTTACTGACTATGCCAAAAGCTAGCAAAAAGGATTAGCATTCCTCCCCAGCAGTTCAGCCATTCTGGGCAGCTGCCAAAATGACACATCTCAAAGTCTGCTCAGACTAACCTTCCTCATCCTGCAGAAATTTCAGTAGTTGCATTTATTTTCTTCGTGCCAGTTAAAGTGCATTTTGCAGAACAGTGATTTACAGCCCTAATTCCCTTCTGTCAAATTCAAGACAGTGTCTTCAACAGAAGAGGAAAAGGATACCCTTCTTTTACACACCCTCCCCACAACTGCCGTGTTTCTCTTAATTATAGGAACAATAAAACAACCAGGTAATTTTTAACTAAAAAGTTCATGCCTAACAGAAGGAAATTTACACTGGACTGATAATAAGGGTCCTGCTAACCACTAATATCACATTCTTAACCTCAGAGCACATTTCTCCCACCCACTACCAAGCTGATTAACCTCATTTAATAGCTAAAAATGCCAATCTTACTTTCCCCTCACACTGAAACCTCAGGAAACTATTTGTACCAAAGAGAGGAAGGAAGGGGATGGGAAGGTAGAGGATGACAATGGAGCAGAGGATTAACTCTCCATTTAAACTTCCAAGGAAGTGAGACAATAGAAAGATCGCTTATTCATATGATCATCCTGTATTTGCTGTAACACACGAGACTTTAAAAGGGACCTTGGCAGCTGTGCTACTACACACTCCAACAACGGCAGCGGTAAGGAGTCAGCATGCCTCAGATGATGCTTTGGCTCTGACGTCTTTAATATTCAACGCACTCTAAATTATTCTCCCAGTAATTTATACTAATCAGTATTTTTCTCTTCAGTTACCGTCTAAAAGCAGAAGTCTCCCACAACTCCACAACTCTTAATAACCCCAGCAGGCTGCAGATGCCCTCCGCTTCTTCACAAACAGATCCAGTGATGCCACTTGCACGTGCAGCCTGAAATGTCGACGAAAGGGACCAAAGCCTGGCCCTTCCTTCATCTCAAGGAAGGGGGAAACACCACCTGATTAATCACCTCCACAGCATAAAGCAGAGCAGACAGGCAGCTCCTCAGCTGGATAACCCCAGGAGAAGCAGCAGCAGGAATGATGAGGACTATAATACCCAAAAGGGAAATGGCTGTACACACTACAGGCTAAAAAAACTCCCAGTCTTCACATATTTGCTGCAGGATATTAACTAGCCAGCCACTCCCGCCGGTCTCAAATACACTTATTTCTTGGCTCAGATGCACCAATTGCTACGATTTCCAGCTGTATCCAAAAAAAAAAATCTTTTTTCTGACCCAGAAAGGCAAATGTTGCCATCTAAATCTACCAGACTTCAGGGATTCTTAGTATATTTTCAGTTATTTCTTGAACCCCCCCCCCCCCCAAAAAAAAACCAAACAGCAATATGAATTTCAACTCTAACCAAGCTTTTTTCCTTCTTTCCCACCTTCCAAGGATGTTTTAGTTCCAATCCCCCACCCCCCCCCCCCAAAAAAGGGCTAGTCTGAATTTTAGAAGCTATGGCTCTATTCCCCTTTTACCAGATGTGACACATTACATTCCAGCAGCATTCAGTCATTGCAGCTTCAGGCTCCAAACTACTTCTGCAGTCATGTCTTACGTAGCTTAGAGGAGAACAAAGGGTGCTGGCTTTCTTTAACGGGAATAGCTACATTACAAGGATATTAGACAAACAAAACACATGAATAGTCAGCTAGGATTAACATTGCTTAAAGCGGTGTTCTTGTAAAGCTGAGTCACACCACAAACTTGTGTGTTTCCTTTGAAAGTGGAAGAGTAGCTACCAGTTCACCGATACTAACATCTCCTACACCAAAGAAAGTCGATAGAGAACGTCCCTTCAAAGAACTGGAGAATGTCCCTTCAAAGCTTCTCTAAGTTTCCAAGCCTTAACATTCATGAAATTAAACTGAGCAGTCTATGTTGACACAACAAGCTTCAAACAACTTTCCTGCTCCCTTAATATCTGCGTCAGTGAACACGAACATCTTCCTTTCTTCTCTCCCAGTATCAAGTCAAGTTTAGGAATACTGACCAGTGAAGGGAACTGTCCAATGGAGCCGATTCACAAAACCTCTTTAGAAGAGAAAGTTAGTTTTAGAGAAGTTTGTCTTTCCAAAAATTGTTCTGTAATTTTCTTTTAAAAACCCAGGATTTTTAGATGTGAGTACAGTATTATTTAGACAACAAACAACATGCTTACAAACTACGCCCAATATAAACCTACTCTTTTAAATAGATTTTTGCTCAAGGCAGAAAGGCACAAGTAGACCAGCTGATAGTTAATGATGCCTGATAGTATAAATTACATTATTTGTTCACCAGAAATAACGCCCCCCTCAAGGAAGCAAATATTCCTTCAACAACATTTAATAACAATACATTTTTTTTCCATAAAAAAAACTCTTTAGGAAGACAAGACCCTTCTTCCTGGTAGTTTTATACCGAGAAAACCAGGAAGCAGAAATGGAACAACAGAAAACATTTACAGCGGTCTAAATTTTATCCCTGTCATTCTCTCAGGTACTGACTCCGAAGCTTTTCACTCTGTTTCATTACTGTTGGAGTGTGTTCCCATCAGTTTATGGCGAGAAAAGCAAGAACAGAAAGGAAAACCTAATAGCTCTCGAGCGCTTAAGTCCACAACAGGAAACGAAAGTGCTAGTTTGAGTAATGACTAGAAAATGCTCACAAACATATTAGCAGCTAACAATTCCTGAAAACATAAACATACTGAACGGATGAACTGTCAGTGCTACTTCAGGGAACAGCACGATTGTTTTTTCTTGCACGCCAAGACACCACTATTCCATTTTTGGCACGAGATGCATCCAGCCTTGCTCGTCTGTTGGATACAAAACATCTAAGACGCATTCTCTGATGTACCCCACCTGCAAGAAGATGGAACAAAACACCCATGCTATGGCAGGACCGAGTAATTAGACCTCAGGCGCTGCCTGGGAGGGTTCGTGCTTTGCCATCACTCATCTCTGTGCTCCGTTCCTTTGCAGCAGCACTGCTTGTCTTTCGCGTGTTGGGCTCTTTTTGACGCCCATACGTTGTTTACAGGAACTCCAAATGGCAAGGCGTACTGCGCTGCTCACCAGCGCTGGCATGAGATTTAACACTTAACATGCACAAGCTTAACAGATTTAATCATTTTGCATTACTCACCGTCATTACATACTGCCTCTCACTGTGGGTCTGTAGTAACATGCCCGCTAATCCCCTCTCCAACACCTAGATACAACTATCAACGTTACAGTTTGTAACTCTGGTTATTATACACTGATTTCATTCGGATTGACTTAATGGCTCATCAGATGTACAAACTTCTATTCCCACACAAAAGGATCCACAGCCTAATCCTGTAATCAACCAAGACAGAAATTTGGGCATGCTGTTTGAGAGAAACATGCTGTGGCTGTTTAGGATAAGCAAGCATCATGTTCAAGACTTTGTGGACAGATGTAAAGAAACATTTATGATACTAAAATTCTGCTGCAGTGTCAATCTCTATTTAACCATTTGCCAGATATCAAATAGTGTTTCTTAACTGAGAGAAGAACCAGCATCTACAATCTCACTAAACCATTCCTAGATACTAGAAGGCAGTTTAGGATTGCCAGTACAAATAGCCGTCTGCATGTTTTCATGCAGCTCAAGAGAACTGGACCGTGCAAAATGGATTCATTTAAAAAAAACACTCTATGAAGCCTCCTTTATTTTGTTAAAAAAAAAACCCAAACACAAAACAATGCACCATTCTCTCTGCTTTTAGGATCCTTGCTTAAGAGATCATTTTCCTACCCAGTCTTATTTATCACTAAATTAGATATAAGGCTATGTTAAGCAATTAGCTTATTCACAAACGCTACCTCTTGTTTAAGTGAGCACTTTAAAAATGCTGTAATACAGGGATTCTTCCAGATTATCCCAAGCACAGACCACTTTGATCCCACATGCCCTGACTTCTTATTGAAGTAAATTAAATGTTAGTTGATGGGCTCCATGTAAAACGTATTAATTTAATGTGAACATCTGATTCCATTAAAGCCTGGCTGTAACGCAACAGCAGCGGCACTCTTGAATGAAGTCATGTTTCTTGCCTGTTGCAAGCAGCATCCTCTCCACAGAATCTCTTTGCTAGAAGTCAGTCATCGCAGCATCAGATTTCCCAAACATCAGAGCAGTGAAGGAGTTTGTATCCTTGAACCTCTAGCAATGGTCTAGACGATACAGGTAAAACCACTGCATAGCAGAACTTGTACCCTTTGCACTGTTAATATTGAGGTGTTCCATTATAAAGGAGAGGTTAATATTAAAGTCTTGTTCTAGACTTGTGCTCTACTTAAAACAGCACATAGACCTTTGAACAACAGCAATTGCTTGTGAAGAGAATTACTAAACGGACTTACTATACAGAAAAACACTGCGTAATTATGCTTCCCGATTACATTCGCCTGGAAAGATGCTCCAGCCTGTTACTGGAACCACAATAAAAATCATCTGCAAGTTCATTTGTGTTTTGTTCCTGACCACATAAGATGTTTAAACAAAAGCCATACGTAGTGTCACAAGAGTTCAACAACTTCAAGCAGAAGCAACTGCCATGCCTGCATTCCTTTATAAAGAAAATTATGGTGCTTTTAATACACCAGGAGAATCCACGTATAATTGTGCAATATTCACAGCAACATTAAACACATTGTAAGCTACACAGCTACAAGTCATACCCTCCTGCATGCCTTATTCCTGCAAACAACACTGTACTAAAAATAAAGGCCAATTTTAAATCCAAGATGTCTCGGGATACTTGGATAAGCTTTGGATCTCTCCGTTTTGCACCTGCACCCAGCCCCAAACACAGAAGTCCTTTAACAAAGACACAAGATAGTTATACAAAACAGGTCTAACACAAGGGGTGAGGCTGCCGCTGGGTGTTTTCACAGTCTTTTATACAACTTCCTGACAGAGAAAGCACCTAAGAGATCTCCCATCCTTGCAAAGGACTTCGCAGGATGCAGAACGATCAGTTATGAACTTCAGTTATTTTCAACCTCATAGCTAAACAAGCGAAGAAAAAAATAATCCTTCAAAGTCTTCCATTTACCAGTGCCTTCAAGGCTATTAGTGTTGGTAGTCTATTTCCACATCACGTAGTAGAAAATTCACTTGAAATACTGCTGCCTTAAAAAAAAAAATACGGATTTTCTTTTTTTCCCCACTGTAGGTAGATTGAGAAACAGGTTAAGACAGATAAAGCTCACTGCTGCCCAGCTTTCACTTTAAGTAAGGCCAAGTTCAGTGAAACATCTTCCCTCCTTGTCCAGCTGCTTGACTGAAGAACTTCAATTCCACTTGCTCTCAGAACACAGACGTGTTGGAGCTCTGATGTGCCATGCAAAGAAGCCTTTTCTCTTCCCTTGTGTTTATAACCTCATCAGCATCCTTCTGCAAGTAGATATATTACCTTCATTGGAAAGAAAAGTTTTGTACAGCTTCCTCTGTCCTCACATACTGCCCGCTCTTTGCTTCTCTAAACCTGTTTCATATTCTCCTGAAGAGAAAGATCAGGTATGACAACATAACCTGAACCTGGATATCACTGACCTGCCAATTCTGCAGCTGCAAAAGATTTTAAATATGGTTAAACCTGTGAGAAGTGTTCAAAACCTCAACTCCTACCAGCAATGGCCAGGAGTACACCCCCTTGAAATGAGCCTGATCTAGTAATTATTTTTAGTGTTTCATGCAAGCTCATGGTATCTTTACATTTCTGCATAGCTCTTCTGCTACTCCCGTTCATCTCAGCATATGGAAATCGTAACTGCTTTGGGGAACGGAGCTTTTACGGTTTAAGGAGCAAAACCACAAAAGGCCTCTGTCTAGTCAATCTTTATTTATAAATCATCCATACTCTAGAATCAGACTACAACTTAAAAAAAATCACATTTTATCACTAGTGTCCTCCACACCTTAAACCATTGTGCTTTCTTGCACCAAAGCCATTTCCTGCAGCCTGCAGAGAAATGATTTCTGGTTAGTCAAAAACTGTTCTGGCTGATAAGATACCATCAGATTGTGAGCTCCGAGAGCAAGGTTTATGATGTAACCCATGTGACAACTAATACATAAAGTAAACTCACTGCTTTCTGTATCCTCCTATGTTTGCCAGTGTGTCAAGACAGATTTACAAATTTGTACCCAAACCTGTCCCAGCAACCACAAACACAAGAAATAACAGATCGAGCTGCATTTACTTCTCAGCAGAGCGGTGGGCACTGACAGGCTGCAGCAAAGTGTTGCAGGCAGAATTAACACTGGTTGTATTCCTCTCAGCACCAGCAACTTAAATTCATTTTTCACTCCTGTCAAAATCTTCATGACAGTGTTTACAACCCCTGAACAAATATACGTCTCTTAAGCATGAACATATAATTCCGCAGTGTGGATCTATTGCGGTTTTTGACAGCTGAAAAGCAGTTTTTTCACTAGGTATAGCAGACCCCAGGGAAGGGGAGAGGGATTTGTTCAGTAACATGAGAAAGCGGGGACTGCCTGCCTTCCATTTTCCAGTAAGCTTAGTGGTGACTGAAGCTAGCCCAGAACTGTTTCTAACAAAAGAGCCTTGTGAAAAAAGCAACTCAGGCAAATGCAAGGCCTACAAGTTTGGCCTGTGGGCTTGCTTTGGCAGGGGTTAAGGATTTACTGTGTCCAATAAAGAAAAAGCAGCCAAGAGAGCAAGGTAAGGACAGAACAGTCTACAATTAGAAAAATACCAATAGCTCAAGACTAGGCAAAGACTTAAGAATTGGAGTGGAGGAAAACGTGCAACACAGAGAAGAGGCTCGAAAGCCTACCTCTAGGAAAGGTGCAAAAGAGAAATGTTACGATGAATTTTAAACTTCCAGTTACTGAGATCAGCCCCTATTTTATTGAGACAGCCTTGCAGCTATTAGAAGCACATCACAGACACGTGAGCTGCAAAACAATTAAATTAGGCTATCAACTTCTAGCAAGCTGCTCTTCATCATGAGGACAGGCAACTACCATTCCCTACAGCAACAGGATGCTCAGTTTCTGCAGTTAGTCTGAATTCAGACAACTGCGGGGGAGTGGGACCTTCCAGTGCCTCCAGGATACCTGCAGCGACATTTTATTCTGAAAGGAAATGTCAGACAGACACTTGACAAGTCAGCTCTGATTCCAGGAACACGATACAGCCCACGCGTGGCACAGTAAATATGATTAGGTCTAACTATGAAACATCTGATAAGATTTATACCCAAACACCCATTTGACATAGATCAATATAGCATGACACTTTTGGCAAGATGAGAATCAGAGCATTGCATTTTGGGCTTCTTTTTAGCTCAACTGTGCAGAATGAAGTCATCTTTGTAAATATTTTATTGTAGCCTAGGTAGCTACTACATCAGCCTTCCTGGGACAATGCTCAAATCCTCAGTTCTCTTCCTCTTGTACCAATTCAGTCCCAGGCATTTCCCCCATTTTGTAGGTATATCCGCTTATTTTCTTCCTTTCTCTCTCTATATATATTTCTATTAACAATAAAAAGGAAATTTAAGAAGATGGATGCATCCTGATTTCACTACACTGGAGGAGAGCATCGTTTCCCATGCTGCTATTTTTATTTACCTCTGACAGGTCTCAAGTGCTGATGGGCATCCACTGTGCCAGGAATCCAGCAATTAGCACAATTACAAAACAAAGAAGAAAAGGAGAACTTGCAACTAACACAAATGGGAAGAAATCCCATTTCTACAGAGATCAGACCAACGGTCTCAAAAGCCACCATACTATACTCTCATTTTTAGCTCATAGCTGAGTCCATGCTCACGTCAGTAGTGTCTGATCAAACTGTTTTCTAAAAAATAAAAAAAAAATAAAAAAAGCATTATGTTCATTTCTACACATTAACATGGCAAACCCTTATCTCATTCACCACTGAAATACACAGAAGAGCTCTGTGTACTCCAGGCCTGCAGAAGACAACTGCAAGCACAGCTTATGAAACAGCCAAGGCAAAGAACATTACATTCCTGTAAAACTGTTGTTGTAACTGCAGATAAAGTAATTACTCTGACTCATTTTGAAACAGGTAATCTGAAAAGCACAGGATTACATTACTGCATAGCGCTCCTAGCTACAAGTTAATTATCAAATACTGAATTCCCATGTAAGGAAATCTCTAGCAAACATAAGTACTACAAACTTCATACATTAAAGACAGCCGATCACGTATATACATTTATTTTACAACTCTGCCTATCAACAAGCTGCAATTTTATGGTATTTAATATGTCAAGCATTCAGGTGGTTTGGCCTAACACTTTGGCACAGGCACATACATAAAACTGCTGTGAAATTCAACCAAGTAAACTCACTACTCCTAATGACCATTCTCTTTGAAGAAAATATTACCGAAATACAGTGACAGATGCTATAAAACTTAAGTGAAGGAAAAAAAACAGAACAGAGACTATGAGCCTGAAGAAAAATACTGACTTAACATTTTTTTTTTTTTTTTTAAACTTCCTGCAAAAGTCAAAAAGCTGCCCATTATTCTCTACTCCTCCTGAGAAACTGCTTTATGTTTACCTACCCACCTACGGTATGGCAGGGGGGTTAAATTTCATTATGTGGGTCTGACAGACACGTACAAGCATCTCTGAACAAATGAGAAGCAGAAGTTGGACATCTTGAAGTCGTTTTTTTGCTAACCCTGCAATAGCAGGGCAGGAAACAGTAGCCCATCCAGTGCTTTTAAGTCACATTTCAATTACTGCATAGACTATTCATCATCTCAAATTCTTTCAGTCAACATACAGAAATAGCCTGGTACAAGTGCTAATTTGAGAAACTTGTAGAATTGCGGTCTCCTGCACTGAAAAGGTCAAAACAAGCTTTCAGAGACCCTGTGCAGACAAAGGGGAGTCTGCACGAGGAGTCTGAACTGTGGGACACAGCACGCTATTATGCCGGTGTCCCAGGAAAGCCATGTGATTCCTCTGGACAGCTCATCTCCAACAGCCACATCATTACTGAAATAAATACAGGCTACAGTAGAACAGAACGGAGAGAGAAAAATTTCTTCTGCAAATTGGAAGTTGGGTTGTTTATAAGGGAGTTACCAACAATACTTCAGTGCTCAGTTTCAGCAACGAAACTGCACAATGAAAAGGGATTATTATAACTGACTCATGCAATAATCACAGAAAAATCCATCCATTGTTTAGGGAAACTTAAAAAATTGCTTAATGCTCTTAATTTAATCAAATGTATTTAAACAGCAGAAGATAGGAACCAGCACGCTTGTCCCAGAATCTGAAGCTTCGCTGGCTTAAAAAGGAAAAAAAGAGAAAATAAATCAATCTTATTCCAGGCCTTCAATAGAGTTTTAATAGTTTGCTAAGATGCAAGGCTACTAACGTGAGTACTTTAGGAAAAAAAAAAAGTCCATATCATTGTAAACTGCACACTTGGTAGTGTTAAGCAAATATTTGTAATAAATAAAAGCTTTCTGCAGGCTGGCACCAAACAGACCTTTCAATTTCTATCTTCCACGCTAAAAATTTCACTAGTGATCTGACCTTGATATACTGTGGTTTCTAAAGCAGGAGGTCCCATCCTGTTTCTCTTCTCCCTAGCACACTCACTCCAAACTGTTAGTCCTCTACCTCCACTTCAGCACATTAATTTTAGAAGAGTAATATAAAATACCCATTAATAAATCTAACATGTCACTAAAAGTATTAACCAGCACACATGACCACGTCAAACTTTGACATGACTTGTTTCTGAAGCCAAGCACCCCAAGAGCTTCAAAGCTTCTACATAAAATCCAGTACAAGAGTCTTGAGCTGATTTTCAAGGTTCTCCCTCCAGTCTTTAGTAGCACAGGAAGAATCCATGTTTTTCCAGATAACTGTATTCCCCCTTCCCTCACCTCTCTTTTTTTTTTTTTAACCCTAATTCTCAGTTCTATTTCCTATTTTTTATCCCCAGAATGCAAAAGACACTTCAAGAGCTGATAAAAATATTAGTATAGAGGAGGGCTTTTGGGCGGGAGAAAAAAGAATACGAAAAAGAAAGCCTACAATAAAACAGATTTGAAATCTACTTATAGTCAAGCACGCTTACAAAGGAGTATAATTCTATATAGTTCTAGCCTTGCAGGAACTTTAAAAAGATGTCATGGAAGCATGCTCTAATATACACCATCACCCTTTTAAAAATACATTTGTATTTTTATGGTGCTCAGGACATTTCACTTGTAATTTCTCGCCTCCTACTGCTGCTAAGGACTCTTAACAAAATGCAGACACCTTGCCAAAAGTCTGGCAGCTGAGGAGACAAGTAGTTACAGAAGAGATTTAAAGCCATAATAAGATCTAACGCTAAGCTGTCGGAAAGTACAGGCAAACTTCTGTGGCATGAATTTCCTTTCTATTTTTTATAAACACCTAATGAAAGCTTTCATGAATGTCCTCTCGGAGGCTGCCAGGTTAAAATAGTGCATTATCTCAACTGATGCACATGACTGCATGGAAGATTCTTACATCACAGCTCTAAGAGCAGTCATCTAGCAGGCTTTTAACTACAGGAAATTTTTCCCATGTAGGGTGAGGATTATTTCTTTTCAGAACTGCCTTATGACTTCATGACAATCTGCTATGAAGAGGAAAACCTGGATGTTTTGAGCACTGCCGTTGCACCGTGGGCCTCCTGCTCTCCAAACGGAGCAGGACTTTCTGGCACTGGAACATTTACATTCATGTTGAGTCTGGGGGCTTCAAGTTGAGTTCCACCAAACGAATCCCCAGCTAGATCTCTCATGAAGAGGGGCGGGCATACATAAAGCTCAGTATTACTCTGGAGAGAAACCCAAGAATGTCTGCCTCATTTCCACAGTTGAAAAAAAATAAAAAAAAAAAAAAAATCAGTTAAACTGATAGCCTTTGTGAAGGATTGCTTTCAGGAATGCCTCAGACTAAATAGCACGTGTTGCATTTGGGCTGGCTGGTGACCTTAAAAGAAAAATAAGTCACTGGCACTGCACAAAACGATCAGAGACAGCACCATTTTCAACACCTACTGCAATCTAACACATAAACCCCACCTTCTTTTCAACAGATATTCCCATCTTCTCTCATTTCAGTATTCAGCCAGATCTTCCATTTCAGGGAAAAACTGCTCCATTTCTGTAAAGAAATACCCAACTGTGTAGTTCGATGTTCAGCTAGCTAAGCTTAGCTGTTAGAATGTAACCTGTACTAAATTCAAAACACTGGTATTTTAACATCCTCTCTCATAAAAGGTCTTCATTTGACTTAATGATTTCATGAGTAAATGCCTTCTATATATACAGCCATTCCCTTCGCTAGCCACGACATAACCACCCTGCTGTTATCACCTCAAACTAATTCTGAAAGGCTCTGATAAGACCAAGCAATAACAGATCAGGATTACTCTTCTGTGGAAAGGAACCAGAGATCCTGCTGGAATGTATTAACACAACATTTTCATTCACTTCTGCAGTTCTTCAGCCTGAAATGCCAAGAATAATTGCAAGTTGCAGCTGAAGTGCTCACTGCTCTCCTTACCTCGCCTTTAGGTTTATCTCCGTCTCCCCCTCCCTCTTCCTCCACATACTGTTAAGAACCAGCCTCAAAAACTGAGAGGTAGAACTCATCTTAATCTCTGACGCAATACTAAATACTTTTACTGAACCTATTCAAGACCAAGGGAACTGTTTATTAAAAGGAGATAATGCTTATCAGCTTTCAAGAGTCAGGAAGGTGGGATACTAGCATGTAGCAAAGTCTCCCAATAGTGCTCCTATATGTCCACTATCTTATCTACATTTTAAGAGCTTTATTACTTTTGTAAAGGTAAATATATTTAAGTGCAGCTTTTATGTGCCGTATCAAGAGAACACAAGTATTAACAAAGGGTAAGAAATAAACTGCTCTTCAAAGACTCCTATGACACTTGAGGAAATACACAGTACTCCTCACAGGGTCGGTCCTTCAAGAAACAGAAGAATGCTCACTCTGTTTAAGCTGCTTTAATCACTTCTAGTACAATGGGCAGATTAATATAGTTCAGTATTCCTAGTTAATTATGGTGACTAGCCTTCACAGAATTACCATTAAACCATGGTACTATGCCATTTAGATGGAAGCCAATTAATAAAGATGACAGCTAGGAGGATATAAAATTCAAGATTAGGCATTTTTAAATATTCGTACAAAGGCAGATGAGTCTTAAATTCATACAAACATAATAGTTGTTTTTGCTGTCTCGCTTGCATAAATTCCCAAGAACGTAATTGTTTAGTACTTGAATTCACAGGCAAACAATGAAAAAAAACTTGATGAACACTGGTCCACACTGGAATATCCTTGAAGATACCAGTCCCAGACCTACCGAAGCCTCAGCTAGTCTCTGAAAGGGAGTAAGCTCCGTTTGCCTACTGCTGCAAAGAAAATTGAAGTTACCATTTTCACAAATGAAATCCAATTTTAAGGCAGTCCAAAACGCTGCAAATTGTTACTAGTGGGGGTGTATAAAACTACCTGCAGTAGCAACCCTGTGCTATTTATGGAGAGGAGGAAATGGACAGCACGAGAGTTCCAGTACAAACTTGGTTTTAATGCAAAAGGCCAAAGCAAAGGAGCAGTGACCAAGACAGTGACCTCATTCCCCTGCCTCTCCACTGCCCTACAATTACGGGAGAATCAGGCTGAGTCATGGACCCAAACCCCACCTAAATCAAAGCCCACTCAAGGACAGAGACATACTAGCTCACCAGGGGGAATAAATCCCTGCTGATGGCTCTAGAGCTGTATTGCATTGTGAATTTTACAGGAGAAAGATCAAGCAGTAATTAAAGCTTCACTGAACACTGGAGAAAGAAAAAGGCTGTGTGTTTGAAAAGAGGATGACACCTCTTTCAGGGCTGAAACAAAGCAACAGCAGATCAGTGCATCACCACCTAGTTCACAGTACTAGCAGTAAGGCCTACCTTGACATGAGGACTGCAAGGCTCCTACCGCCTCCCACGTAAAATATTAAGTAAAGAAGACAGTAAATTCCTTCCAGCCATTGAAACCTAACAGGGAAGAGTCTGACTGCATTGCATATAAATGGATAGAAGGATCTAATGCCCAAAAGGGGAAGAGAAGCTATGAAGGAAAATGGGTTTATTTGCAGATTCATCACATGCTGCCACCAGGAGCTTGCTGTCCTTCAGGGATAGTTATCACCAAATGAGCTTACTTACGTCCCATAGCCATTCTTGAAAGGATAAAATTCTGTACAGCATCTCTGCAAGTGGGACTTCATTCCCAGGGTCACTTTGTCCCTTTTAACAAGAAAAGCCGGTATCCCACTGACAACCGGCAGTTCTACACTCTGGTTAAGAATACAGATTAGTGGAAAAACATTTTCCAGGGCATTAAGGAGTTCTTAAGTGCTTTGCATGCCCTTTTTCTCCCTTTAAAGAAAAAAAAAAATATAGGGGTTTCAAAACCATACGGATGACAGAAACAGTCAAAGGTGAGGTGATTATGGTATAGCCATTTGGGAAAAAATTCAGAAGAGTTAGGAGCAGAATCCAGGCTAACCAGTCCTTCATCATATGGTCAATGCCTTACTAAAAAGTTTAGAGGGAGAAATAAAGAGGGGTTTTTTGTACCTGCAAGAGGGGGATTTTCTTGTAGCCGTTGTAATGACAATAGCTTTTTGAAATATTAAATATAAATATTAAAATATTCCCATTATGATTCAGTATTAAGGCACCCATGCCACTCTACAGAATTAGGTAAAGTTACACCAATACCCCATCTTTTTAACAGATTTGACTTGTCAGGGCTTGACTTCTATGACTGAACAGACATGGGCCTGCTAAATTTAAATTCTGTTCTCTGTAACAGAGAAAGCTTCATTTTAAAAAAAAGATATAGTTCTATTTTCTTCCCTCAGAGACACGTGGACAAATTTTACCTGTAAGAATCCACAGACATAAATATATTTTCCACTGAAACCACTGATTTGGAATAAATACTGAGCCAGGATCCCTTTGATCTCTAATTCCAGAATGAGTCACTGCATAGACTAAACACATCTCCTGTATTTAAGGGTAAAGGGGGATCCAATCCTATTACACATCATCACCTCCTTCAACATCTCTGTTCTCTGTGTTAATGAGCCATTGTAAATTAATAAGTTTTCTTGCCCACATGAAGAGGACTAAGTTAATTCCTCCCCTTCTTAGTACAGGGTCTGTGAGCTGTCATGTCTTTCAACCAATGTTGATCTCTGCTTACATACACAAAACCCCCACATATTTCAAAGCAAACAAAACTAGGTTTGTAATACAGAACTTCATCTGAAGTCTACCTGTTCACAAAAGCTTTGTCATTTCTATTCAGATTCGTGAAACCATTCAAAGATTGGGAAATCAAAACATTTGGCTTGTCACAGCACCAAGAGATTTGTGCAGTTACATGGAATTTAGGCTCAGGCTGTAATGCCAAGTTTTGCTTTCGATTGTATTTCAGTGCAAATTCAGAATAAATCCACTGAAATTAGCATCAGATTGAAGATTAAACTTGGAGCCCCTTTACTAACAGCAGCAATGCAAGCCATCCGTTTGATCACACACGGCTAAAATCCTTCTCTAAAGCAATGCACGTTGGTGGTTTCCAGACAGAAAAAGCCAAAAAAGGAACAACTGCACATTTCTCCAGTGAGAACAAGCTCCAAAATGCAGCAGTGGGCTTATTTTTGAAGCCATGACACTGAAAGCAGACGTGACTAGCTTCAGTCCTTGGAAGGGGATTCAAATTAACAATCTTTGGGGGAAGCAGGATACATCGAGTCCAGCAGAACGCTTCCAAATTGAGTCCAGTAACCATCAAGTCACGTGTAGATGAGTTACGAGTGTGGAAATGCTTGAACAAAAGCCTGAAGAAATGCATCATCTGTGATTCACTTTCACACAGTAACAATGCAACTAGTCCACGTTCTGTGTCATTAACAAGCAGGACGCATCGTTAATGGGCACAGAGCACCATTCTCTCCCAGCAATCTTGATGCTCTTGTTATTGAAGTAGATCCAGAGGCGGAGTTGATGTCGTTTTTGCACATGGATCAACACCACTCACAGGAAATAAAACAAGATTCCCACACAGCTTACGTTTTTTAAACAAATGCTAGTAATTTCATTTTTAAAAGGCTTTTGAAACGAAGCACCTTGTTAATCCAATCATGGTAAAAAATATATGTCTCCCAGGTGCCACTTTCTGCAGCAGTACCAGAAAAATATCATCAAATCATCCTGACCTTCTCACAAACATCTAGCACGACCCGTCCAATCCAAGTAACACGCTAGCAGGCACTGTTATATCACCTCAGCTTTTTTCAAGCCTACCTTGGAGCAGAAAGATCTGATAAGAACTGTTTGTAGACTAGGCAACAGCCAGGGATTCTGAAACACCACACACATTACTGATTTCTTCAGCGTCAAAACCAAATCAGACCCTCCTAAATGACTCCTCCCGAATCTGCAGGCACAGGCATCTCTAGGTCATTCACCTCTAACCCTAAACCAAAGCATTTTAACAATATATTTGAAATTCAATAATCTATCCGTGTGTCCAAGCTACCACCGTACTATAGCGATCTTATTTTTGCCCCCTATTGTAAACATATAGCAAAGTGGAGGCAAGTTCCTTCACTTCAGATGCGAGGGTGGGAGGTACACGCTTCAGAAAAACGTGACCAGGATAATACCAGCACGTGAAAGGAGGCAGAGAGCACTCATACAAAACAGAAGTGGAGACAGCAAAATACCCTACAGAAGCCAGGCATATGGTGGGGTAGAGCACAACCGAGTTTGAAAACTGGTTTAAAAGCACGGCCATGCACTATACCATTTCCCTGGGCCTTGTTCACTAAGCAACATCAGCCTTGGCCCATTTATTACCTTTTATTACCCTTTATTACTTATCAGTTCAGGGTTCTGGGAACAAGATAATTTCTAGTTCGGCGAGGTCACAACGCTGCAGATGAGCTTCAGTTAGACTAAACAGAGTACAGATACATACTGTTAAGTTTTTAAACTTTTTTTTTTTAAGAGACCAAACTGGAAAAAAAATCTTTCTTTCTTGTACAAACAAAAAGGCTGGTCTTAAACATTAAAATGGAGACTTAAACCGTAAAGAACAACATCCGGTGAATATTTCAAGCAAACTAAAAGAAAAAAAAAAAAAGATTTAGTCACAGAAGAGAATACGCAGGAAGCCAACATAGGACCTGGCAGAGCATCACCACAAAACCTTAACCACAAAAAAGCAGCTGTTGAGCTGTACGTGGGTTCGGTGCTTTCTTTAGCTACAAGCCCAGCACTCAAACTGCGTTACAGCAACGACAGCCTATGATTACAGATGATGAAGAGCTAGAAATAACTTGTTTCTGTGTTTGTTTTCACCTCAGCCCTAAATTGCGAGGGTCTTCAGAGATTATTTGGGTTTAAGATCAGAGGTATTTGGGGGGTTTTGCTCACAGACCTACTCAATGCTTAAGCTGTGCTCTGAAAGTCTGGGTTTTGGCCTTCAGAAAGTCCAAAGCTTCCCACCATGAGTCACAGGAGGAATCAAAAGGTAAATTCAAAATATACACAAAAAGTCCTGTGGTTCCTTTGCAACAGAGGAAGCTGCTCTTTGAAGAACACGGCACAGATCTTGGCCCAAGTTTCTCTGAAACTCTAACCACAATTTTTCTCTCCACCACATCCAATCTCGTTCACCTGCAAATTCATTATTTTAATTAGAATTCAGAGTTAATAGTTAGCCAAAGATAAAGTTCAGAATAAATAGGTAACTTGCACAGCTAAGACAGCTATTTCAAATTAGTCATAACATACCTTAGCCCTCCCTGGTTGCTCCCATTACAAGCCAGTTTAAGTAAGGCACACACACACAGATTTATCTACTTAAATATTTAACAAAGTACAGCCCCAGTCCCACTGTGGAGCACTGTTAGAAAGCAGGATCAAAGGGAAATGTCCTCCTCTCCTTCCAAAACTCCACTCCAACCCACAAGTCCCAGTTTCTAGCTGTACCACGGAAAAAAATAAATTGGCGATTTGTTCGAGCGCTCCAGATATTCGTGTATATCGTAACTGCACGTCTTTGCAGCAGCATTTTAGCAGCAAAGACGGCATCATTTAAAGAAAAAAGGCTGACACCCAAACAAACATTATTCTTATAGTGCTTAATTTGCACAGCTCCGAGCAGTACAGCTTTCCAACCAACAATTACAAGGGGTGTGTATTTTTGTTAGATGGCCAAGTTTCTTCACGTTAAACAATTTTATCCATTCCTCACAAAGAAAACGTACGTCTTCTCAGTGCAAGTAAAAGCTATTTTCAAGAGTGAGTCTCAGGTTTCACCGAGGTGAGCATTTAACATCAAACTTCACATATTATAAGGAGTATCCAAAAATCTCTAATACCGGGCTGCATGGCTGCTTTGGAAGCGGTAAGGAACACTAAATTTCACTGAAAAGCCACATTGAAACATAACTACCCCTTTCAAACATAAAAAGCAAAGCAGAAATACCAGAATTTAATATATATATATGGCTTTACACAGAGACTGCATTATTGCCAGCTCTGTAACCAATTGAAACACAGAGAGAAGTCTAGCTTGCTGGTTACATTCTTCTATAGGCATAAAAAAATTATTTGTTTTTTATTGGGTCTATGCGTAACATTTGCATCTTGTTACCACTGATATTTTAGCTTTAAAAGTTTTCAGACATTCCTTCAGGGCTTATCTTAAGCACATTTTTATTAAGTTCCCTTCTCTAAAAAAACAAGATCCAGTTAGTTTTGACGCGCATTGCCTTTGACAATGATAATCTTTGTCCTTTCCAGCTGCAGCAAATTTAAGATAATCTCTTTTTCAAGTGGCCTTTATTAATCTTCCAAATGAAATACCATCCTGAGGTAAAACAATTATTTCCAGTTCAACTCTTAGTAATAGTTAAGTCTTTGCTGGAAAAGACGACTAACATCTGGCAGACTCAATATCTGCACCAATTAAGAATAATTTTGAAATCATAATATACAAATCTATTCAAGTGTTCAGACTAAAGCTCTCCACAGACAGATCAGCAGCCTTCTTGCAGCTAACAGGAAAAAAAAAAAAAGAAGGGAGAAGAGGGAATGACTGCAGAAGGTTTTCACCGAGTCAGCAGCCTCTCGCTGGCCACACGCAGCAGTATTTGACTGTCATCACACACGGCGATGCGCTTCAGATCTTCAAGGGAGATCTCCGTGCAGGTCTGGAAGCCGAAAGGTGAGACACCTCGCCCGAAGGAGCCGCCTCTCGCCAGGTCTGTGCGCTGCCCTCAGCATCGCTGCCCTCCATGTTCCACAGGCACACGCTTTGTCTGCCTTAGTCCCAAGACAGACCGTCAGCGCTTCACCCTCGACTGGCAATGGAACTTGACTAACTGGGGGGAGCACGTTTGTTTTCCCCTTCCCATAACGAAGTAGATTGAAATACCTGGATGCACGTTTACCAACAGAAACACGGGGCACCATCTTTCATCCGAGATGCCCCATTCAGCTCGGCTGCCTGAAGCCTAAACGAAGGACCCAAAGCACGCACGTAGCAGGGACGGGCAGTTACCTAACAACAGACTGTGCCGGTTTCACATCCCCAGTTGCTCTTCAGAAAGCAGATTTTTCTTCTAAATAACTTAAACAGATCAGAGCCACCCAAAGACCCTCACGGGGCAGCAGCACAGTCACATGCCTGCAATTAAACCTGCTTATCCCCCTCATGAAGCTGGGTACCCACGGACGGAGGGATAGATAGATCCAGGATTCAAACACTGATCATTAAAAGCCCACAACCGTTTAGGCTCACCTCAAAGAGGGTGAAGCAGTATGGCTGATTTTTTATTTTCTGTCTAGAAAAAAACCAAAACACTTCACCTGTATGTTTTAATTTAAAAAATTTGAAGCTTCCTCCATTTTTAGACAACTACCCCAAAAGTAATTTTTTATTGAGCTAGTTTGACTGCAAAATCCTTTTGTTAAAAGGGTAATAACAGATAAAAAGTTACAAAGCATTTGGAATCAGATCTATGGCTGAAAGCTCTTCCAAATGCTAGTACAGTTTGAAAAAAAAACCTAAAGAAAATTAATTTTAAGTTATTTTTTCCTGTAAATCTCTTCCAATTGCTAACTCCCACAGCTGAAGTCATAATCCATAGTGTAAAATCATGATCATTACTAAAAAAATATTATAAGATTAAGACAACATGTTAAATAGAAAAAGATTCAAATGTATATACCATTTGTGTGAAATAACATCATCTGGGGGGAAAAAAAAAAAGGCAATTTTGGTCTGAAACATCTGCTGGGCTCCTTCAGAGGAACATTTTCTCATTTGTACTTCAGATACAAACAAAAGCCTGGGTAAAATATGATCTAGGAGCTCTACTGACTGTGGACTCTAATATTTTCTAGACCTCAGAACTCCAGTTTCTTGTGTTAGGATGTTCAAGAAAAATGATTTTGGGGAATGGAACAAAGGAGTTGAACATATTTTCCTAAAATGAAGCCATTGGTAATCCCCAAAACTACACAGGCAGAATTTCATTGGAAAGAGCATCTTAGATGGTCTTCCACTATTATTTTTGAGTAGCAGGGAAGGTACCTTCAAAATAAAGGAAACAAAAGGGATTATTTCACCTCTGAATTCCACCATTGCATTTTTCAATTCACAAGTACGGCATCAATGAGTTTGTGTCTTCAACAACAAACACATCCCATATGAGCTATATTTCTTTGAAGCTGAGTATTCACTTCAGCAGTATTCACTGACTTAGCAATGTAATCACCTGCCTGGCATTCTCCTGGTAGCCAAATATTCCAAACAAGAAACGTTTGCTAGCTGTGACCTCCTTAACCAAGCAGTCATCCTGGAAAGGAAAAAAGCCTCCATTGTTTTAGGAAATAAATGTAAAGCATTGCTATCTGCTTTAAGCAGTCTTGCAGATCGAGTTGGTGGATTATCAGCCAGGTTTCAAGGCCTGACTGCTTCAAAAAAGGCTGCCATGCTCTGCTGGTTCTCGAGTTCAGCAAAAACGGTTATTTTCTCGGTGTGAAACAACAACAACAGACTATAAAAACCATTCTGGTCCATCTTGCACACAGGGTGTTTCCAGCCCAAAGCTCTCTGCAAGCTGGAGCGGTGCCACGCCGAAGGACCACCTGCCTGCGAGGGGAAGGGGCTGCCCATCCGCCTGTTTGCGAACAGGCGCAGCTTTGCAAGACCACAAGCCTGTGTTAGAAACTTGTGCGTGCGCCTAACTTTCTGCAGGCCCTACCAGCACCGCCAGGAGATGGGCACAAGGCTGATTTTCCACTTGGAGCTCATTTCCCTAAATAAAACTCGATCATCAAAAGGTTCACAGCAAGATGAGATAAACCCAACGTGCGTATTTACACACACGTATGTACACACAAACGTGTCATGACAGAGAACACCTTCCCTGCAAAACCAAACAAGAACACATTGGTACCAATCTTTACAGGATTGCTGACAAACACTGCAACACCCCACTAGCTCATGATAATGAAATCGAATCGACCGACCTACTCTGACTGCAAGAATTAAATTTGAAGCAGCACAGTATTACTCCGTAAGCATGCAAGAGGGTGCTCAAGGCCACAAATGAAAAAGCCAATCTACCCCAAAAGCTCAATGTGTGATGTCCATCTGATGACTGAAGGTCACAGAACAGTGGAATAATCATTCCAATTACATAGTAACGAACACACCATAAAAGACACACTGCAGATACAATACTAGTGTGATACATATTGATACGTATTAATCAAATTTTATTTTCAAGTGTCAGGAGAAAAACTTGTTTCAAGAGCAGGAAGGGTAGTGAGAACAAGATTTGTAATTGCCTACAAAGAGGTCCCCTTTGTTTCACTGAATTTTTTTGGTTTATGCAATCCCCACGAGCATGCAAGCAGTCACACCTGAACACAGACTCTGGGGTGACAATTTGCTGTACACACGTGAGTGAAAGCAGAATAGACAGGATCAACTGTGTATCAGTAGAAAGACTGAACCTAAATGGCCCAGAAGTCTCCTCTTCCCTAAGAGGAAAAAATAAATCACATATCCATTAAAAAGAAGAAGTATCCCCAACTTTTGGTGACATAACCCACACCCACCACACATCTTCCCTAACCAAGTGCAACTTCCTCTGAAGCACCACTACTCCCATCTCCTTGGTACCAACCATAAAAACAAAAACAATCCCGTGCCATGATGGCATCTACTAATTCTAGACTGAAAAAACGAGGCCAACATCTTTTTCCACCCAGATTCAGTAGGTGCTCCAGCCATAAAGCACAGAGCGATCAAGCACGCGAGCGTTAGGAAGATGCACTGAAAGCAGGCAGTACTTTAGTTAACAAATAGGCCAGAAATTACTACTCGAATTGATATGCCCGCCTAGAAAATCTCTCTAAACCGAGCTAATTCACAAGAGGTCTGTTATAAAAGCTGATGACTGGAGGTATGCAAAGAGCACACTGCAGTCCTGTTACCCTGGACAGAAGAAATTCAGCTACGCTTCACAGGCCACAGAGCCGGGAAATGCTGTCTGCCTCCAAAAAAAAAAAAAAAAAAAAAAGAAAGGATTAAATTTGTTCTGCAGAAAAAAAAAATAAACAAGGCTGGGAAAGGAGGAAACGCATTTTAAGCCTAAAGATGACAAACCTCCAAACGGGAGTGCCCACGCCAGCCCCAAAGGACAAGCAGCTCCTCAGACAATGCAGGAATCTCCCTGCAGAATCCCAACTACCTTTTTTTTTTTTTCTCCTCTGGCCTCCATCTCTGTCACAGCTACGTTGGGCAGGCAAATACAGCAAACCGAAGGGATCTCTATCCATCACCGGGGCGAGAAAAACACCATTTAAAAACCCAGGGCTTCCCAAGGGGCTAAGAGAAACATCCAGATTACCAGGGTTTACAGAAGTTATCGTTAGGGATTTTTGTTTTGACTAATTCAGAGAAACATCTTGGAGTACAAACCTTCCCCTGCAGTATTTGCAACCCAAATATTGCAGCACTGAGCTAATTTCAGAGAGCTGGCACACGGAATCGACTACTGGAGTGATTAGTTCAGAAAATGAAGGCAAGCTAAATTTAGGAGTAACTATGCAATGCAATATTAATAACAGATTATTTTCTTTCTCCAAAAAGGATTTTTTTTTTAAATTATTTTTTTAAAATCAAGCTCCTTTTAAGATCAAGGCTCTCCAGCCTCCCAGGGAAGGTCCCCACAATTTTCTGCACGCCGAGCTGAGGTGCAACCCCCCCCCCCCCCCCCCGAGGCACAGCCTCTCCTAAACCCACGGGAGCATCCCGGGAGCATCCTCCCGGGGGGAGGGAGCCCTGGGGCGGGGGGAGACCAGTCCCCACGTCCCCAAGGATCCCCCCAGATGCTTCCTCGGCCCCGAGGACGGACTCGCCCGTTTCCCCGCACTGCAGGAGCGGGCGGCCCGCATCCCCCGCCCGCCTCCTCCCGCAGGCTCCCGGCCCCCCCCCGCAGCCGCTCACTTTCTCTTATACTCATCCCGCTCCCGCTTGACTTTGGCCAGCACGTTGTAGAGGGCGCGGATCTCGGGGGTGATGGTGTCGATCTGGACCCCGACGCCGTCCGGATGGATCCAGGAGACCCCGGGCCCCTGCACCGTCTCCAACCCGCCGCCCCCGGTCCGTCGCACCTGGGTGTAGCTCCAGATGGTACCGGGCAAGCGGCTGTAGTGGGGCGGCGAGGCGAGGGGAGCGGCGGCCGGCCCGTGGCCGGGGCCCGGCGGCGGCAGCAGCGGGGGGGTCCCGCAGTCGGTCTGCACGGCCTGGTCGCGGGAGAAGGTTTTGTAGCGCAGGCGGCGGTCGCGCTCGCTCTGTTGGGCCGCCAGCTGCTTCTCCAGCAGCCGGTTGCGCCGCTCCAGCTCGTGGACCTTGGCCAGGAAGCAGCGGAACCGCACGTTCAGCCCCTTCAGCAGGTGGATGTTGGAGCCCAGGTCGTTACGAAGCGCCGCCGTTACCGGCGGGCCCCCCCCAGCCGCAGCCGCCGCCGCGGGGCTGCCGGGGCCGCCGCCACCGCCGGGCCCCAGCGGGCAGGAGGCGGCCGCCGCGCCGGGGGCGAAGGCGCGGGCCATCTCCCCGAAGAGCAGCGAGTTCATCGCCCGGCGGCCGCCTCAGCCCCGGAGGGACGGTGAGGGGAGAGGGCGGGGGGCGGCCGGAAGCGGCGGGTTTAACGGTCGCCGCGGCTGAGGCGGAGTGACCGCGGCGGGAGCGCGCGGGCCGCTGAGGGCCGCCGGGGCGGGCGCCGAGGAGAGAGGAGGGGAAGGGGGAAGGGGGGGAATGAGAACCGGCACCGGGACCGCCGCCGCCTCCTCACGCTCCTGCGGCTGCCGCCGCTGCCCGGGCACTGAGCGGCCGCCGGGGCGGGGCGGGCCCGGCTCCGCCTCACCGCGCCCCCGGCGCCAGCGGCCGTGGGCAGCGCGGCCGCCGAGACACGCCCCCCGCCGCCAGGCCACGCCCCTCACGCAGACCGCACCTTCCCCATAGCCACGCCTCTTCCCATAGCCCCGCCCCTTCCCTATAACCACGCCCTTTCCCCCGCCCCTTCCCGCAAACCACGCCCCCTCCGCCGCATGTGCGCGGCCGGTCCCTCCACGTGTCCCCAGCGAGGCCTCACGGGGGCGGGGAGGGGGGGGGGGGGTGGTTGTTGTGTGTGTGTTTGTGTGTGTGTTTGTGTGATTTTGGGGGGTGACCGCGTGCCACAGCGCTCCAGCTCCCTCTGTGTGCCCCCACATTAAGAGTCTAACGTAAAATAAATGAGGAAGCGCCGCCCCACCCTGCGAAACGCTGCTCGCCCCCTTTGCAGCGCTGCTTTTGGCTCTCGGGGAGATCACCTCATCGCTAAGATTAAATTATAAGGGGTGAATTTTGTTATCCGAATGCAGATTCCTGCCTAAGTGCTAAACAACATCAATATTATAACAATTAAGTTATTAAATAAGCGTTTCCCAACTGCTGCTCCTGGACCTCTGAGCCACTCGGCAATCAAAGGATATTGTTTAATTGAATTATGTGATTACTCTGTTGCACTGCCACGGATTGGAATGATGCTTTGTGAGCAACCAAAGTACCAGCCACACTGGTGTAAAGCTGTAGTAACACTATTCGCTCAAATAGTTTTTGAAATAAAAACACGGTGCTTTGCCAGGTAATATTTATATTAAACTACACGGGCAATACTTATGTCAAACGACACGGGCAGCAGCAACTCCATCAGCACCTGCCAGCCGTGCTCGGCGCTTCAAAGGGCTCTGTTAATGTGTTACAAACTGTGTTTTCCCAGCACATAACTGGGAAAAAAAAAATGTACTGGGTGGAGGTGCTTTATTAAAAGGGTGACTCAAAGAAACACCTGAAAAGATTATCCTTCACCGAGCACAAAAACGCTTTAGCCTCAGTTTATGTAGAGACTAACCTGTGTTCGTTGCTGAGGTTGCTGGAAAACACCTTTAATACCTTGATCATTAGGGCATGGCTGCAGCTGCTGATGTTGGGTACCGTTGATGCATCAAACAGACGTATTTAAAGAAAAAAATCGCAGCTCACTGGGAAATGTGTCCATAGCGTGTACCCCCCTGCAGGTTTGCAGTAATACTTACAAAATGCAAGAACGGACTAAAACTGCCAATAATAAGGTGATTATTAGGGGCAGAAGCCAACCACAGAATCACAGAATCGTCTCGGTTGGAAAAGACCTTGAAGATCATCCAGTCCAACCATCAGCCTAACATTGGCAGTTCTCAACTCCACCAGATCCCTCAGCGCTGGGTCAACCCGACTCTTCAACCCCTCCAGGGATGGGGACTCCCCCCCTGCCCTGGGCAGCCCATTCCAACGCCCAACAACCCCTTCTGCAAAGAAATCCTTCCTAAGAGCCAGTCTGACCCTGCCCTGGCGCAGCTTGAGGCCATTCCCTCTTGGCCTGGCGCTGGTTCCTTGGCTCAAGAGACTCATCCCCCCTCTCTGCACCCTCCTTTCAGGGAGTTGTAGAGGGCCATGAGGTCTCCCCTCAATCCAAGAGCAGGTTTCTCCCGGATCGGGGTAATTTGCCATTTTTTAGGCACACGACATCCTTGCTGGCAGATGGTGATGCTGGAAAGAGACGGGTGATTTCAGAACCCAGCAAAAAACCGCTTGGTCAACAGCTGGGAAAATCCTGTTGGACAACAAGAGGTATTTTATTTTTTTCTCTTAAGGAAGCAGGAAAACATCAGAGGGAATGATAAACCAGCCAGTTAATTAATGCTTTTGTACCTGCCCGGTGAGACGGTGGCAGCACCCATCACCACGGCCGTGAGCACGGATCCACCAGGGCCCCATCCAAAGGTCGTTAAATCAATGAGTTGTTTTCCTAACGGGCTTCGGCTCATCCCCAGGCTGCCTACGGTCACCACCGACACTCCGCTCTGCCGCCGGGCTTCGGTTTCATCCCCATCTTCTGAAAGTGAATCATCCTGAATGAATCGCAACAATGAATTAGGTTTAGGCTGGAAGAAATGGGGATCCCTCTTCCACCAGGCCTCGTGCAACCGTGGGGCTGACCGGCTGCCACCGAGCCGCCGTGGGCCGGCCCATGGGATACCCCGCGCCGCTGGGACATTCCTGGAGGGATTCCTCCGATTCCTGCCGTGGAAAGCTTTCTGCTGCCTGCCAATTGCGGGTATAAATAATGAAGCACTGATAAGCCCTTTCCTATTTGGACAGGGAGGAAAAGAGATGGGAAGTGATGCTATTTCTGAACGCAGAAACTATCCAGCAATTAAAGACCGGTGACCACCCCTAGCGATGCTAATAATAACGCATTGCATTTATTTTTGCTCTCAGTTGCTTCACCCAAATGTGGCCTGGAGTGGGGGCTGAGGAATCTGGACCCTCAAATTTGATTTTTATACCCATTTTTACCTTCGCTCTGTTAGCACCCTTCACTCACAAACCTCAGCGACTGTTTCAGGACTGCTCTCTACACCTGCTCAGGTTTTTTCTTTATATTTATTTTCCTGGGTTTGGTTATATACATTGAGGCTTTGTTAGTCTGACACTCATGGAAAGTTCTTGTTTCCTTGGGTCTGTCTTCCTTCCAAGTAACCATTTTTCAGCCAAACCAAACCAAATGCAGCAGCTTTGCCAGCAAAAACATACTGTGCTGAGTTAGAGCGAATAGGCGATGCTCCCCCAGGCTGACGTGCATCGCCGCTGAGCTACAGCTTGTGTGTTTGAATAAATTCCCCTCTAAAACAAACAAGCTAAAATCCTTTGGTTTAACCTCCATAAAATGTCCCTGCCCAGCCCCAGAAAACACCCAACTTGATAATCTGAGCAGGACCCCTTCTTGGCCTCGACTTCCCAGCATCACGGTGAAGCAGCATCTCCGCCAAAGCCCCCAGTGATCTCAGCATCCCTCCCTCATCCCCTTCCTATTCCCTTGGGCTGTGGTGACCGCCTGAGCCTGCTCTCCACTGACCTCAGAGGTGGAAAAGGGTGATTTATTCACCCTGGACTCTGCAGTAACGAGAGGTAGCTTCTTTCTGAGGCTGCCATTTAACAACCAGCAAGCTCCAGTGGTTAAACTGGGATTAGTATCGCTCACCTGGGGCTCTTACCCTTACACTGCACTTTGCTGCCTGCCTGAATAAGGGTATTTGGGCAAACCAGGCTGCTGAAAGAAGTGGAATTTTTAACAGTGCCTCCCCCAAAATGGTTGGATTTTTACCCAGAGCCGTGTGATGGTGCATGAGCATCGGCAGGGTGATGGCGTTAGCAGCTGATGAATTGCTGCAGTGAGACTCGCCGCGTCCCGGCTGCATTTTTGGCCAGCAAAGCATTTTGTGACTCCATCCAGCCCCTTTCCCCCACATGCTCCTGTGGTTGCACCAGCATCAGGGCTGATTCTTGAGAAATCGGAGCAGAAACCACCCCTGCCTGTCCGTGCCCTGCAAGAGGCACGTGGGAAGATGGGCAAGGCAGCGCTGGCTGCCCCATGACTCCTCCGCTGACTCAGACCCCACCTAACGCGCCCGGCCGTTGCATGAAGACATGAAGACGGTGCCTCTTCGCACATCGCCGAGGTGTTGCTCGGTGGAGAAAGGGCTGGGTTAGTCACCGGGGTTATCGTTTCCAGCTGCAGAAGGGAAGCCTTTGAATCACGTCGGGAACTGCATCGGTCATCACGTCACGCTGCGGAAACAGAAAATATTCGGCAGGTTGGCTGCTGTTGAGTTACATCAGCAGTTACAAAACCAGCAATTTTTTCTCCCTGCAGGTTCCTTACTGCCTTTAAAGGAGGTCTCTCTTCCTCAAACAGTGGGTTTTTACCCCATACATTTTCTACCAGTTCTATCACCTCATATGAAATAGGACCTGCGGCTTAAATCCAGCACCTTCTCCCGTTGCAGGTCTATTCCTTTGCTCCAGTTGCTTTTTTTGAGGTAAAAATCTCATTTTGCCACATTTGGGGGTTTTGTGTGCATCAATACCACAAAAGAGTTCAGCCACAAAGAGGGATGCTGCTCACATACGGCCAAAGAGCTGCATTTGTCCTCAGCCCATCAGCAGAGAATTGGGGATGCAAAGGCTGGACCCAGGCTGACTTCTCACCTGGGCTGGGGATGATCTTCTCTATGGAGATCGTGTAAATATTATGGAAACAAAAGCTTCTGCACCAGGTTCAACCCAAAAAGGTGGGTGAACTCAGGAGACAGGGATGCAGCAAGAGATAAAGATGCTGAGAGCGACCGTGAAGCTTCCACTAACTTGGAGTGGTCGGGACATGCCGTAGTATTTCCTTGGAGACTGTGGCAATATTCCCTGCTTCCTTAGTAACCAAATATTTGCATCTGTATGGAGTATAGCAGCAAATATGCATCGATAAGCCCGAACAGGCTGCCGCAGGTGTGTTTTAGGACACAGTGATTGCTTTGGCACTTCATGGGGGATAATTGCAGGATGCCGCATGGTTAATTTGCCCGTGCCCAAGCGCACGGTTTCAATCCCATCGGTGCGAAGCTTTTCATTCTGCAGGTAGCAGGTAGACCCTGGCCTGATTAATTTAAATGTGGAACAACTTTCAAAGAATTTTTGTCTTTTGGGAGAAGCTATGATATGACATGATTTCTTTTGCGCTGTTTCCCCACACTTCGTAACCCGCACTGGGCTCGGCGATGCGTTGAGCAGCATCCAAAGCTCAGAGCACAGAAGCTGGTTATTGGGATGTATTTTTAGCTCCCTTTCTAAATCTCTCCTCCAGAAGCCATTAGCTGAGTATTTTCATTCCTTGTACCGTGGGGTTTTTAGCCTGACATGTTTTGCACAGCACAGGGTGAAGGGAAGCTTCCAAGCGATGGGAGCCCTGGACCACTCCAGCCCTCCCACCTCCCATCCCAAACCCGGAGGGATGCTCGTGGCGGCCGCAAGAAAACTCGGTGTCAGCGGAGTGAGTCAATGAGCCGAAGCTTTCAGAGCAGCTCCCCTGTGGATTTCCCAATGTCCCGGGGTGTTTCTGAGGGAGAGGTCCTGGGGTGGAGCACCTTGACAGCTAGACGCCCAGCTTTCAGTGGTTCCCAGCCCGTAATGCAGCCTGGTGGCCTATGGCTGGTAAATACCTTTCCACTGTGCCAGCTGATGCTGTCACCGAGCTCGTTATATCAAAACTGCTTATGGCAGGCAAAATACGGACCGAGGGAAGAGAAATATTAATGAACTGGCACTCAGGAGACATGCCTTTAATGTCTGATGTCATCATTTGGGAATTAGTTTGTTGTCATCAAATATTAGGAATAATTAAAGGATGGTCCTGGGTTTAGAACGCACTCATATTTGTTCATTAAGTAAGATTTAAAAAAACGGCCTGGGAGAAGCTGTAGGGATTAAACACCCTAAGAACGGCTCGCGGGGTGTCCCGACACGCAGATGCTCAGCCGCTCGGTGTGGCAAGAACCAGCGCGGCACAACAGATAACCAGTGACACCAGCACAACAGATAACCAGTGACACCAGCACAACAGATAACCAGAGACACCAGTACATCACCTCATTGAAAACACCCATTAGGGGCTGAAAATGAGATTTTATCAGCCGGACACATGTTCTGCCCTGGGGTGCTGGTTTGGGCTTTCATTGCTCTCCAGGGCTGTGATTTGTGTCCAAGCCCCAGAGGGCTTCAGCCTTTGCAGGAGCATCCCCAGCCCTTTCCCACTTCCATTTCCCCATCTCGGGGTGAGCACAGCACGTACTTACCCCCGGGCCACACACCGAGGGTTACCGAGGTTCTGTTGCTGCAACGCTTGGGAAAGAACAAGCGCTAAGAGGGATTATTATTAACGCTAATTATTGGGGTTATCATCGTTATGGTAAAGATCTCTACAACTAAACGATTCGAGGCTGACAGCCCATTAACCAGTGGGTGTCCCTGGCTGCCCTGCCCTCCGCCTCCTTCCCCGAATTAAAGCATCTCCTTTATTCCTCTCCCACCTCCTCCAGCCCCTGCTGCTTCCCCACGGTGGGGAAAGACCCACAAGATGCTGGACCCAACATCGCTGGCAAGACCAGCCAAGACTAAACATGATGTTCTTGGTATTTCTATCTATTTTTTTTAAAAATCCCGGTCTCTCTTCACATTCCAAAGCTGAACTTAAATCACATTTGCAATTTCTGCTCAATATATGCCCTTCTCTGTATCATACACCTTTGCCAGTGGAGAGAGGCTGTAGGGAGGGCATTATCCTGCTTCCTCAGTGACATAAGACTAGTGCAAAAAAAAAAAATGAATGTATTCCTGCTGCAGAGCAGGTCGGGGTTAATCACAGCTGTCCCAAAAGCAGACCTGGGCTCTCCACATCAAAACCATTTCTCCTGCGGCTCCAGGGCCCCCCTGGACATTTGCAGGTCACTGAGGACTCGCTGGAGGGTTGCACCGGGTTTGGCTGGAGTTTGCCAGTCAGGCTCAGTTATGATTCACCTAAAAGTGGTTTATATTTTACAAGGGAAGGGAGCAGGGTGAGTCAGGCAGGGGAGTGTCGGGGTGGTGGCACATTTCCAGAAGGAAGCCCCTGCTTTTTAGGAGTGGGAAATCCATCACGAGGTGCCTGATGCTCCCGGGGTGGTATAGGAAGGGGCAGAGAGCTCTGCAGCACCCAGCTGCGCAGATTTGGCAACGGGCAACGTGTCTGATCTTCCCTGAGTCCGTGGCAATGGTGGGACAAAGGGAAAAATTGTTGCAGGGCAGGAGAGGAGGTTTGGAGAGAGGCTGTAACTCCCGCTTCAAATCTAGGACCTGTAGCAACAGAGCCTGTGTGCAGGGAATAACACTGAGCACAGGATTATCCTGCTCTAATAAAAGCTTAATAAGCACAATGAAAATAAATAAAATCTGTCAAGAGGCAGCGGCCAGACCGCTTTACACATCTCAGAGGGCTGAAAGATGCATTCCCCATCCTGGTCTCTGGGGACGCTGCCTTTTGAGGGGGCAATGCCTGGGGGCCCCTAACCTGCCAGGGGTCTCAGTGTTAAAATGCAGCACAAGGGCTTCTCCTCGACATGTCGTTTGTATGATTTTATTTTTAATTTTAACCAAAAAGCATCTCCTCCTACTGGGATGCTGCCCTTTGAGGGGAGGGGGAGAAGGATCTCTGCCAGTCTCTGAGGGTTTGATAAAAGGGATGGAGCTGGCAGTTCCTCCCCAAGCTGAGCAGTTGATGTGAACGAGTGGGATCAATCCTGCCAAAAAAATCTGCAAATGGGGGTTTAATCATTATTCTTTTTCCCCCTCTTGGAAACCAGCAAGGGAGTAACTATTCCCAGAGGTTCAGGCGGTTGTGGCTGGCTTCTCCCAGCAACTTCATGTACAGGGGGGAGGGACATCCCTAAAGTGATTTTGTATTTAATTTGCCCAAGCATCTTTTCCAGCGGTCCTTGCAAGCTGCACGGCTTGTTTTTTCCCGTGCCCTCGATTCCATACGCGTGAGTCGTGAATCATCCCTCCTTGGGGTGATAACGTGGCCGGGCTGCGCCCCAGCCATGTGCAGCAAACAAGTCAAGGCCAATCTTGATTTTCTTACCTGGAATTGGGCAGGGAGCAGAAATGGGACTCAAGGGGTGGCTTCTGCATAAGCTCGCAGGGACCATGGGAGGTCTCCGGAGATGCGCTGGGAAAGCTGCTCCGTGTGCTGGCAGGGTGGCTGTTCTCCAGAGGAGCTAAAAACTTGCCTGGTTTTACTCGTGAATTTAAAGGCAATTTGGAAAGCTGGACTTGGTGCTTTTTGTACTCATTTATATATCACTTACCTGCTTGGAGGATGCCCAATTTAGTCCTTGAGCTCGATAGGGCATAAATCAGTAAGGATTCAGCCCCGAATTAAAAACAGGGCTGGCCCAAAAGACAAGGCTGAAGCAGGGAGGGAATTTTGCAGAGGATTCGCTTTATTGTCACAGGCAGATGGCAAAGCAGCGGGTGCTGCGAGGTTGTGCTCGTGGCGTGGCAGAAGCAGCTATTCCTGCGATGGAGACAGCAAGGGCCGGGCTGGCGGAGCCTGGCCTCATCTTCTTGGAGGAAAAAGGCCAAAATAAGCACGTGGGACTCAGTGCAGGTTCGTGCAGGCGAGGGCCGGGGCTGGTGCAGTGTCCGTGCAGCGACTGGTGATGCTGAGAGCACGATGGGAGAAGATGAGGTTTGCAGAGCCAGGAGCGGACGAGGGGGGACTGATAATTCAGCTAACGATGCTGCAGCAGCAGGGACAGTCCAGCCCAACGCTGTGCCCTTCAGATGAGCAACATGAGAGTCTTTTCCTGGGAATTAGCCACCTGGCATGGAGAAAAGCCTCTGTGCTTCCCAGCACCAGCAGTTCGGGCATCTCAGGAGGCATTTTGGTAAAATAAAAACATCGAACCCCGTTTCAGCAAACACATGATGCAAGCTTTTCTGCCGGGGTCAGCGCAAGCCCGGCCGTAGGAGCTGTTTTCATGTGGTTCAGCAGTCAGTGGTGCACGTCTGGTGTCTCACTTCTTTGCTGTAGGCTCCTTGAGCAACACCTCAGCATTGCCTTGGCAGAAACTGGTAATGGTTTTGTATGAAAAGGGGTTTTTTTGCTGTTTAATACCAAGGTAGCCTTTGGTACAGTGTGTGCTCACACATAGTAAAGTTCTCCAAAAACTGTGGGCAGAGGGAGAAGAGGCTTCTCGCTCTGAATTTCTGCATTGAGACTGCAACCCCGAGGTGGGATTATCCACGTACTCATTGAGGCTCCACCACAGTCTTGCTCAACACACGTGATCCGTGTGTCCTTCCCCTGCCCGAAAAAGAAGCTGCAGACGTGCGTCCAGGGAGATAAATCACTTTTCCCACAGCGGAAGAAATCCAGGGAATCTTTTATGGCATCGAAACGTCGCAGCTCACGGTGTGTTTATGCTCAGCAGCAATAATCTGATCGCTTGTTTGAAAATACTTCCAGGCAATTGCAGCAAGAGACAAAACAGAGGAGAGAGGGTTGGATGGAGCTGGTGGGAAGCGACGGCAGCAGGGCAGGGAGGAGCTTCCCAGCCCGGCGGGACAGCTGGCGGAGAGCACCCAGCCGTGCAAAGCCTCCAGAAGGGCACTTGCCTGGCTTGAAAAAGGGAATTAGGAAGGGAGCAGGCAGCAGGAGAAAGGAAACCATCATGAAATGAATGAAAGAGGGGGAAGGTCAAGGGCTTCCCATCTTTCCGGTGGGTTTGTTCGGGTACCGCCCACCCCATGGGGTGGTGGGATGGCAGAAGCGAGACGTGGCAGTGGCAATAAATGAATGTGGGCTCACGGGGGCCTTTTACCTGCAGCAGGTGTGAGAGCCCAGCCCAAACCAGGGCCCAGGGTAGGGCTGGGTGCTTTGTTCTCCCTGGGAAGTATCGTTCCCAAGATTAATTAATAATCAATCACTGGAGTGTGACCCAGCATGAACAGCCATCACGAGGACATCAGACCATTTCGGGGAAGTTCTTGCCCACGAAATCAGGTTCAAAGCAATCGCAGAGCTCACACTGGCTCTTGTGCATCACAAAGGATTTTTTTCTGCCAAAAACTATCTTTTGCAAGTGAACTAATTTTTTTTGGAGAGGGGTTTTGACTATTGTTCAGCTCGTGGCTTGGTTCATCAGTTTGAGTTGTTTTACCCGTTTTGAGGCATTTTCCCTCAGTCTTGCTCCTCTCTAAGTTAAGTAACACGCTTCCCCCGAGTACCTTCGCTGATTTCCCCAGCGCCAGCCCGCGGGGGATTTTGCAGCCCGGAGTGCGTCGCCTTTGTGCAGTACTGCGAATGTTTGAGCCTCTGTGTGTGGCCTGCGTCAGCCGAAACTTTCCAAAACACTTTTGTTCTTGTCCCTCTCTCCGTCTTCTGGGGTTGTTATTGTTAGTTTTCAGTCCCTCCCAAGCTGTTCTGCTTTACAGAAGCACTGTCATGCCGTTTCCACCTTCTTTTCAAATCTGGCTTCCCCATTAATCACAGCCTTCCTGTGCTCTGGGCAGGGAGGCACTCGATACACTGCCTTGATTTTCCAAAATACATCTCTGGGCCTTTGCAAAACCATCTAGAATAATCCAAATAGTTTATTTCAATTGTGCTTATACCAGTAAGGACAGTTTATGACCTCTCTTCAAGCTCCTACTTCCTCGCAGTTGTAGTGCCATGGGTGAACAAACGGCGATCGTGTTCTGCTCCCAGGAAGCTTAAGGATCTGCTGCTCCAACTGCACAGGTAGAAAAAGAATTATTTCGCTGGTAACTTTACCAGTTCCTGCAAGAGCAGAGACTGTTTTCGCAGAAGACCTGTGCCAGCATAAACGGAGCTAGACCAGGATTTGCATCAGCAAAAACCAGAGCCACGGTGAGGTTACCTGGTTGGATAAGCTGAAGGAAGGTATGTGCAAGGTGTTTGTGACATCCTCCTGTGCCAGTGAGGCAACAGCTGTGAAGCAAAAGCTGAGGGACTGCCTGGCTGTGGCTAAAGGGGAAAAGATGTATTCTTCTGTGAGAAGACAAGTAGGTAGGCAAGGCAGCCTAGCGTTCCTCCCCAGCTTTCCAACCACATTAATAGTTCTTGTCCGGAGCTTAACCAGTCAGTCTTACACAAATGACAACGTCAAAACACGGTGGGGTTTCAGTCTTGCACCTGAACTCTTCGTATTGAGAGAAGCTTTAGAACCACAGTCCTAAAAACCTGGTTTCTTGTTTCCTGTCCACTGCTGCTTTCAGGAATCATACTGATTTGAAAGGTCCAAAAGGGGTTTTAGCATTGCCCAAGCTACTGCGCACCGGCCCTGGTAAGTGGTGCTCGTGCATCCACCCATAGGAATGTTACAGCTGCTTATTTGGAGAGAAGACTGTTAGGTTTGACTTTACAGGGCTTCTAAAATAATGTCGCTTCTCTCTTATGTGGTTAAAAGGCAGGTGAAGCGCAGTATCACTGTACTAAAGAACAAACTCCACACATTAGCCCCCTTCCTGTACCTTCACAAGCCAAGACAGCTTTACCCAACCGACAAAGCAGCCCACTGACATGTCCTCGAGGCCCTTGCAAGACATCAACCCCAACTTCTCGAGGTGGTTTTGCTACTCAGGACTCCTCCCCGGAACCAAATCCGACTGCCAGGAATGACAAAAGCACCCACGGAGGCGAGAAGAAAAACACTGCGCCATCACTTGCTAATTGCCAAATCATAATGGGTGCTCAACACTAACAAAAGGCATCAAATAGATTGACGAGTTATTCAGCCTCTAAAATAGTTATTATTTATGGGATGGGACTGCGTTAGGATTGCGGAAATTCAAGTTCAAACAGAGACGAGGAAGACAGGGAAAGCTTTATTAGATTCCAGCTTAACCACGTGTCAGCTGGGTTACAGGAGAGCAGAACTGGTGGTAAAGGTAAGTTACCAGCATGCACAACTGGGTGAGAAACGGCAAGGCTGTATTCAGAGCAGGGACTTGGCTTCAGGTCAGGGCATGCACACCAAAACGCAAGCTAGCGAAAGGGCAAGTGGCCGGCTCAAGAAGTGTGCAGCGTCTATTTTCCATGCATTTTGCTGAAGCGGAAGGTTTTACCAGAGAGAGAAAATAAATTCAATGTAAGTAGCATCCCTCTGCGAGGTACCGTCGCCATCAGTGCTACACGACCGGAGGCAACAACATGCGTGCTTGCTTTGAATACAGCCTCGGTGAGAGTCAAGTCAGGGAAGACCCCGTGATATGCAACATGCCTTGGAGAGGGGCAAGGCAAAGCGCCGGGGAGATGACTGCGGCTGGGACAGCTGCCCTCACCCCCTGTGAAGAAAGGGTGGAAGGAAATGCTGTCCCTGCAGTCCACGAGTCTCTAAGGCTCATGTCCCACGGGGGGAAACCTGCTCTGCATGTACCATCAGTAAAGACAGTGTCAGTCTGCTTCTTGCTCACTACCAGCCTTTTGTTTCCTGTGTCTCTTGTCCAGGCTATGGGCTGGAAAGAGCAGCAGCTCTGAGCCCTGAGAGAAGGAGCTCTGAAAAAAAGATGAGAAAGAACTTGGCATTTAGGCTACTGCATGGTTAAAGTACTAGTCAAACCCATCTTACCCATTTGTTCGATTTATTTAACTTCCAAGAGGTGCACACTAAAGCATTAAGATTTACTGGTTTGGATTCCTCTCTGTACAAGTTCTTTCAACCAGCTTGAAACACAAAGCTTTACAGATAGAAGCACTGAAATACAAGATAAAACAAATCTAAATTCCAAATCACTCCAAGAAAAATTGTAGAAAATAAAAAAAAAAAAAACAACAACAAAAAAACCCAAAAAACCCCCCCAAAAAACTGCAGCACTCCTCAGGGAAGGAACGGACTGCACAAGGAGGAACACAAGGGGATGGAAGGCAAGCTAGTGTAGTCTCTGCCCAACGCTTCTCTGTGCTGGTGGCTCAGGGGATGGAGTTCAAAAGATCCTTGAGGAAGCTGTCGGGATCATTGATTTCTGATAAGAGTCCTTTAAACAAAAGAAGACAATACAGAGTAATTAGATCCACAAAGCGGTTTCTGCTGCCCACATTAGGGATTTGTGCTAGGGCTGTGCAAGTTAATAACGACAGCTGCAATGTTATTTTAAGTATGGACAAGACAAAGATAAACCCTTGCTGGATGCATGTGCAGAAGGGACCGAGGTGTGCGAGTTAAATCCATATGGCACTTGCTCCTGGGCAACAGGGCACCTATAGGGATCCTGCCAGCTGGCTGCCTGGCAGCTCCATATGCTGGACAGTGAGAGACTGGCCAGGGGCATAACGAGCAGCTTCTCTGCAGGTGGATTTTCAACATCTCCTGACTCCTGGGGATACCAAAATCACCCTGGCAGGAACTCTGGCTGCACGGAACTGCTGCCGCTAGCACATGGTCACATCTGTTTATCAGCCTTCAAACCTCAAGCTGTGACGTACGCATGTATGTTTAACAGAGCAGGAGGAGGACCCGCAGGACCAGGTGAGAGAAATTTTCCTGTCTGGGGATGCTCAAGCGTGTCTCCCAACTGTTTTTGAAATAGCTTAGGCAATAGCTGGAGTGCCGAGGTCTCCTCCTCTCCCTGCCTCGTACAAACAAGCTGCCGCAGCGGTGGCAGGAATGCTGCTGTCTCAAGCGAGCAGCAGTCACGAGTTGCATAAGAGAGCCTATAAAAGGGAAAGCTCACACTTACCAGCCACATCCAAAAACTCAGAAAATGTTTCAACTGGCATGAACTCCTCCTGGAAGGTTTTCAGGGCCTTGTCTGCAGCTTCGTGTATTGGCATGTCATTGTGTCGTATGAATTCAGCAAGAGAGTAGGACCAGCCTCCCTCTGTGTTACTGGTAGGCACCTTCTATGAGAGGGGAAAATGGGACCAAATCAGTCCAAAACCCAACTATTCAGAAGAATAACTGCAAACCCTGATGCCTTCTGCTGTTGCTCTTGGACTTGAATCCCTTGCTTCTTGTAAACAAGCCACATAAAGTTATGTAACTTTATAATCTTTTTGTACAGAACACAAACAAGGTTGCAGGCGTTTTCTCACCCTAATTATTTAACTCATCTTTGGAAGCTGCAAGTTTCTTCCCTACCTCCTTCCTTACCCAACTGTTTCTGTGCTGCAGCTCTGAATATCTTTGCTTTAGTGAACCACGAACAGGAAAAAAAAAGCAAATACACAACACAGGAGGAGTGCTACAAACTGGACAAGTCTCTCAATTCTTCAGACACCAAAATGTGCAATAAGCACAGGCAGCCTCTTGCGGCCTTTCTGCTCATACAAGGCGAAGTTTTATGTTTACAAGGATCTTGGAAAAAGAGGCTTCGAAGTCTTGTCTTTCTATTTCAAATACATGCAGATGCTCAGCTTAGAAAGCTGCTATAGATGAACTTTAATGGTTTTTCTTACCTTGAACATGTTGTAAATGAGATCTACTAGGGCCCAGAAGAGAAGGCCAGAGCGGTACGTTGCGTATTCCTTCACTGTCTTATCTGCCAGTCTAGGAAGATAATGAAATCAATCTTTGAGTTAATCACTTTACTATGCTTTGGTAACCAATTTGATGAATAGCACGAAAGCTGAAACGGCCAAAAAGCCTATCAATAATACACATGGGGAATGGCTCCAGTAAGCTTTGCTGTGTGCTTTTGGACACAAAACTAACATCGGGCACCCGCAATTTCTGTGCAACGATTCCTAGGGCTAGGGAGTCGCTTCACCAGCTGTGCCCAGTGCAACCAAAGCAGGTTAGCCAATAAAACCTTCTTTCACAGGAAGAAAACAAGCACAGAGGGAAGTGCACTGCTAAGACCGCGTAGGAAGTCAACAGCAAAGTCGGAAAAAACAATGCACAGCCCCCATTTGTACTCTGCTCGGAGTACAGCAGACTCCTGAAGAAATACCTAAATCTAGGTTTCAGCCACAGGCTGTATCAATGACAGAGAACATCTTTTTGCTTCTAATTCACAAAAGCGTTTCTGAAAGACGCTGAAGGAAGTATCTTGTCCTTGAAGAAACAGAGGAATTTCCACTTAATATCTTCTTGGTTATTCTATCACCATGAAAGGACTTCTTTTGGAAATTCAGCATCTGGCTGAAGAAATGCTATAAAAGGTGCAGAGCTGTCCTGGGATAACAGCTCCCAAAGTTTACAGGATTAATCACAAACAGGTTCTGGCAAGGCGGAACCTCCTGCCAGCAACTCTAATGGGTTTGGAATTTTCTTACATGCGTTTCTCAGGTACATCTGCCTCCATCACATGCCGCTTCCTGCTCACCACTTAAAAGCTCTGGGAAAAAAAAAGCCCTTTTTTATGCATCTAGAACTAGCTCAGCTGCCACTGAAGCAAGCCAGCAAGACAAAAGTGTATTGTCTGACCACGGGCCCAACTGCGATCTGCCACAAGTTGGGGTGGTTTTTGGGAAATGAACATTTTGCTGCTCTTGTTCTAAAAGGCTACATTTGTGTGTCTGCCCTGAAAGCAGACAGCCTGGTAGGTGGCAGCCTGCTTGGGCAGCTAGGCTTAATTATTTAAAGGAAAACCAATTAGTAAAGGTGACTAAATTTCCACGGGAAGAACAGCAACTTAGAGCGAGGCTAATTCTAGACTCCCAAATACTGCAAGACAGAGTTTCTTTTTATGTGAATGGTTTTGATCTAATTGGAGTCTGCTCCTTTAATTGAAAACTAAAAGGCCCTTGTGGGTTAAGTCTGGTAGCTACCTTCTGGAACAGCTACTTCATATAATAGCTGCTGCGTTTTCATTAAGGTAAGCCGGTTCAGGCTCATCAGCTATACATGAATTGCCAGCAGAAAGTTAAACATTAACACTTCAGGAGCCTTGCTTCTCTCATGAATATTTTAGAAAGGTCACAGTCAGGAGCAAAGGGAAAAAAAATCAAAAGGATATTTTCCTCCCAAACTCCAGATGAAAGCTATACTGAAAAGTGTCTGTAGAGTTCTTCTGGCCAGAATTCTTCATTCAGTAATAACGAGCAGGTAACAGGTCACTTGATTCAGTTCTTTGGAATTTGTAAATCATATTTACAGAAAAAGAACAGACACAGAACTCCTATCCATTCCGACAATTTCATCTTTGGGTTTAAATACAAAGCGTTTCTAAAACACAGAAGGTGCTGGTGTCTCTCGCTTTGGTCTTGCAGATGCACTGCGATAGCTGTAGCACCAGGCAGAGACAGAAGACATTTTTGGCTAGATTCTCCTCAAATCTGTCTTACACTGACTAATCCAGCTGAGCAGCTGGATAAAACACCTAACCACAGGGCAGGGCACAGGCTGTACTTGTTGCCTTCACATAAGTATGAGGGAATGTAGAGTATTGCCTGCATCTTCATTAGTAAGATTTACAGGCCCTTTTTAGGATCACGAGTTGATCCTCAGCTGCTTTTAGATGCACTGTTGGTTCCTAGAGCAACTTCCCTCCATCTCCCCCCAGTAAAGGTAGCAGTGACTCCTTCTGCCTCTCTAACCTTCACTCCCAGAGAACACCCTCACACTGCATCTAATGTGGAATTTTAATCTTTTGTATGCAGACATATTACTCTGATGTTGGCTTCCTCTTTGCCTTAGCCTACAACTTCAAGGTATTGGCACTTATCTGCAGAGCATTTCACCATCCATCGCCCTCTTCCTGATTTTCCACAAGAATAAATAAGTACAGACCCTGGAAATAAGAACTGCCATATTTCTATTTCTGAGAGGTATTATCAGTGGAAGGCTTTGTGCTCTCTTAGTCTGCAGGGATTAAAGAAAGCCCTTGAATAAACCTTGACATAATTCCCAAGAACTATTTCTGAGTGTTTTCCCCTGAAGTTCCAGAGATTGGATGGTTTAGCTGGAAGTTTCTTGCTATGTCCATTGCAATATATTTTTATTACATACATACTTAGAGATAAGTTTTAGTAAATTTACTGAGGGTTTTAAAAGAACACCAAACAGGCACAGCAAACCCACACAGGGGCTTTGCTTTACCAGTCTCTTTCATGGGCCACAAGAAAAGCTGCACACCCTTGTGTCTGAGAAAACAGACCTCCACCATCATATCTCCTGTAACTGTTAAACACCCTTCCCAGAACTCAGGCAGGGTGGTGGAAAAAGGAGACACGAACACAGAGCAGACAGAGCCTGAAGAGCAGAAACTAGCACAGATATCAGTAGAGGAGCCCCTTTAAGGGCTCTTTCACTCCTGATGCCTCTAATAGCATTGATGCATGCTGTGTTGTGTGTTACTACAATGTAATGACTTTATCAAACACATAATTAATGTCATCAGAATAAGAATGCCCTTTAAGGCGACTTAGAATAATAATGAATTTATTCCTAATTATGACAGCTATTTAAAATCATCTTTTCAGAAACTGGAATTCCCCTTCCTTCTCTGGAAATATGTGCTTTTGTCAGGCAGGCACAGCCACTTATTCTTGTACTTCAAGTGCTTGACAGCTGCTATTGATTTTTTTCTTTTTTAAAAGCAATGGCATTTGATTTCTATTTCTATTTTTCTATTTAAGGAAGCTGGTGCACTGATCAAGAGCACAGAAACAGCTTCTTTAGTAAGGCAAGCAGAGAGCATGCTAGCAGCTCTGAAACAGCACACAACAGAAGTTACTATGGTGTTTCACTTGAGGTGGGGGCAAAAAGCATCTTACCATTTTCCTACTTTTATCTACGCTCCTAGGAAAAGCATTGTTTCCACTGATCGACTGATTGATCCACTCTAAATAACATCCAGAATTGAATGCTCCTGCTCAAACCTCTGCAACGCTGAGCACAAAGCTACTCAGCAGGGCTAATATCTGCCACCCTAAAACACGCAGGCTCCTTTCCTCAGCTCCCCATCAGCTGCCGTGTGTGCAGCTGGGGCTGCTGTGACAGCCTCGGCGGGGTCGTGGCTGACCTGCTGGCTCCCCCTGGTGACACCACTCGCGCGTGGGAGGTGACCAGGAGCCTCCTGAGGATCTCCACTCGCATGGCTTTCCACTTCTCCGGGGGTGAGATGTGCAGCGCCAGCACGGTGTAGTAATGGGGCCCGTCCACCTCGTAGGCACTCTCCACCCACTTCTCTTTGGGGTGCTCCATGAAGCTCTGGAGGTTTTTCTCCTCCCTCGACGTTGCTCGAGTTCTGAAACACAAGAAAAGCATCAGCAGCTGCTCCGGCTCATACGTGTTAATTTGCTACATCTCAGGAGCTTTGAGGCGCTGCATTCATGGGGTCCCCACGCAGGGAAAAGCAGTGCTAGCTGGGCACTGTCAGGTTTTTCCCAAATTCATCCACTGGTTGAGTATTTACTCCCAGTGAAGCAAACAAACCAAGCAACCTCACTTTTCCTTGGAGCTGTGTATGGTACTAGAGAGGTCTGCAAGGCAGCTGGCATTGCCCCAGCAGAGGGCAATACTACTGTAGACCTGTTTTTCCTTTTTTTTTTCCAGAGAAAAAATAGTCAGGCCAGCCAGTCCATGTGTTCAGGTTGTACCATCTCCCATCTGACACTAAGCACATGACTGCAGCTCCTACAGCCAGGCCTTACAATCAACTTATGTTATTCCTCTACTGCAAAAGCAATCACTGAGAAGATACAGGCCAGTTACAAAAACAAAAAAGACAGTGTATTTACTGTAAGCTTTTAATTTTTTTCCTTTCCCCTAGCTCCAGTCTCTTCAGGAGTCCTGACACCTCAGAGCCGAGTGTGTGAACTCCGTTACAGCAGATGGTGTGAAGGTGTATCACACCATACCACAGTCTACTGCTCTACTTCATCAGGAGGAGGTTGCCAGCCAGGTGGGTCCCTCGATTTTTAAGTTAGATATACTCTCCCTATCAGGAAGGTATGAAGCAACATCCTAGCAGATAAAGCTGTGTCTGGTGTCAGTGTTGTGTGGCCTTTTCATTTGCTACATGATGCAGCTTGTAGCCAACTAGTAGCTCTTCATTTTCGCCACTTAATATCGACGTGTCTTTAGAAAAAAATAATGTGTGGAAACGACATAATGCATTTTCATACAACAGCCGCACAGCGGGTTCTGGGCTCTCTGGTGCCAGTAAGCAGACTAACGAGATGAAAAGAATAGTTTCATTTATTTGTCTCCCAAGGGACTCAGAAAACAATAGCACAGGGATCTGGAGATAGATATTAAAAACAATAGACAAATTGTATTAGAGTCAAAACGTTGATTAGTTCCAGGCAGGAAAGTGAGAGGGATTTCATTGCACTCCATTTGGAGTGACCTTGGTTGAAGGGGCATGTATTTTAACATTTATACCCCCATCTAATTAGTATTGCTTCCTAGTATCTAACCACGCAAGCAAAAGGCATATGGGCAAGACATTTGCACGTGGGGTACTGCATTATCAGAACCAGCTCATGCATTCCAAAGCATTTAGGTGTCGCTAGATTTGTACACTTAGACATAGTGTCAAGCCAAAGCACGCCCTTATCTTGTTATGCTTTGCATAAATCTTAGTGGAACACTTCAGCAGAAGTGTTCCTACGCTGCTGCTTATTGGTAAAAAATAATAATAATAAAAAAAAAAATCTTAAAAACATCAGGAAAATCTGATGGACCGGAACACTACAGGAGAATCCCAGTACGTCAAAACTGATTGTGTTACTTTAATATCACATAAAATGATACCAGGGTTAAGTTTTCAACTAACAAAAATTACTTCATCATAGTGTCTCTCTCCTGTCCGCTCCAGAGCCAATTAAGCTGGCAGTGTTTCTTTAATCTAATAACCCCACTGCTCACCCCAGAGGTAATAATTACATCTAGAATGGAAAGAGAAGCTAATTCCCAATTGCTTTTACTCAATAGGTTCCCTGTTATTGTGCATGTTCAGGCAGCAATGCTTCACTCCGAACAACACAAACCTGTAACAGTCTGCTTAAAATGTGCAATTTGGTTCCTCCTAAAACTTTTGTGTGATTTTCCCCCATTCTTGCCACATACACGTACAGAGCCCTTCTAGACCTTTCTGAGACAAAGAGCGGAAGGCAGGCGTTACTAAGAGAAAGGTACTGACGTGTTGAGGACGTAGAGCACCGTGTGGATTATGTATGGAATGAGGTGTATGTTGCTCTCCCTTCCTCCTCCTCCAGTATCGACGCTGAATGATTGCTCCATCGCAAAACGGAGGAACAGCAGTTTAATGTCATGGACATTGAGCTGGTAGGTGGGTTCCCGCTGCCCTGTGCACTCCTGGAGGTACGTGTTGTGCCTGAAAAACAGAAGTAAGTGTTACTTTAGTAAAAACCCTTTACAAAACTTTAATACAGTTTCTTCTTCCACACCATAGCTCAGAATCTGAGCTAGTATCTCACAGAAAAGCTTTAAAGAATGAACAGGACACAAAAATGCAAGCACTGCCACCTTCGACTAACCTCCCCAAAGGGAGACTCTCAGCTTACTCTGGCAAATCCAATTCCATCTGCATACATATACACACTCATCAATACTATTTTCCCATGACCAGGGCCTGGGATGCAGCTCCCTGGCTGAAATACATTAAAGATGTTACACCCCCAATTTCTGATGTGACTGTGCAAACCCAGCACAGGGTGGACCAGAGCACTGGCCACAGGATGAACCGTCTCCGCTCTAGGGAAGTGGTCAGGCTCCTGTAACTCACTGCCATCCAACAGAGCTTCGGAAATCTACACAAAGGAACCCACCCGTTGGGGTCAGACAGGTTTCTTTTGTAAAGCACCCATGAACCCACAGTGTTACTGCACACTGCATCTTCAGGAGTGACTAGGGGCTAACGGGGTGATGAACGTATCTACTTATATGAAGCCAAGAAGCAAACAGACACCTGTACTTTTTCAGGAGACATTCTCTTGACGGTAGAATCTGAAATGGCTCAGGTTTACTAAGATTTAGCTGCCATCATCTTTGATTCCATAGTTTGAAACTAGCATGCTTCTGTGGTAACGTACTGACTCACCTTCCCAAACACAAAACAGCTCAAGAAGGAACTTTTCCTACTCACCGTGCTAGGCAAGTAGCAAAAGCAGACTCTGGCACATGAGGTCCCCAGACTGGCAGGAGCCCATTACACTTGGTGTTGGCATTTTGTAGGGCTGCACTCTCCCATTCTTCACGGCCACGAGCAAGTCTACATTGAGAAAGCAAGCCACACCCAGGCAAGTTAGAAGTATGCAAGCTCTTGTCTAAGAAATCGTCAAAAAATTGACGATTCCACAGCTTCTTTAAACTATGGAGTTCACTTTTCAGTGTCCAGGCCTGACCTCTATTTGGCCCATTAAAGCAGAGCACAACAGCCCGCGACTCTCTCCAGGCTGCAAAGTGACCAACTCACAAGCAAACCCATCCTGAGTTACAAGGTCAAGTGTCACATTCAGGAACCACCTTGGAAAACAACATCAGCCACCACTACCCAGCTTGTGACCAGACCGTACCTTACAGCTGCAAGGTGACAATCGTAGTGGACAATGTTGAAGTGAGAGACTGTGCTGTATCCCTGTTGTTTTCGGGGCTTGTTCTCAAACTCCTCTAGTGCAACGCGTTTGGTGAAAGTATAAATACCGAGGACTTTCGTAGGCTGCAATGACACAACAGCTCTGTTGGAGACCATTCACACCTCGTAGCATTTCAATGCTGCGCTGAACTTCATCTCTCCCCATTCCTACCTCAAACTTATATTGAGAAAATCTTTTTTCCAGCTTTCGCTAGAAACACACTTCCTCTTCCCAACCACCTCTGGAATTACTGATCTCAAGAACCAAATCTTGAGATTTCCTCATCTCCCAGAGCCAACACATCAAGCCTCGTGCAGCCGGACACCAGTGAGTCCCCTCAGCTGGTGAGAGGGATTTGCAAACGTAGCTCACTTTACCTGAAACTTGTATCCTTCCCGGCAGATGCAGCAAGTCAGACCTGGTTCCTCTATAAGCTCCTCCATCTGTTTAAGCAGCGCAGTCTTGGTCACTACCTGACCCTTCTCATTTGTCTGAAAGAGAGAACAACTCAAGCAGGTTAAAAAGACAATGATGAACACCACCATCCCCACTGCTGTGACAGGAATGCCCGCCCCATTTCCCAGCCTGCTATTAGCAACCATATTTACTCTCCCAGCAGCACCAGGCAAACGGTGGGCTCGAGCTCTGCAATATTTGTCAATAAATCATTTTACACAATTCCTTGTGTGGCAGTTTTAGCAAGACAGAAATAAAAGATCACTAGATCACTAGGCTGCCGTCAGTGCAAACAGACATTACCGTCATCCCCAGAGTGCCCAAGGCCTTCTGTCTCATTGCCATGGCCATACGCTTCTTCTCTGCACGTGTCTCCTTCCGGGCAGCATCAATCTTCTTATTCACCTCTGGATGTTCCCTTAGTGCCTCCAGAAGATTCTCTGCTAACGTCCCGATCCCTTCATCACTAGACACCTGCTCCAGTTTGTGCAGGTTGGTAATTGAGTCTGTGCCTATCAGCACCTAACGGGGATCAAAACACAGCACTTTCTTCAGAAAAAGGGTGTGCATGACAGTAACTATTCCCTCTAATCCCACCCACGACAGCTGAGAAGAAGCACCGATCTGCAACAATTTTTGCCAAGTGTCTTACTTTCTTCTTTGATGCTCCTACGTGAGGGACACTGGACCCTGAAACTGTGTAGGAGACTGGGGCAATCTGCCTCTACACTGGCCGTTATTAAGAGGTCAGGTGGGGTGTGGGATAAGAGCGTTCTTAAAACAACAATCAGGCCCGGAAAAGCCTATCAATACTTCACAGTTCACAGTCCTAAATTACCTTCTCTTCACATTGGTGTGTTAATCTCACAGAGTGAGAAGATATTGAAGTTAAAATCTCTGCCCTCTTGACTTTTCCAGACTAGCAGATGATACCTGAAGCTGGTGCGTCTCTCCAAGTCCAACAAAAACCAGCACAGAATCAACTACTATAGAAATAACTGCTTAGCTACAGCCACAAAAAGCAGCCTAACAAGCCAGCCATGTCCTACTTGGCTTTCAGAACAGTCTCCTTACCTGCGTAGCAGGGTGCTGCGTGGCAAGCCCACGGAGCAGGCGCAGGATAAAAGGAAGCGCAGGTCGTGATAAGAATTTCTTCCATATGTCTGCATCCAAACTGCACAGAAAACAAGAGGCAGCAGCTGAAGGGCAGTCACCCGTCCCGAAAAGGCGCTTGGCGGTCAGCCAGCAGCACAGCTTGCAGAGCGCAGGCTGCAGGCAAGACAAGCACCCTTCCCCCCGTGTCCCTCCTCCATTAATTAAAGAAGTGACATTCACAGTTCCATGTTGTGCACGCTAACAGCCATAGTGTCAACTTGGGATTTGTTTTATGTTCATGAGCTGGCCATCAATAGCAAAAGCTCTGTTACAGTGCAATAGGTAAGGACCAGGCAGGAAACACAAGCATCGTGAAACCAAGAAACCAGCTCGGGTGGGTATCAGATGGGAAGATAACAGGCTTTTTAGCCCATCCCCACAGTAGCACTGTCTCAGACCCTCTGCATCACAGCTGTACCAAGCCTAAATGCTTCTGAATGTGGATTTGTTAACAGCTTTCTTGGAAGACTGTTGTGGTGACAAAATGAGAAAGGATGTTCAGGACAATCACATACATTAAGTAGTGACTCTTACTTCTTTGCACTGGGAATGTGCTTTTTCATGTAGTCAAGGGCATTCTGCGTAATTCCTTTCTGAAGGATGAGATCTTTCAGCTGATGGCCGTTGCTGTTGTTCTTTATCCCCGCTGCTATTTTACAGAAGCAGTCTAGGAAAACTTTATCATCTCCGCTGTGCTCCTCATCATACCTGAACGAAGACAAGAAATGGTAACCTGGAAGCTCTCCAAAAAACTCTGCCTATAATTCTCATTACATTACCGCTGAACGCACGTACCTACTCCAGCTCAGAGACTCAGAAAAGCTACTCAGGCCCTTGTCATCTCAGAATATACTCTAAAGCCCTATTTCTCGAGCTACACGCTCAAAGATTTCTTTTAAAAACGGCTTAGAAGTGAAATAGGAAATTAAGCTTATGCACCAGGAATCTCTGAAGCTTTGCATTACACTGAAGTAAGGATCAGTGAGAAAAAAAAGGTATAGACTTGTCAGTACAACTGATTTCACATGCTTTTAGATGGAATATGAAAACATACTTATCAAAGTTACAGTAGGGCTTGAATCGATCAACCAGAATCTGCATTTTCTCCATTTCCCCGAAGGACAGGTAAGGGATGATGCGTAACAAGCCTTGCAAGACACTGAGATTGGAACGGACAAAAGTGCTGTTGATCTGGTCAAGCAACATGACCAGCTGATCTTTGTCACCGGTTAGGAGGAGGTTACCCTGCAAAGGAAGAAGATCACGATCTGTGTTCAGGAATAAATCTACAACGTTCAAGAAAACCCTCCCTCTAGTAGCTGGTAGATACTCCAGTCTTGAAGGATTAGAGATCTAGACCCTGATGAAGAACAATACCCTGCCTCATTCCCAAATGTCTCATGGAATGGCTGCAACAACTCCTCTAGCTGACAGCTGACTTCTTCCACTTACTATTAAAGAATTTGCTAGTCAAGAAGGTCTAGAAATTCTAGCCCAAAGGAAGTCAGATTCCTATACACCAACAGTTTCAAAAGATGACCAAGAAACTCTTCTCGTTCTCAGTGTAGTCGAGATACTGTTTTTATCCTCAATTAGCTGGAAAATCAATCATGTTTTCAACATGTACGAAAACACTCATGAACACAAGGCAGAGCTGTGTCTTTTCTTGTCTCTCACTGGCCGGTGGCCCAAAGCAGCAAGGAAGGGATCCAAACAGGGCTAATAACCCCCACCCCGACTGAGCAAGAATCATCCAAAAGCAGCCTCGCAGTGCTTTTGGTTCAGGGCACTCCTCTTGCCCTACCTCCAAGGCCTGCTAAGACATGCCAGCAAGCGTAACAAGGGTTGGACTCCCATTTAGCACTCTTCTCCAGCTCCCGAAGCCCAGCATCACTGTAACAAGCTATTTGCAAGCCTTGAATCCCAGTCAACATTTCCATTTGTGCACTGAGCCCCAGGCACTCACCTTGTCCTCGCTCAGAGGTTCTGCGTTGGATTCATCCAGTATGATCTCCATTATACTAAGCACTTGTTCTGCCACAGCTGCTCCTCCGCTGTCCTTACTCTCCTGCTCAGCCACCAGAGCCTGGAGAAGATGGCAGCAGTTACTGTAACACCAGCAGTAACTGGTTTAATTGACCCACACACTTCCGCTCGCTAACAGATAAGGAATGGCTAACAGATAATTTACACTGCCAGTCCAGCAATATTTCAGATCTCTTGTAATTGTCATAAGGCAGCATGACAGTCAGAGGTAGTTTAAATTCATTGGAGTCCATGAAAAACACTTTATGAAAGTCCAAGTTGTCCTTACCAAGTTAAGAGTTCCCAGCATGACATTCAAAGTGTTCATCTCTGGCTTGACCAACTGCTGACGATTTATCTTCACCTTCACACAGTAACTAAACAGTTTTAACAGCACCTACAAAATACAAAGAATGCATTCTCTACAGTACCTTCAAAATGAGTAGGAGAATTTTGCTGAAACTAAAAGCATCCAACAATATAGATGGTTTCCAGACTTCTGGGGTAAAGTACAAGCCAGATTTTTACACCAATATTAACCTTAGGACAGCTTTGGTTTTCAAGTAAGGACAAGGCAGAAAACAATCACTCTGCAAGATAGGATTTAGCCTCACCAAGTCCTCAAGATAGGATTTAGCCTTACCAACTCATTAGCTTCTACATACTTCCGAGTCTTTGTAAAGAATTGTTAATCAAGAGGAATGGGAGAAGGAAAAAGAAATTTCTCAGGTTTTCATTAATTAGTGAATCGAAACCTCTGCTCCAACACTTAAACTGTCACACAAGACAATTAAACTTCACTAACATTTGTGGCATTTTCCAGCACATAACTCCTGACCCTGAAGGACAGAAGCTGAGACTCACGGTTAAGAGGTGCCGGCCCTGTTTGAAGTCCTTGATTCCAGTCAGCCTGTTGAGCATGCACTCCAAGCCTCCACACTGGGCCATGACACCCGCCATCTTGTAAACTTCTTCCTCATCCTCCTCTTCATCTATAGGACAGACAAAGTTTGTGAAGAGAGGAAGCAGTTACAATATGGCAAGCTTGTGCAGCCCACAGGGGACAAAACAGTGAAGCAAAAACAGAGAGTACAGTAGGACACATTTACCAGCAGTTCAAGTCACTTCAGCTGTATCAAATTTGAAAAGAATTACAAGCAAGGGCCAGACAGAATGGTCCTGTGCCATGCAAGTGTTTGCATTTAAAGTATAGACTTAAAAGCGTTGTTAAAATGCTCCTCCACTCTAGGTGAAGCAGGTAAATGTGGCAAAAGCAACGTCAGTCGACATCAAGCTCACTGCTGTAAGGATAATACTGTCACTGCTCTGCAGTGAACCTCAGATTCCAAATCTAATCCCAGCTTTCAGGAGACAAGTGCATTACCAGTAGTAGAGTCGAGAGACTCAATGAATTCCTCAGTTGCATCTCCTAGTAACCCTCGCATGCGGTAGATGATCCTCATCGGCTCCCCCTGCAAGAGAGGAGAGCATTTTATCAACTATAACTCTGTGGACACTTATATACAAGTCCAGTTCTCATTACAGTGTGTAACAGGCACTCCAGTCTCATGTCTCCTTTGTGCTGTTTTGACTGCGGATGGCAATACACAGAAACCTTTCACTCCCTCATTCTGCCCTCCCTGAGATGAATTAAAACCAACACTAATGCCACCACCTGCAAAAATATCAGTAACTCATCTACTCGTCTGTCCAGCTTTTCCTGGCATTGCCCATTAGATTGACAGGCTGGTAATAAACAGTCTCTTCCTCCTTACATCTCCTCCAACAGTTTCCTTTAGCACCAGTGAAAGATCTAGCCAAGCAAAACATGTTCATCCACAGAGAAACGCCTGCTTTCCACAGCAAGCTTTCCTCTGAGGGTATTGCACAGCATACCTGGGAAACACAGCGACCAGGCACAGCCCAGTAAAAGAAGCAGGAGAGGCTAATTGGATGAGTGCTTTCAATTAGATAAGATCTGCAGTGATGGAAAATGGAAGAGGAGGAGTAAAAGGCAATTTAATGAGCTTTCAGTAAGACAGTATATTACTAAAATGATACAGCCAAACCCACTCAAGCACAAGCTGTGTTTTTACTCTGGGAAAGGGCTAGTTTTCCAGATGCGTTTCCAGCTGGAAATACTGACAGCATATCGCTAAACTTTCCATTTTAATCCATAGGTCTGAATAAAAAGCAGAAAAGAAAAATCCCAGATTTGGGAGCAGGAGACCTTGCGAGAGAAAACCTGTCAGAGAGCGCACTAAGCCTAATGTGGAATAAGCAGTGCTTAATGTCACAGCAAATACATAAGCACAGGGAAAGCCCCGGGGGGAAGATCTGCTCAAAGGCCAGGCTAGAGACCAGCAATTAACACCACAGGGGCCCTGGTAAAATGGCAGATGAACAAAAAAAAGCCGGTGAGAGACAAGGGAAACAAAAAGGGGCCCGAGGTTGCGTTCTTGTGCGCCTGTCTATTTCCTAGGGAACGTGAGCCGCAGCTCCAGAAGCGCTTTGCGGAGGTGCACACAAAGGGAGACAGCTCAAAGCTGTTCATCGACAGGAACGCTGAGCAAACTCTGCCTTTCACCATCAGCACTGCATCCCGGGAGAGCCGCCCGCCGCCTCCAGCTCAGCATCTCACCGGGACGGCACCTCGCCACTCCGAGCGCGCTGGCAGGCAGCACCTGCCGTGATTTCCCTCAGGAACTTCATCAGAGTTCAAAGTAGAATTCACAGATTAAGATCAGCACCTCACTTCCCTATCCAAGTTGGGACCTTCCTAAAAAATTATCACTGTCACCTAGCTTTAGGCTTGATTTTGCAGCACAGAAGGCTCTTTTTTACTTAAATAAAACTTGATAAAAATCATTCCCCTTATCGTAATTCACTGAAAACAGGTGTTCTGTTTGAATTCTTCCCCACAAGCACAGCAAGTAGTTTCAGGAAACCAAGGTTTCAGTCAAAGGTGACTGCAACCCAAGAGTAAATGAGGAATGAACAAGAAATGTTGAGCAGATCAGTCTTTTTTTTTTTTTTTACGATCCCAAGTGCTACGAGCAGTGCCTCTAAAGAACGTATTTGTAATGGGCAAGACTTAGGCTGATGGATTCCTTCTCAGTGGGAGTTTATTGTCGTGGCTACAAGAAAAGGAAGGGAAGAGCTTGTTCTGGACCACATCCACCTCTGGAACAAGCATACTGTGATACAGTGGACTAGTCCCTTAAGACTACTGGGTCCATTTCTTCATCTGAAAAACAGGCAACACTGCTAAGAGCAAACTGGGCGAAGAAAATCTGTCAAGTTCTTGAGATCCCTACATGAAAAGCACAAGAGCAAAAGTGCAAAGTAATATGGAGAAATGCTGGATGATCGCTCTGCATAAATAACTTGGGTTCACCTCTGAAGCGCAGATTGATGGAGCAATCTGGTGTCCTTGTCTGTACACACACATTAAACTGTCACGTGCAGATGGAGTGTGAAATGTGCTTTGAAAGGCGGTGACACAAAGTTCAGCTATTTCCCCAAAGGAATGTAAGAAAGTTTGTTCCTCAAGATGACAGTTCACGTATCTGATACGCTACATGGGTAAGTTCAATATGCTCACCTCAGCATTATGTGCTTTTAAATCACTTATGTTGCAGAATTGAGCAATGGTCTATCCTAAGAGAGCACAAAAAGGTGCTGAGCAATTATACCCAAGAAATTATATGCCAGAAAATAAATCCTGACTTTGTGATTTTTTTTTTTCTTTTCATTTTTTTAATATCAAGGACAGGTGCTTTGTGTTGTTAACATATATGAAGATAACACACACCTCATTAGTGGGACACCACACCTTCTTGTAGACCTCAGCCACAGGCAGATCCAAACTGATGATCTTATTGTTCACCAAAAGCTGAAAGGGAGAAAATAAAAAGTCAAGACAAGCTGACATTGCATCACCATTCCAGCACTCACCAGCTGCCTAGAAATGGCGTCCCCACGCGTCTGTGGGAGAAATCCACACTTGTGCACTCTCACCTCCATTCCACTGTCATCCTCCAGCAGAGCTACCAGGTCACAGTCCTGACAGATTTTGTTCTTGATGTCCCTCATGAGTGGCCCAATGCCAGGCTCGTTACTGCTGTAGGGATTTCCCGGCATTCTGCCCTGTAAGAAGTCTTCCTGCTGGGGATCTTTCTCCAGAGTTACAAAGAACTCTGTCACTTCGTTCTCTTCCTAAAGAACAGCAGCACAGACAGAGTAAGTTTTCCTCTAACCATGTTCCCACTCCTACATTTTTATGGTAGCCAGTGACAGGATGTCCCTAAACCTTCAGCCCTGTCGTCCCTGGTGCATCCTGGGGTACACTGCCACACATGTGGCATTTAGAGGATCTCTAGTATCATTAGTGAGCAAATTCCTCAGCATGAAACAATACTGCTGGTTCTGCTCTTCTGCACAGAGCATGCCACAGCAGGGAACTTGAATACTGAAACCCAAAGATGGGATATCATATTACTACAGTTCTACACTGGCTAATATTAAATCATCATTGTAGACATTATTGGGTTTTTCCCAAAATGCAAGCAAATACATCTATTTAAGAAGTCTAACTTTATAAGCAATGCTACAGCCGTCTCTATACTTACAGGATAGATAATACTGCACAGTCTCTCAAAGATGAAGACTGGAGTCCTGTAGTCATCGAGGCTGTAGCGTTTTGCAGTCTCTATACACACCGCCATAAATGCCTTGGTTTCAGATTCTGTGCCTGCCAAGAAACAGAAGTATTAAAAAAGACACAGGAGTCAATTTTTCAGGTTCCATTTTAACTCGGCATACACAATAAATCCGTCTGCAATAAAGCACCAGACTTTGGTGCCCTCTTCTTTTGCATATCCACTGCTTAAAAGATGAAAAGCTATTTATTGGTACATTTACTAGGAAAACCCTTTGCATGCTTGGGCTGCAGTAAAGCAATCCCATAAAAAGGAGGAGGCTTAAATTCCTGGAAAATAAGAGACGACTCCAGGAATGTTATTTACCTTTTCTGTGCCAAAAGGAAATACTGAAAGGTCCAAGCCATAAAAATACCCTTCACTACAGTAATCTTTTAGAAATAAGTTCTTTGTGTGGCTGTAACTATCTGCTTTTTCATCCTGGTTGACCCAAACCCCGGATTTATGGAATCGAAGTGGCTTTACCTGTTGTCATATCCTCCAGCATCTCCAGCAGCATGTCCTGGGTTTCATCGATCAGCTTTGTTCTCTGTACCACTAACTTCCTCAAACACAGGTACCCATTCAGGACGGTACCCACCAGGCGGCTTTTGAAGTGCCGTTTGATGGACTCCACCTCCACGAAGGAAGAGAGAAGACCTATAAAGCAATGAGATATTCAGAAGCGGGAGGAAGAGTTGGATTTGTTAGCCCTAAATGTCATGTGGCCAGCAAACAGGGCACAGTATCATAAAAGCAGCACAATGAAATGGCTTGTTACAACTCCCATTGTCAGTCTGTGGTTTAAAGCTCACTTCCATGAACGGAATGGTTGGAGGTAAAACCCTGGCCTGTGAGAGCTGCCTTGGAAATTATACCGTATGGGACCACGGTGAGGGAATGAGGAAAGGGTATATAAGGAGTTTTCTAAGTGCTTGATACAAAATTCAGCACTTTTGGACATTTTTCCGTTGCAAGATATTTCAAGAGCAGATGACTGCTCCCCTTCTAATATTTAAGCTAGCTCTGATGATGCGACAGCAAGCGTGGTACGTGACTTATCAGTTACATCACCAGATTGGCCGCTCTATAATAAAGTAAAGAATCAGCGAACACTTGGATTCCTTCTCCTGACATATTTATCAACATGATTTTTCTTTCAAGAAGCCAGGCTTTATGAATTAGTCCATTAATTTTTGAAGAACATGGAAGAGGATACAAAAAAGAATGACCTAGTTAATGACGTATTTTCATTTCCAACAAGTTTTTGAAAAAAGTATACCCTAGATGATTCAAAAAAGAAAAGCTACCATAGAATAAGTAGGTAAGAAACCACAGGTTGCAGTGTTTGCAATGGTCCCAGGAATTATACTGTACAATAAATGCAATGACATGGAGAAGTGGTATGATGAAGTTTGCTGATAACATGTTACCACAGTTCAAGTAACTAAAAACTCAAACTGATTAAAAAAAAAAAAAAAGGAAAAATCCATTTAGGGGTTAAGTGCTAAATTGATGGCAAAAATCCAGTGCTGATGACTGCAAAACACCGAATCACATCTTTTTGAAATGCTGCTACATGCTGTTACAGAACAATGATCACCCCATCTCTAATCCTACTACAGAACTTGCATCGATGACACCAAATACCTGTGAGACTCTTCAAGGCATATCCCTGCTGCAAATCAGTGCTGAGTGTTGCTTCCTCCAAGGCAAGTAAACGAGCTATTTCCTGAAAATAATTGACAAGCTTATTAGGACAAGAAACTGCAATGCCAATAATGACTAGCTGGCAAGTGTCTACCACAGAGTGCAAAGGAACATGGTGAAGAAACAGCCAGCCACAGAGAAACCAAAACTGCAGCGCAGCAGCAGGGAGGGAATGGGGAGAGGAGAGAAAACCCACCCCAAACTCCTCATTTTCTCCCTACGCCTACCTATCACCACTGCTTTGCTCTGGCGGCCCTCTGTGATGGCATCAAGGCCCCCATTAACACAGAGGGTGTCATCTGCCTCTTTGGAGTGCACCAGGGATCACCACAGAAAACTCGTAAGACCTAACACTCTGAAGACTGCAACTTAAACGTGGTGCTTCTGCAAGAGGCTGCCACTCACACTCAGGGAATGGTAGCACACCTAATCCTCCCTTGTCATTAAGGGCTTTCGGAGTCCAGGCTGGCAGCTAAGACAGCTTCCAGCTCAGACCTGGTGCCAAGTCAGTGTAGCAATATTTATACCCTTGGCATAGCTGCCCCCAGAGTAGTTAATGAAAGTGTACCAGGCAGTTTGCGCTGAGGAATGCTACAGCTGGGGCTCAAAGCACTGTTCAGAGACAACAGTGCAGAAGTGTGAACTTCCTAAACCTGGCAAGGGTCAGCAACAGAGCACTGAATGAAGAAGAGATGAAGATTTCAAAGCAAAAAAGCCAAACTGACAGGTCAGAGACAAGCTTTCTGTTGCTCCCTAGCTCCTCCATACATGTCCATACCTTAGTGATGAGGCTGCCAATATAGGGCAGAACTCCCCTGGCTGCCAGGTAGACCTTCCAGTGGGCTGGTTTGATGAGTTTCTGATACAGTGCCAGGTACTCGGCGGCACACTCGCCAGCAACGCTCAGCTCATCCAGGTAACTAGTGGAGAGAAACACAAGCTGACAACCACTTCACAGAACTAGAGGTATTCACAGCTTAAGGACACCACGGAAAGAAAGAAAAAGCCTCCCCAAATCTATCCTCCCTGTTGTCCTCCTAGCCAACAACATAATTGTTATTCATTACTTGATGGCTGAAGTGGTATTTTGTCCCAAAAAGGAGCTCCCCAAATGTGCTACTAGCATCAATTGGGGTAAGTTATGTCACAGGAGTTGGAAGAGAGTTCACCTGATTATTTTGCTGTCTAAGAGGCAGGGGAAATGTCCACAGAGCTGAACACCACCTGCTTACCCCTGGAAAAAGTACAGAGCTGCAGTAGCTTATTGCCAGGCAGCAAAAAAAAAAAAAAAAAGTCTCTCTCAATCTATACTATCCCAAGCTAATTAAGTTTTAGAATCCAGCCCAAAGAGACCTGCGAACCAGAGGTATACAAGGGAGAGGTGTGAGAAAAATTGGAAGGAGGAAGAGATTCTCATGGGAATTAAAGAAAAATAATCCCAGAGCTGCCAAGTGTGGCAACACAGAAATACCTCGTCAGGAGATCAAGGACCTGCTGTTTGCGGCTGGGGATGGTAGCCAGAGCTTCCACAATAGTACACGCAGCCTGCCTCGCAGCTTGAGTGGCAGGAGTAAACAGCACCTAAGGCAAGAGCATTGGAAGACAGTATCATCTGATGTGCACAGATAAACAAAATAAACAAAAAGGCACAGCGTACATTAGGACAGTTTGGTGACCTGGTGGCAGTGTTCCCCTGCTCTTCCGAACACTTGATTCTGTGAGAAAGCCTACTTTGCTTGCCACCAAAATATTTACACAATGCACTGTGTAGGTGACATACTAATCCATATACACAAGAAGAAAAACTTCTGCCCAGGACCTATGAAAATTCAGCGGTCAAAATGCAGCTAAGTAGACAGGTAGGAGCACTGTGGCAAGTAAAGGTTCAGAGTTTAAGAACATGCAGACTCCGGGACAAACGTTCAGATGAAGTATTTTTAAGGGAACAAAGCTGCAAACCTGACTTGGGATTGGATACAGTCAGTTACAGTCTCCCCAAATATCACTGCTCGTCATCTCTGACTGTTACTCTGCCCAGTGCACCCTACTAGTCTTCACCCACGTTTACCTGTCGCAGCCAATTGTTGTGTCCCAGCTTGAGATCCAGAGGGCAAGTTCTCTTCCCACGGCGACTCATGAACTGTTTCCATTTCCAGACATATTTTTCCGACAAGTAGAGCTGGTGAAGCTCAGCTTTGCTGGGAGATTTCCCATTGGCATCTATACCTGCAATATTGAACACAGCTCAAGAGAACTGTTGGCAGCTATCAACTGCAAACTGCCATTGTATTTTTATCTTCACACTGGAACTCTCCGAACTCCAGCTGAGAAGCTGAGTAGCTTCTCATTTCTTTCTGCTGCCATTTTCACTTCTGCATGGAGCTATGTTCACTTCCAAGCCAGACGCAAATCCCATAGCCTCTCAGGGAATTCAATCAGCTTTTCAGTTGGCTTGGTATCATTTTAAATAAGCAACAAGTTTCATTTTTCACATTCCCCTGCTTATCTTCAGGCACAGTGCGTTTTCTGCTTAGGGTCTGAACAACACAGCCTAGAAAAGCCAGTGCTACAATCTCTACAAACTACACAGCTAAGTGTGAAGATGGTATCAGACGTCATGGGACAGAAACCAACACAACTCTACAGAAGTACATTCCTTATTAAACCTGTGTTCCTTCACGAAATTGCACAGAGTTAAAAGCACAGGACTACCTCTGGCAGGGAGGCACTTTTTCCAAGCTTCATAGGATGCTTTGGGGTCCCTCTTGAGCCACAGCTGAGCTTGTGCATGGATTTCATTGCTGTAAGGCTTCACAGTGGTGAGAGCATCCACAGGCACATCCTAATAAACAAAAAAGCTCTATGATTCTTCAGAAAGCTGCAGTCTGTTCCCTTAAGAGTAACTCCTGCAGGTGAATCACTGGTTGCATCTGCTCCACGGATAGGTAAATGCAGCTCTTGGACAGCAGCAGGGTATACAGTTTCTGTTAACGATGAACTAAGAGAGACGCCTCACTCCAGTTACTACTGAAATATCAGTAAACCCATCTTTGACATCCATCTGTGATTATCAGATAGCTAGATCAAAGCAGAAACATACCTTCTCCCTTACAAATGTTACCCTAAATTACAATCAAGGAGCAGCCAACCAATATAATTTTTATCAGAATTGTAGCTCTGTTTAAAAATCCGAGTTAAAAGTACTTGATTCTACAAAGCTGCTGAAAGCACCAAAAGCTTGCCCAAAATAACCAAGCCATAGCTTTGAAGTAGCTCTTTCCCCGTGCCTCAGATCCAAGTGGGAAAAAAAACAAGTCCTGCTTTCAACAGTAGTGGTCAAAGCCACAAAAGAACAGTAAAAAATGGAAAGCAGTTACCTGTAATTTGCAGTCTGCAAAGACAAGAGTCACAGTACTTGTGCTTTCCTAGTAACCGTGACCAGGAAAAGCAAGCCCTGGCTTCCTCACAAAGTTATTAATCACTGAGATCACTGTGCCAGACTTTCATCAGCAAATTTTCAGATGCTTTGCTCAGCATCTAAGGCAGTACCTTGTTTTTCTTGCTGGTTGGAGCAGGTGGCTTGATCAGCTTTTGAAGAATGCGCAGGCACATGAGGGTGATGTTTTCAACAACCACTGGAGTCTTGATGTTCACTGCCATCAAAAAGAGGCTGAGAGCTGAAAGACAGACATAAATTTTTATTCCACTAAGATCTGCAGAGAGGACACCTCCCCAGCTCTATACAGCGTATTAAAAGTGGTTAGAGTTCAGAAAGACCTCGTATTCTCAAGCAAAACTATCACATTTGCATGCAGCATGGATGGCAAACAATCCTTTTGTATTACAGCAAGAGAGTCTTTGCCATCCTTCCCTCTACACCTCCATCTTTCTATTTCTCAGCACTCCTGTTTCAAGAAATGCACTACCCCAAAACAAAGCTATCTGGTGCTAACTCCATTTTTATCCCTAATCATAAGCTGAGTCGGCATCAGTTCCCTTCCTTAAAATTTTACTATAGTGCCTGGACCCGGGCACAGCATTCTAAAATAAAGCTGTCACACTAGTTGTCTGAACTCACCACACCGTAGTCGGAGCTCCCAGCAGCTGTCTTCCTTGGAGATGGAATCTGTTAGCAGCAACATTTCATACTGGAGGCTGCTAGCCTGTAACACAGACACACGTTCAAAGGCTTAAGAAGTCTTGGTGTCGCAGCAGTCCTTTTTTCGCCTTCTGATGTTTAAAAAAACACAGGTTCAAAACACACTGATCTAAGTAAATTTAATCCCTTGCCCATTTGGGACGACTGGCAACCTATCTGAGAGAGCTACAAGCAACAGCCAAGAGAGGCAGAATTGTCTGCGGAAACTTGGGCACATACCTAATCACATCATTTTGTGCTTTAATGTTTATGTTAATTCCTATCAAGACACAAACACCTTCTGTATTACAAATAGACCACGGTAATAGAGAAGATGCAATGATTAGAATACACCAGCAGTTGCAGAGGGGCAGAAAATAGAAATCAGAAAACACTGGAGTCTCTCACCAAGTCTGGATTTGCCCAGTGTCCCTTCAGAGCTGCAGAAACCTTCCCAATGATTAAGTCATTCATTTGTTGCGTGGCCTCTGGATTGTCCCTAATTCCAGTAGGAAAAAAACAGAACAGTGTTATGCTGTGCTCGCACTAAATAACAAAAGCTCCTGGGATTTCAGCTTAGTTGGTAACAATTGTACAAGCAGTTACAGCCTACAGTTTGCTGATGTAAGATATCTCCCCTATAAAGCTACTCCTTTTCTGATTTACAAGCATGTGGCTTTCCAGAGTTCACTGGAAGTCAGACGGCTGCGAACACTGACTCACTGAAACACTAACCTGGTCAGAAGGCACATGAGCTGACGGACCTCCTCCCGCATAGTGGCTGCACCCCGGCGCAAGTTGTAGTCAAAGAGCTCTCTGATAAGGCCCTGGGACACGAGGATATGCCTGATGGCAGAGTTGGTGGCCAAAGCCCGGAGCAACGTTATGCAGTGTTCAGTGACGGCCGAGGCACAGCCATAGCATTTAGTTGATGATGTGTGGCCACAGCCTAGAACAGACAAGGCACGATACTGGCTGGCAGTAAACGTGGGTTGGACAGTGGTGCGCGAGGACTTCGTTGCTGCCTCTCTCTGTTGGAGATCATATTCCAGGAGTTCCTTTCGAGAGGCAAACACTTTCTGGAAACACAGAAAAAGAGAGATGAAAGTTGTGGAACTGTGAGGCAGCACGTAATCGCTAATGCCATTCACAGGTTATTTTCACTATGGAGGAACATTTTTAACCAAGTATCTCAAAACTTTAAATCCTTCATGTCAATGGCAGACTTGGGAAATCCATTATAAATATCAGCCTAACTCCCAGTTATCTGCCCTGTTAAAGGCTTGTTGTCTACATTACATGCAACCTAACACTGGAAATGTGACAAATCCGTAGAATTAATTGTAACCATGGCTTTTAGAAATTGTCATTCTGTTACTTCCCTGAAAATATGCAGCTGATCACCTATTGTTAATGGCATCATTAAATGCCAAATGGCAATATCTTACTTCTTATTTCTGATATGTACTGTATCTGGTAACAGAAGGAAACACATGACCCAAATTCAAACCAAAGCACATCATACCTGGATGATTTTGGAAAGTTCATCGAAAGAGTTCTTGCAGTCCCCGCAATACTCCTGGGCTAACTGCAGTATGTATCTATTCACACTAGCTGAGGTAGAACTTATCCCTCCACTACTACCAGATTCATCCTGTAACAGAGGGGAAAACAAAAAGGAATCATATACGGGGGCTACACACAGAAATAATGGCTGCAGAGCAGCATCTGAAGCAGGACCTTTAGTGGCTCCTGGCAGTGTCTCACCAGCCTCGAGCTCTGTGCAAGATGCATCTGCCCTTTGTTACCTGTGGCTTTTCAGGAGCTGCCTCATTCACTTTACACAGAAGGTTTTCCAGCTGCGGTCGGTGTCCCATTAGTTGGTGATACACTCTGTCAGCCTTGTCCAGGAGAGTGTTAATATTTGTTACTGCCTAAGAATAAAAAAGGAAAGGAAACTCTTATTTTATGTTCAGAGGCAATTTTTCATTCTACAAAACTGCAACCACCAACCTCCAAGTCTTCTGTCTCTCTTGCCTTTCTCTAGCAAAAAAATAAACAAACAGTGATCCTGCACCCCACTTCTGCCAGGAGTACTGCTCTGCTGACACTACGCTCAGCACATTTATCCTCTGGGACAGGTCACATAGTGCAATGGGTTCTTCGTTCTTCAGCAGTGCTCCTCAGATGGGATGGTAAAGAACACAGTACAACCCAAATTCACCCCCATGTACAGCAAGGCAAAGAGATGCAGTGCTTGAAGGCCAGTTTATAAGTAAAGCACTGAATTAGGTCTTTTGAAGAATTACTTATTTGGTGGAGCAAGACAGCAAATAAGGAATGCATTAGTCAGTGAGGAGCCTTGAAGGAGCACTGCTTTTCGTGTTACTCCTGAGAGAGATGGACCTCTGATGTCCCTACGCCACTGACCTGGCCAGAGGACACAGCACTTCATTAATTTATCTGCTATTAGTCTCACCTTCTTTCGATCCTCTTCATTTTCTATGGGATCCACTGCACAGCAAGGCTTGGCATACAACATGAAGTCAAAGCGAGCATATTTACAGAACCCACAGGCATTGCAAAGGAAGGGATCTTTCTCATCATAATTGATGGATCTGAAAGGCAAGCCAGAAAGGTCCAAGAATGCAGCTGAGCTTTATCAAGGTAACTGAGGCAGTGAAATAAGCTGTGAATGGACTCAGTAGGTAAAAGAGGATAGCCCTTAAAACATCTAACCTACCAAATTGCCCTGGGGAAGCCCCAAGTGAAATACATGAGGTACATGAGAATCAAAACCTACAAATCATGCAAAAAAAAAAAAAAAAAAAAAAAAATTCTTACAGAGGCAGTGCCACATTCTGGCCAGAAAAAGCAGAAACAGATGTGAATTTGTTCCTCACAACTCTACTTTAACTACAGCAATTCCCAGTAGAATGTCAGACTAGGGCACTGTGCCCTTTACAAGAACACAGATAAAAGGAAACCATTTTGGTTTGTAAGGTCTAGGCTTTCAATAGCTTTCACTCTTTACCCAGTTGCAGTGGGACTAACTACAGCATACTTATTATCCCGTTGCAGACTACAGTAGCGTGACACGAACTGATTTATAGCTCCCATAATTCAAGAAGGGATGTGGAAACCTTTTAATATAGCAGGAATCGCCTGATCTTTGGAAAGAATCTGCTAAACACCTTGAATCCCATGAGGATTAGAACGGCATAAGGGACAACAATAAGGGAGGAAGAGGTATCAGATAAGGAGACAAAACTCACAGAAGAGAAGGATTTATAATACTGTAGTGAAAGCCTGAATAGTGCACAGTAAATTATGCCCTGAGCCTTGCTCTGAATGAGGAGAGCACAACAAAAGCTCTGAATAGACAAGCCAGCACTGTCCGTCCAGCACGCTAAGGCAAGGGATTCTGTGGGGAAACCCCCCTGCAATCCTATAATTGAACTCCAGCCTCATGCCCTTGAACAGGCAGGCCAAAAATAACCTCCTCCTGAGAATTTTCTTGTTTAAACTTCAGAGGGCTTGATCTGAAACTTCTGTGTTCTTTCAGTATTGTCGTATCAGGTTTCCTTTGTTAGCCTGCATTAACATTAAATCCCTGTAAGCCTGTTTTATACTTCTCGACTAATTTGATTGTGTGGTTGTATTAACCAGAATCGTGTATTGAACTAGCAGGGAATTTTGTTGAACATCACACACAGGCAACAGCACAAGGGCTCCATAAACCCCCAGCGCTGGCTCCGTGGGGAGGAACGAGGATGCCATACCTGCACTTGTGGCACTGGTACACGTTTTCACCACAGTTCCCACACACCCCCGGGTTGGCTGGGACGGACGCGCTACACCGGGGGCACTGCAGGGTCTCCGTGGAAGCCTGGTAATTCTCATAGAAATCTGCAAATTCAATCATCAGGTTCGAAGCCACAATGGGCAGCGGCAAATCAATCTTCACCTCTGCCTGGCCTGGGGTCAGCTGGACTTTTTTAGCTTTGTGCCAACGAGCCGGCCTGGGAAAAGGAAAGAAAGCAGCACAGTTTTTCAGTGGGGAAGTACCCTCCCTGCCCACGTACGAAGAGAAGCCAAACACAACCGTCTCAGCTCCAAATCTACTTTAAATTGGATGAATGGAGAGCAGTTCCAGGATTCGTTTCCTTAGCTTCTGCATTGACATGATATGTAGCCAGAAATACATTTTAAGCCTTTATCCTCTTCATAGAGAGAGACTGTTTAGGATTAAAGAGCTGTTGATGCCTCATGGAAAAACTTTAATTCTACAGACATTTTCTAGGGATTTTCGCCTCCATTTTTTTATTAGTAAGGACATTTGCATGAAAACAGGATATTTATTTCTAAAGATCTCATCTGCTCCCACTGCTTATTCTCAACCTGAAGTCAGAATCCTTGCTTTGTGACATCATAATCCTCTCCACAGCAGCCACTTGTGATGTCACAGAGGATTAAGACTTCAAATAAGCAATAAGCGGCAGGCACAGATTAATCCCTAAGCCAAAGAGATCTGATACTAGTGAGAACATCTCAAGAAGTAAGAAGGGAAAGCATATAAGCAAAACTGGCTCCAGCCTGAGCAATATATTGAAAAGGAGCAATTTTTCATAGGTAAAGCAGCAGCCGAGAGTTAGGCGACCCAACTTTAATTTTAATTCTACTGTATGGCTTCAAACAAGTAACGTTAATGCCTTCTGCATTTCTGGACATGCTGCAAGGTCCAAATCCCTTTCTGAGTGAAACTCTCCATGAGGTGCTCTTGGTATTAATACTGATTTCCACACAAGTTAGGTGCTTAAACCTGAGCCTGTACAAAGTTTGCAAAGAGAAATTTTACAGGCATATTTCAAGCTCTAGGTGAAACCTGGATCTTTTGTTCAACAATTTACAAGATTCAGAACAATTCCACCCAATGTGGGCTGACAGTGATGAGTAATAGTCCAAGAAGGAACGTTAGCTGAAACAAGAAGCCAGGCACCTCGGTAGAAACAGTAACGTCCAATGCAGAGACTGGCACACAAAAACCATGGATGAACGTACTTGTTTTTCAGCTCCACTATGGCTTGCACTGTCCTGTTGTTGTAATAGAGGTTGATGGTTCGGACCATTTTGGTTCGTTTCAGGTCTCCTATCTTCACTGTCACTTTGCTGATGGTGTGGCTGCCGATTAGTTTCACCACTTGCTGGGTGGTAGTATAACGCGTGTCCACTTTAATGGAGGAAAGCTTGATGTACTGAGAAGACAAAAACAAGGACACGCTGCCTGTATGATGACATCCCAATAAACTCAGAAACACAGCAAATCACACTGCTGTAAACGCTTGGGATCCCTATAACTGGAAAGGGTTTAAGAACAGCAGTTACTTACACAGAAGGGCACCTCCGGGTTGTTGCAGACAAGGCAAGGATCGCTCTCCAGGTAATAGCCATCAAACTCCACCAGCCCAGACAGCGTGCTGGAATGAGGGCAAGAACACTGAACAATCTAATTTGGCATTCGCTGTGTTTTAAACACAAGCCATTCAATCAGAATAGTTTTAGTTTACCTGTAGTCCCCAGTCCCAGATTTAGTAACAGAAGCATTGCAATTTAAAGCACATTGAAAATTACCATTTTTCACTAGGTAACATTTTACTATAATTATTAACTGCCACGGTATGACTAAGAACACAACACTTAATTCTGCAAGTCCATATTCTCCAGTTGGTCCTAGTATTTTGTAACGTTTACTGAACAAATGAAAGCAAAAAAGCTAAAGCCAAACTACTACTGATAGCACGTAGAACATCACATTTTTCAGATGGCAGAAGGGAATCTGCTATTCTCCCAAGACCAGCTGCAGCAAGCGTGCAATCTCAGTAGGGGTCCCTCCTCCACCACAATTTTACTAGAAGAATTGTGTATTCCCCTGTGGATCGCAGCTCAGCTGCTGAAAAGCTCTTTAGTGAAATGGATCAAAGTCAGAAGTAACTCACTTGTAAATGTTGGAGTTAGGGTGGTTGGTAAGAATGTGGTTTTGAGTCCGGAGGATCTCCACAGCCTTTTGGGAGTATTCCTTCAGCTGAAACACAATTAAGAAAACACTGTCTTCTCAACATCGTATTTTATAGCTACAAAGACATAAAGATTTCTCATCTTGGGGCGTTCCAGATCCCCCAGAAGATGCATGTACTATACCCACAGGAATTTATGTGGTCAAATCATTACTCAGGAATGCTACAGATCCTAAAATTAGACCTTCACCACAATAACAGTGCTATTTGTCAGCCAATCACTGCAAATGCCTGCTAAGATTCATAAGGCATTCCCAGCTCTTTAAACACACACATGCAAATATCAGTGCGTCTAAACGATTCATTCTCAAGCCCACTGGTCCCCTAAGAAATCCTACCACTTCCTTTGTTCAAAAGTCGTGGTTACAAAAGATTTCTAGGAGCTGAAATACCAAAAATGTCTAATTTAGAGCTAGCAGATAAATGTATTTTCCCACAAAGGTTTCCTGTGGGAAAAAAGTTTTATTCTAAATAATGAAAAAAACAACCAAAAAATAACATCCTCCCCCCCCCAAAACCCACCAACCCCCACAAAACAATAAAACAAAAAAAAAAAAATCCACACTCCCCAATTTTTTAAGGACCCTGCCATTTTAACATTCACATTTTGGGAACAAAAAAAATTTCCAGCAGAAGCTCTTTTGACAGAAAATCTGTCCCAGCTGTACCATAAACGAGCACTAACATAATTCATAGTAAGCAGCAGGACCTGGGATTCGGGTCTCCTCCTTTTCAGAATGACATGGTACCTTTTTCTCAGTCTGCTGTGTTTTCAGAGAGAAGTATCCCAGGAGATCTACAAACTGGGCAGCCTTTCTTCCATAGGCTGGAAGTTCTGGCCAGATTGACCACATGAGATCCAACAGTAATTCCTGCTGAGACTTGTTAGAGTTCCTGTTGAATGGATTGCATATCAATTAGGCCTGTGAAGACTGCATGGCACACAATCTTATTCGAAAGGAAAATACGTGCTACAGTTCACCAGACTTGGAAACCATGATCTTGCAATACATCAGAGTTGACAGTTAAATCTCATCGCTTCTTGGCACCAGCTGTTTTCTAGCACTCTCCGAAACGAAAGCAGCTGTCTTGCAACAACTGAATAGAGTTCTGAAGGAGTTCAGCACCCTGAAGTGTGCCTTTCTCTACATAACCCCCAACTTTTTAACTGTATAAGCCTCGGAAATTCACTTGCCCGCAAACACCTACTCCTGTAGATGTCAGGAGCCAGATTCTGCAGACAGAAATAAAATGCTTCTTGCAGATGATAACTCAAGCTGATCAGTAACAAGTAAGTCACAACTTCTATCTCCAGCCCCAAGAACTGCAAAACAGTGAGAGCCACTCAGGGCGATGCAATCATCAGCACCCCTCGGGACAGAGGCTGGAGCATTAACGCTTACACAAGGACAGAGCTCTCCGTAACTGAGCTGAGACTGGCCAAGAGGAGCTGGCTCAGAGGGTCCCTCCCAGCTCACCTGTAGATGTGGAGCGCGAGGCAGTGGGCCTGCCATCTCACGGAGGAGGAGTTGGACTCCAGCAAGAAGCAGCGCAGGAACTGAATGAGGGTCTCCTTGTCAGCAAACTTGTTCAGCTGGTTCACCAGAGCTGTACACAGCTGATCTTCCTGACTGCCCGAACTGTCGCCTAGGGATGGCACAAGAAAGACAGAGTTAAGAAAGCAGATGAATGGAATACCTCACAGGCAGGCTAGCTCCCTATTTAATAGATCATAGAGTGAGGATAATGGGGACAAATTACGGTGTTACAGGCAAGTTTAACGTTCCTTCCTTCTTCCAAAAATATAACCTAGTATTCCTGACTAACGCAGAAGAAAACTGCTGGAAAACTTGCCAGTGAGGACATGAGAAATGTGCTACACATCCTGATAAAAAGAAAAGGATCAACACGGGGCAGTGAAAAGATTCACAGAGAATCATCTGATAGAGAAAGGCAAAATGGTTCCTTGAAGAAAAGCCAAGAGAGAATTTATGCCCATGACTTTTATAGGAAAGCTTAATTACTTTCCCAGGACTTTGGGTATCCATTAAGCAGCAGCCCTGGCTCCAACATAGCTTAGGAGTCAGACAGAGGAAACAAGTCTGAACATAATCACTGAAGAGCAGAGCTAACTGGGTGTGCATCTCCTGTACTTGTTTTAATCCCCAGGAGCATTTCAACCTCCAACAACCCAGGATAGGCAAGTTAGGTGGAAGCTACTTCATCACTAGACTAGGTAACTTCCATTTGACAACTTAAAGGCCACTCAAGTTAATAAATACTCACAGTGGGTTTGGGATATACTCAGCACTTACTTTCAGCCCCAACACTTAAGGCATACTGCTTCATCTTTGCCTGTCCCCAATCTACATATGGTAAAACTGCTCTTCTCTCCTAATTGCTGCTGTGGTCTGCAAGTGCCCTTGCCACGACCCATGACCCCTTCACAACAGTGGGATTTATCACAATGAGAAGCAAGCAGTTCTCTCTAAATAGACCAAGAAAGGCTGAGAGGAGCAGACTTCATCCCTAAAACCACGATAGAACAGGGCACAGCTGCAGCTCACCCTCTCGTTCCTTTTCCTTTTCTTCTTTCTTGCTCTTTTTAGTGGAGGATTTGCTCTGTGTTGCTGGCTGCCCAGAGCCCGATGCTGCAGGAGCAGAGGTGGAAGAGGTGCTTGATGATCCGGAGGATGAAGCCACAGATAGCACTTTACTGCCACACAGAGCACAAGACAGCAGCTGCAGGAGAACTGGTGACACTCCTTCATCTACCAGGAAGCTGACTTGAAGGAGGAAATAGAGAACCGCTGCAGAGAAAAGAAGAAAATCTTTGAAGCCTGAATTAAAAAAAAAAAAAAAAAGCAAGCAAAATAACTCCAACCTAAAACAAAAAACCCCTTTGAACATGACAAGGGCCATCCCCACAAACTCACAGAACCCTCCTGTACTGTTCTCTGTACACTACAGAAGCGTAACATTTGGGTACACCAAGGTAAAGTGTTTCATCCCAAATAACACACTGGAACAACGGCAGCACAAGCGAGAGAACAGGGCTCTCCTATTCTTGTAAATTATCTGTTACACCATACTGCATTCTTCAGCTAAGGAACAGATGCAATTAGAGCACTCTGATAATTAGTACTGGAAACAGTTCAGTCCAACTCAAAACTCTCAGCTGCGTCCCCCCTTCTTCTCTGCTGAGCTTCCCCATCTGAGAAGTCTTGATTCAAACCGTGTAACACATCCCCTCTGCTCCCTCAAATACTCCCAGAGAAAGAACTCACAGTCATCTTTAATGCAGAACTTCTGCCAGTTTACTGTTCGCTGTGTGGCAATCTCTGCACAAGCCTTTAAATGTTCCATCTGAAAGGCACAATGGGACAGGATTAAACACCATGTCAGTATTTCTGTTACTGACATCTTACATAAATGCAACATACACTTCTTCCTAGCGCAGCAGCACACTCTTCCTTACCAAGCTGATCAACGTATCATACTGCAGGGCAGAGCCTGAACTTGCTGTGACCACACTGGCCCGAAGGAAAATGCCTTGCTCTTCCAGGAGCTTTTTGATTCCACGAACATGAGAGTCCAGCGTGTGAAGGTCTCTGAGCTGGCGGTATTTATCCTTCGATCCACAGATAAATAGCAAAAGCTTGCGGACTTGGCGGCGCACGAACGGAGTCTGCTGGATCATCAGGTACTAGACAAAAAAAAGCCTACAATATCAGCACTGTGAACTCACCAGCAGGCAACCTGCGCCAACAGAAATACGATGGGTTTTCTTACAATAAGGAAAAGATATGGAAGATGCGTTCCTGAATCTGTCAGCTTTAAGGTAAAGTTACCCGTAAAAGTCAGTCACAGGCAAAAGGAACACTGCACAGCAACACCACAGCATCCTGAGCTGTGCAACTGTGAAACAGCTTCTGAAAACCATTCTTTGTCATCTGTGACCTCAAACAAAAAGCTAGTCAAGCCTAACGAAGAAATCCTAGCCCACACTTGTGCAAACATAAGATAATTTGTTATCTCAAGTAGGAAGCTATACAACCAAAGGATCTAAAAAGTTATACACCAAATATCTTACTGATTTCTTTTTCAAGGACTAAGTTCAGTACCAACAGATGAGCGTGATGTTACACTGTACCATCTCAGAGAAGGTTTTCTATTCGAGTTTTCTGGCAGCAAACGTTGAGTTACAGGAAATAATGGCAATCTTATTTTTCACATATTCTTTCCTATAGATTCCTTGTTCAACAGGAATAAAACAAAGCCAACAGTTCAACTTCTTTCAAGGGGGATTAAAAATCAGAGATGGATCTGAGATCAGCTATGCAAAAGCTCATCTCTCCCATGAAGGGTAACGTTACTGGAATTGTTTTGTTAAAATCCATAGGTGTATCATGTTCTCACCTCAGACAGAAAGTAGAACCAGGAGTGATCAAAGATGGGAGGTGGGATGCGGGAGTTTGTGTCTGCAATCTTCTTGATCTGGTAGGGCAGGCGCAGTACCATCTCTGTCAGGAGCTGCGTGTAGGCCTCGAAAACATCTGCAGCATGACCCTGAAAGCAAGAGCAATCAATGAGGCTCTGGTACAGAACACTCCCAGTGGGGTGTCATGACAAACTACAAGGTGCATTCTCTGTTTTTCTAAAAACAAAGCTTTTCTGCACCTTTGCAGACAGAAGAAAATCTCCCAGCTGATAAATAAAAACAAGCCAACAAACCTGCACAAGGACTTGAACTAGATGGCAACTGTTAGGATGCAGCAAGCTAGTCTGCAGTAATCAGGCATTTTAACATATGAGCTTTCAGCTCAGGAGACATTCTTAACATTTAACTAGGCTTTTTTCACTGCACCTGTACACATATCTGCCCCAGCAGCATCTTATCATAAAGGCACCATGGTGGTCACACAAGTTTAGAATTTAGTGTGGAAATCCCCCTCAACTGCTAGGCTCCCTTGCCACAGTAAGTAGTGGTGGTTCAGAAATTCTGCCTGCCAAGCAAAAGGAGTCACGCGATGGAGCAGCTTCCCTTCAGGAAGATTAACACTTCAACCAGAAACAGTGACAGCAGCTTCACAGAACTGCCTGGTTCAGGAGTGCATCGATGGATACAGCGAGCTGCGCTGCTCAGAGAACTCAGAGCAATCCTAGTTGTAACTACGTGCTAAGGGAACAGATTTTAATTGCACTACTAAGGGAAAACCAGTTCTGCAAGGATCTTTACTTGCTTCTGTGCAGCAGCCTTTTACTGCAGGTCACTTAAAGCTAACAGCATAGGGTAGGACTCACCTTCACATACTGGCGGAGGAAAAAAGGGCTCATGTCAGGTGGAGAAGAAGTAGTGTGAGGTTTCAGGAGCTGGCTGGTGGCTACAGGCTCCTCATCATTCTGCTGGCTTTTCCAGTACTCCAGCAAAGACTTCAGCACATGTAGACAGTAGTCAACAGCACCAGAGCTCAACAACGCAGCAGCAGTGGCACTAGAGATGAGGGAGGAAGACTGAAACCAAGAGGAGATGGATTACTAAAGCACCTGAGAACCACTGTGTCAGAAGAGCAGAGGAAGCTGTGAGAATCAGGCAGCAGTTGCTGACAGTATGGCTAAGAGAGCAGGTTTTTATGAAACTTTACAGGCAGCTTTTAAGTTTGAGGTTTCTTTGAGGTTGGGGTTTTTGGGTTTTTGTGTTTATTATGAAAAGCAACTCAAATATTTACAGAGACTCTTTTGAACAAGCGCTTAGTAAAGGAAAACAAATAAAATCTCCTCTTAAGTCTAATCTCCCCTCGACACATGTGCCAGAGGCCACTCTGCTATGGATTAGACGACTAGGGCTTTTTTTTCCTTCTTCCCCCTCCCCCCCCCCCCCCTCCCTTTTTTTTTTTAAAGTTGGGATTTCTATTTGTTTATCTGGGATTTGGCCAGCTGGGCGTGAATTCTGGTAGAGAAAGAGTCCCTGTTGCAGATGCCGCTCAGAGGCTCTGCTCCACCCAGGTATTGCTCCACCTGCATTCTGCAAGACGATGAGCTTTGATTTCTGTGGGAAGCTCAAGTGAATAACAAAGGCTGGAGAAAAAGCTACTGTAAATAAAACTATTAAAGCAGCCCTGTAAATCCAAACAAACCCCACAGCTCATAAGCTCATTAAAATTTGATGCAGTTCAGACTAAATTTTTTAACCTCTATGCTTTTTTATTAATCTCCTTCCCACCACACATACTGCTTTTTATGCCTTATTACTGTACCTTTTAGCAACAAATATCTAAGGAATCCTCTTAGCGACTTTTACGTTGACACAGCAGCATATTGCTTTTCAATAATCACATTACAAATCCTCTTTAACCCCTTCAGCACCCTCAGATGCAAGGAAAAAATCCGCTAGATCGTTTTAAATAACATCATTTATGTGCTGCCCTTAGCTCAGTCAGAAACCGTGCACAAAACAAGTGAATCCAGTTGTCTTTACATGTCGGTTTCCTCCATTCTGAGTTTCAGCAAAGACCTTTTTTCACAAGATTCAAGTAGCGTTCCAGACTCCTCAAATTTTTCCAAAGCACTGTTAACTGTTTTTCAGTTTTAGACCAGCTATTTCAGTTAGCAGCTTTGTTCATCAAAGATGGTCTGAAAAGCCCCCCAGCCACATCATCCCCCTGACAAAGCAATTTGAAGAATGTACCTCACAAATGGAAGACTTGGATCCTGACTTAGTTCTGGACATGAACACACTAAGCAGCCTCATTACCACCAAGTGCACTTCATTCACAGGAGAGCGTTCGTTTTTCTTGGACACATCCTGCAAGGAGAGAGCTTGCTTGCTTACTTACAGAGTTGAGCACAATGTCCTGAGCACCTACATTTCAGTGCTCTGATCCTCATGAAGCATTTCTAATTTAAGCTCAAGCAGTAATACTAAAAAAGCAGCACAAATTCCTCAATATAAGGGTAGACAGTGGCCTGGATGCCAGAGAACAGTATTACACAAATGAAAATCTATATATGTCAATTATGCATTACTGATCGTGTCTGTTCTAAGAGTTGAATTCAGGTGAAACAAACTTTCATGCTTACTTGTGGATGCCTGAACCAGAAAACAGTGAGAGTTACACTCATGTCATTTTCTACTTTATGTGAAGTGAGCCAAGAGAAATAAACTGCCTGAACACATCCATACAGCAGCGTGTTTCTATGACTCCCATGCATCTAATTCCTCCAGGGAAAGAAACCCCATCCAGAAGGAGCAAATCGGGAGTGTGTGTGCATACTACAGTTTACCTTTTTGTCCATGCACAGTTCTGCAATCAGTTGGGACAGAAGGTTATCTAAAGCTCCCTTATCTTTCTCATCATCTCCATCTAGGTCTGTTGTGAGCATCAGAATAACCTGGGAATAGAAGTCAGAGAATTAACAGAAAGCAGGTTCCATTTTTTCAAGATAAATACAGATTATCTTTCACAAAACATGGCACGTTTTATCTGGATTAATCTATGTTCTTTCCCAAATTCTGCCTGCACCACCACAGCCTAATATGAACATGCAGTATAAAGAAAGAGAAAAGGGAAAAGCATGTACCAATAGAAATCCAGCAGTAGTAGCAGTGATTAACTGTTTGATTAGGGCTTAACTCCTGAGCCCTCCTCACTTACCTGCATGTAAGGAATGGCCCGGACTCCTCCAACGTTCCTCAGCTGAGGTAAGTTTTGCAGCAGCCTCTCCAGCAACATCAGTCGGACCATGTGCAGCCTGGGAAGTCAGAAGCCAGGAATCAGACACAAAGCACTTCAGACACATCACAAGAAATATCAGACGCAGCAGGATCACCAACAGAGCACTGCAATTTACCACGGAAGTTCAGAGCATGAGGAAATCCTAAGGCCATCAAATCCACGCAGACAGGAGTGGCCTCCCTCACACTTCAGTCAAGCAACGTCAGAGATGCAGAGCAACTCCGACAATGGACGTAGTTATTCACTTCAGAACTACACTGGGACCACCTGCAGAATCTAACTGTCTAGAAACAGATACTACAAACCAGTTCCAAACCGCACTGTAGAAATACTGAGCATCCGTTCCCACAGAATGAAAAACTGTGCACTCTTGCACATACTTCTTCCTCACACTGAATTTCACAAGCTCCCAAGCTGTAGATTTTAGCGATTCCTCTGTTTACTAGACTCATGCAGGATTATTTCATCACTTCACACAGGCAGCAGTTTTGTGGGACACACGTTAGGTATGTGCAACACATGAATGCACAGAGGAAGGCATTTTGCAACGGCAGTTTGCTCTGTTCTATGCTTCTGACTTTCGAGTTTTACTATCCAGAGTCACAAATGATACTCCATGGATTTCAGCACCTATAGTCCAATCCTCTATAAACAATGACACTGCAGACCAGGTGTGCTATTCCTGAAGAGAAAAACAAAGCCCCTTGCCTGTTGCTGGTGTGGACATCTCCCTCTGCCTCCCCTTCTCCTTCCGAGCCATCTCCCTCTTGTTGGCCAGTGGTAGTGCTGATGGCACCCGTGCTCGAGCTGACACTGCCTGGTCCAGCAGGGTGGCCCTCAGCTGTCGTGTCCCCATAGGCACTACTACGGCCAGACACTGAAAAAGGGAAATAAAAAAAGGGAAACACCGTGTCAGCACAATTGAACATGCATCTTGCCTGCTTCACAGCAACCGACACAGCTGAACTATACTTCGGAATTACGGTTCTAAGGAGACTGTGTCTTTGGTTATCTTCATAAAGCTACAAGAGTCATTTCCACAGATGCAACTTAACACCCCAGCATTCTTTTGCTTGCCAGCCTCATCTTTGTGGCCCAAATTGAATTGGTTCCACAGCAGTAATTTAAACCCAGTCAGAAAAGGCATGGATGGGCAGCATGGACATAATTTTTTAGTGTGATTATTTTACCGGGGTATCAGTCCCAAGCAAAAAAGAGAGAGATTAATTCTACCCCATCCAAACTTATCCAGCAGTATAGCTAATTCCTTCAGTCTTGCTCTAGGCTACTGCATTCTATTACTACAGGCCAGCAAAAACTACTGCAGATTCCATACTTCTAGAGAACTACAAAAAGCGAGCAAATACTCAGTCTGTACAGCACTTTGGCAGTAACCATGAAGCGATACACGGCATCATCTACCTGCAACTGAGATTTCTTCTTTGCCAGGGACTACCCATGCCCTCTCACTCTGGTAAAGTCCTGTTACAGTAGAAAACAGATGTACAGACACCGGTGCAGCAAGAGATACTCACCACTGTGCTCACCAGCTACGGAGTCCACCGCGCTGCCACCGCTCTCAGAGCCCACGCTCCCGCCGTGGTCTGCAGGTGAGGTCCGGAGAGTTGAGCCATCTGTTGCAGCTGTGCTGCCTTCATCATCAGACGCTGGAGCTAAGAGAATAAAGAGAGCTGTTACAAGTAAAAACACTGCCTTGATATAACTTCAAAAGACACACATGCTATGAAAGAAAAGCCACGAATATTTGTCTTTGTTTCTTGAGTCAATTTTCAACTACAAATCAAAAGGGAACTTAGAAGAGTCCATCAGTACATTTAAGCCTGCTAAAAGCAGTGGAGGGGAGATACCCTGAGAAGGAAACCTTCTCATCAGATAGATAATCATGCAAGTTACTTGAAGAACAATGTTGTTTATAAATGCAAAGGAAATGCAGTATGTGGTTTATTTTGTCTGCATTATTTTAAGGAGAGGAAATAAATTCCTCAGAAGCCTGCAATGAAAGTCCATCAAAGCAGGAAAAGCCCATAAACACACTATCAAAAATAGATGAAGCCAATAGTAATAATTAGTTCTTCAAAACCGTATTTACAAACAAATTTTAAGGACAAAATCAAAGAAGTTTGATTCCTCGCAGTGAACAGTTACCTGATGCTGTTGTATCTGAGAGCGTTCCAGCATCAAGAGAAGAAGAGCTGGGTGCTTGGCCAGACAGTCCTAAGCTCTGAAGTCCAAGTGCACTACTGCTGCTCCCTGCAAGAAGAAAACAAATCATGAGTATCTTTCCATCAAATAATTATGCTAACTCTGGCCTTCTCTGTACATTTCATAGTTCTATTATTTTTGCTTTGTTGGTGGTGACATCAACAGCTTCTGTTTTGTTTCCTTCCCAGTTTCCTCCTCTTCTGTTTACCTTTTTGACTGCCAAGAATGCCTACATCTTACCTTGCTGATCCTGTTGCAGACTCAGGGCAATAGCTAATTCCACCATTGTTTCATCATCTGCATCTGGAGGAATATCCAGCATAGGAGGGAATCCCTCTGCTCCGGCCAGAAGAGCCTCCAGGGGAGAAGGGTTCCCATTATTCACATTTTCAGAAGTCTCCAGAACCATAGATTCAGACTATGAAGAGGAAACACAGTGGGAGCTGTCACCAAACCACCACAAGCTACTGGAGCACTACAAACCGATTCATCATAAGTAAATGAAACTCAAGTACCTAACATACTTAAAAGGCTCCAAAGAGAAGCACTATGGACTTACCACCATCTCAAAGTCCCCATGATCAACTTCACTTTGCTCCTGGCTTTCTTGTCGGATATGCTCACCGTTTGCTATCCCAGAACTCTGCAGCTTGTCTTCTGCATCATCGTCATCATCATCATCCTTATCTCCTGAGTTACAAAGCATTGATTCCCAAATGCACTCTTTCCTTACATCATCACCAACAAGGTAATCAATGCTAGAAAAAACCCTAAGCTATTCTCAGTTCACCCCCAATCACTAATGGATTCCATGACAACTACAATTCACATCAATGCTAAAAAAGTATCTCTTGGATGGAGATCTGATACTCTAATTTTGGTCTGCACACGTCTTTACGACTGATTTATAAGGACTTGACAATATGCACAGAAATACTAAGAGAGTCTGGTTTACTACCCCCTAGATCAGATTGCCCTATCACCGAAAGAGGAGTATCTCAGAGAGATCTCCTCTTTGAATCCCAGAATATCAAAGAGGTGAATATTTTAAAAAAAAAAGTTTTAGGGGGCAAGAGCAAGCAAAAGAAAGGAGAAAGACTGGTTTTAGTCTTTTTTAGTGCCAATTTGTAAGACTACTTTCTTTTGTCTTTTCTGACAAATAAAGTAGGTAATGCTCATTTAACAGCAAGGATGAATGGATCTTGCATACCCATAGGAGTATTGCTCCGAGGGGAGGATGGCAAGGTGACGTGTCTCCGCTTGTTCCTTGGCCTCAGCACTCTGATCAAAGCTTGTTTGCAAGAAAAGCTCACTGCAGGATCCTAGAGGGTTAATATTAAACTTCTTAAGCTTTAAGTGCTTATTCATACTATTTAGAAAGATAGCTGAAAATACACTTAGGATTCTCTGTTGGTCACGATTCACGTAAGACGCGTGTCACTGCCTAACTTCTAAACGCCCCGTTTCCCCCAGCAGCCATAAAGCAATACTTATCGTTCCACACGCAGCACATGACAAACATTACTAAAACATAAGGACAGAGAAATTTCCCCTTCATTCACTTCTGGCTGTATGTTTTTGGCTGCAAGCCTCTATTTTGTATCTGTACTATGTATTATCATTCTACCTGCACTTAATTCTCTTCATATTACTGAATCAAAGAATTATTTAGGTTGGAAAACACCTTTAAGATCATCGAGTCCAACAGTTAACCTAACAATGCCAAGTCCCACTAAACCACGTCCCCAAGTGCCACATCGACACAGCTTTTAAATGCCTCCAGGGACTCAACCCCTTCCCTGGGCAGCCTGTTCCAATGCTTGATAACCCTTTCAGTGAAGAGATTTTTTTCTAATATCCAATCTAAACCTCCCCTGGCGCAGTGTTATAGGCTGAAGCAGAGCAGAGTAAGATCACATACCGGGCAAAGTAACATCTGCATGTAGATCTTGGATGCTGTATGGATACAATCCAGTTCACACGTGCAGTATCCGTGGATAATATCCACCAAAGCATTGACTGTAGCTTCAATGTGAGTGAGACCTAAGGAGGAATAGAAGTAGGACTGTAATCAACCATCCTTCCATTTCCGCATGTAGAGATGCTGCAGGAAGCATCTTTTGTTTGTAGACTTCACGACACAATGTTAGCACCACAAATATATTGACGTTTCAATCCAAAATGAGTTTACACACCAGTCTTGTCTGCCTAATGGAATACTGTGCACACCATATACCAGCACCACTGAATATCCTCTAACACCATCCATGTAGTCAAATGTGAATAAACCAATCATCAGTCCCTTTTTACTAGCACAATACACCTACTTCTGAACAAAAGCATTAGAGCAGAATTTGCAGATATACCATAGAAAGCATGTGTTGCATCATTAGCATCTTAAGCCTAGTTTGGAACAAGTAATTTTCTCTGTTTACAAGCTTAAAATAGGATCGTTCAAAATACATAGGCAAATGAAGAGGCAGCACACCTGGCAGGCAGGCAGGGGCAAGGAAGGCGTTTTTGGGTTTCGATGCATGTAGCCTCCAGAAGTGGTTAACCAGCTGGGTAATAAACGTGCAGCCATCTCCTTCAGCGTGTTTCTGGGCCTCTTGCCCTTCTTCACTCTCTGTACAGAATGAAAAACAGTTGTCAGATATGTGCAGGGGAAAGCATTAACAAGCAGGGTACCAACCAAGTTTATTTGAAATAGCTTTTGTTAGAGGCTCCGACGTCCTCATTGCAAGGACTATCGCACACGTAACAAATGTGTCAAATACAGTCCCTGTCACACCGACCCAGATACCCTGAGACACCTTCAATTATCACAACAGAAAGCTGAAGAAAAATTACAGACTTCTCTACCTGTTTCCAACTGTGGCAGCTTTGATTCTGTATAGTGGACCAGATTGTTGGGTCTCATGATAGCAATGGATCGAGCAGTGATGACCAGCCTCTGAAATACTTCGGGATCAAGGTCTTTTCCTTCTTTGGTTGAGGAACTCAAATACTGAATGGCTTTACTTAGCAATGCCTGATCCTGTAAAGTGAAAGATAACATAGGCAAAGAAAAAACAACAGACAGCAGCACAACAAAGCTAGTGAAGTACAACTGCAGGACAGATCCAGGGGAAAGCCAGCACTCGCTGTTTTAACTCTTGACCAGAATCATCTAGAAGGACAACTAATATTAAAAAGTCACCCTGTAACAAAAGAAATCTGACTCGAGAATTGATTTTCACATTTGCTTCCCCTCAGGCTTAAACACAGATGGAAAGACCAGTGTATAAACATAATCATTCAAGTGGTTAGCAAAGGCTATCTGCAGGCATCCGTGCCGTTACCGCAGCGATGTCAGCACACTGGCTAACCACTGCTTACCCCAGTGCTTCCCTATCACCCCAAGCCAGATGCCTGTGGAAACAGAAACCAGAGCTATGGACACAGTTTGCAAACAAACTTCGTGTGCTTCGAGATCCTGATTTCTCTAGATTAACAGACAGCATTTCCCACCAAAATCTTCAAAAAGCATTTTAAGTAGTGAAGCTGTGGTGAAACACAAAAGCCAGCCAGGCAGGCAGGAAGAGCTAAAGGAAAATTAGCCAGCATTTACGCTGCATGAACAAAGGGCTTTCTAGGGGCGTGTTGCACCTCAGCCATAAACCAGCAAGTTACAGGGGACACCGAAATCCTTGCAGTGTGTTACCTTGTGGTTATGGTACGCCGAGCGGCTGGTGTGCAAGCTAGCCAAGAGGCTCTTGGTTTGCTGCTGGACGCTGGAAGGAGCTGGCATGGACAGCAGCATAGTAGCCAGTTCCTGAGCTGCCACCTTATTCTTCTCCTGCTCCCAAGAACAGACAAAAAAACCATTTGTCAGTACGTTTACCATCAGGGTGATGCATGAGTGATTTCTCAGCGTACCCGCAGCTCCCTCCCCTCCCTGCACTGTGCATGCAAGTTTTTGCCTTCCTTCAACACCGTTTTGACAGGCTCCTCTGTTTATTATTTGACATTTAAGGAACATTTCACATGTCTTCATAAGAACAAGTCCTTTTGAGATTTATGGGCTTCTACCCTGCTGCTTTTGTAAACGAGGTCACTCCACAGCGCAAAAATCCCACCAGCGATAAATGCAAATGCCAATTGTCATTCTAAACTAGTTTCAAATGCTTTTCGCTAAGTCAACTTTCAGATCAGTGCTCTGAGCAAAACGGATGCGGCTCTCTTCCGTATCAGGCCCCCAGGGCTGCAGGAGGTGCTGCTGATCTTGCCCCTCCTCCCCCATCTCTGAAAGCTCAAGAACGTATTCAGAAAGTTACTTGCCTTCTCGTTGACTGGTCCTACAGCAAAGCAGCTTTCCAGTGCTTCTAAAGAACTCACTACTAGCCTGAAGGGAGAAAGGAAAGCAGGCTTGAGTACAGCAACCCTTCTCTCTCCTTAGCACTTTGCTTTATGCGGGCTACAGTCATGAGTAGCTCAGAGACAGCTAACGAATGCCAAGTACAAAATCAAAGCATGATAAAACCTGCCACAGGCACCATGCATATCATTTCATTGTGTTACAGACCAGAGTTAAACCTGGCTCACGCTCACAGACAAACTTAGGACTGCTTTAATAATCCACAGCTGAAAGACAGGGGCTTTTCTCTACCAAAGAGGATAAAACATTTCCTTACGCAGCCTGCAGCAGGGATAACTTGGATTGTCTTGACAGTACCAATTCACCATGGCCCACAGACGTACATATGACTGCAGATCAAGGGTTGGTATGACACATGGGAAAAAGCGTAACCGACTTTTCTAAGGGAGCAAGATTCTACTCGCTTGCTATTTTCACACAGGTTGCTCTTTCCAATTTGGAGTTTCAGTGCAAAATACTCTGGAGGAAAATTAACTTGGGAGCACTGGGTACGACCCAAGTGAGAGATGCTGAAGTCCAAACTTTTGACAGCGGTGAGGCAGGCTAGTAAAATACTTGCCCCGAGGGAAAACCTTATTTACAACCTGCGGCAAAGTGCTGCATCTCCCTCGCAGCACCGCTTCATGCCTCGTGGTAGAACTACCTGAAATGCCATCTGACACACCAGAAAGAGCAGTGCAAGAATACAGGGAAAAGGAGGGAAGAGCATTAAGGGGAGAAATAACAATGTAGGATCGGATACGAGGTAGAAGAAACAACAATTGTCTGGTCTGGTGGTGATAAATAACATTACATTGCTCAACCCGCAGCCACCCTCTAGAAAGCTATAGGGGAATATAAGTGGGATAAAAAGACGCAAGGAGGGAACAAAGCAGAAAGAGGAGTCTGTCAAACAAGCAACAGTTATGCTGTATACAGCAAAAATCTGCAAACCACCTCATCTTTACAATTCTCTAAACCATCTGCCATGCAATGACCAGAATGTAAAGAAGCAAATGTCACTTGGAAAACAAACAAAAAAAACAGTCAACAAAAGCCACATCATGTGTTCTGTCTCTCTGACACACACTCATTCGTGCAGAGAAAAGGATGGCATACTAACCGGTCCAGGGTGGTTAGGGACTCAGTTTCAGAACTTTGGGGGAGCAAAGAAAAAGGAAAAAAAAAAAATAAAAAAAATGTGTAAAGCTCACAGAAAAACTCCCTAGAACACATTCTAAGCAAAAGGCAAATTAAATGGGGAAATCAGGAAGCCGGGAGAGCGCTATATACAGTAACTCTAAGCACGGTTCTTTCTATCTGGGCAGCAGACACTTGCCTAATAGCAAAACAAATAAAGGAGATCCAGGCCACCTAGCACAGAGAAGCCAAGCACATTGCTTAAAACACCACTGAAGGTTAAATTTAAAGTGCAGACACCAAACTTCTGAGAGGAAAGCTGCCTCCTGAATGCCATTAGTTGTTCCTACTCAAGAGGCTCTTTGTAAGGTAACCATGCTGCGTTCTGTAAGACGTAAGTAAAAATAAAAAGAATAATTTCTTTGGTTCCGAGTTTTTAGAATATAATCCCACTGCTCTGGAAAACCAGAAAGCATGTCTGCGCAGAGGGGGACATCTTGTGGAGATGTCACAGCAGAGGAGGGGAGAAAAGAGAAAAGAAGCACAGGAAAAAATCCCAGGAACTATTAGACAAAATATTAAAGGATGGCCAAACAGGTCCTTCAAGTGGACATAACTGCCATTTCAAGCCCCGAACCTTTACCTGAGAATTTCAGTAAAACAAAATTAACCACCATTTACTCACAGTCAAGCAGCGTATCCCTTAAAATGCTCAGTTTTTCAGCAATGCTAGTTCCTCGGATTTGTTTCCCTCCCATTCTCGCTAGCTTGCCAGGCTTTCTACAACCCTTATGGCACAGACTGAGCTCAGAAAAAGAACAGGGGGTGGATATAAAAAAAAAAGGTAGTTCTCCTTCTCCTAAACATATGCCCAGCTCACCCATGTGGTTTGACTCTCAGTAGGGATATGTGGGGGGAAAAAAACCTAACACTTTCTCCACCCCAGTAGTTAAGTCTGAGACGTACGGGCTACAAAGTAAGTTGGTGGGAACCACTAGCCTACAAAGCCGTCCTCAAAACTGAACTTAATTTCAGAGAGGCCTAACCTCTGTGAGCTCTAGTGAATGAAAAAGGGCCAGCTTGAAATGAGAAAATGTACCAAGAAGGCAGAAATCTCTTTTAGCTCTTCAAGACTGCTGAAACAAATGAACTTAGCAAGACGAAGCATGCACACAGATCTATCCATCTACTCCATCAGATAAATCAAGAGTGAGCAAAAAGCCCTCCTCAGAAGACAATCATTGATTTTTTCAGTTGTTGTTTTGTATGGCAGTGAGAACAAGTCACTAACTCACTTAAGATCTCGCAGTTAAGAACGGCACACAAGCGCACCTAGGTCCCCTCTACAGCAACTACCCATTTTCAAGGAGAAATAAAGACAGACTGCAGAAATACCTCTCCAGGACAGTCCCACTGGCAGCAGCAGGGGTGGTCGACTCCGTGTCTCCAGTGCCATTCCCTTGATTCAGGTTAGGGGGACAAACATTGCTCACTGAAGCAGATGGGAAGTCCTCGGGGGGCTCATCAGGCCATCCAAACTGCTCTTTGGTTTTGCCATAAATTTTTATGGAATCCATCATTGTGACTCCAGCAGGATCCACAGAAGCCCCAACTGCAGCGATGAGAGAAGTTTCTTAAAAACTAACAGAACAGTTTCTTTTGAATACAAACAAGCACAGATAGCATTATAAGGTCAGGATGGCAATCACACTGCGTCATTAATATACTGCCACTCTGGCAGTTTCTCCTCCTTTTCAAGGCCACTTCCCTTCTCCATTACCTCAACACAAAATTACTGAGCTGAGCTACTGCACGTTCATCGACTGCAGCAAGAAACTGGGCCATGGAGTTATAAAATGTTCAGGATCTGCCCCTCGAATTGCTTCTGTAGTCAGGTCAAACAAACAAGATTGTGGAAACCCTCCTTACTATGAGGTGAAGCACAGTAGCTTCAACTCACCCAAGCAAAACCAACAGGTAGTCGAAGCAAACAATTCACAAAGACTTACTGAAGATGGTTAGTTTTTTGTCAGCCTGCAAGGCTTCCTCGCGAGTGAAAGGGAAGTCAAACCAACGAGCCCTGGTCATGTTCAGCTGCATGGTGCGGCCAAAGATCTCCAGGTACGAGGGCGCTCGCTCTATCGCTTGGGTGCCAATCTGGATCCGCATGCCTGTCATCACCATCGTGCTGTTGTTGTTTGTCACTTCGATGGTGAAACCCCCAGGCTGTAGAAGAAAAATCACAGCTCAGAACGGTGAAGTAGAAAAATCACTCCTAAGCTAAGAATCTGAAGGCTGTACACAGGTGCCTCCACTGTTTATCTAACAGTGTCATGGGATTTGCACAGCATCATTTGGACAAAGCAGATTCCTAAGAAAAGGCATGCTATCAATCTAGACAATAATGTCACCTAGAAGCCCAGATTGCCCCATTTACCTTTGTGTTGGCCACATACATGCCAGTGGAATTGAGCCGGTGCTTTATCTGCTGAGCATTGTAAACCTGCAGCAGGTCGTTGCCTCCAAACTCCACATCTGTGAGTTGCTGGTTGTGTTCAAAGAAGTCAATGGGGAAGTTCACTTGGCTGGATGCGCGAGTTGCTAAAAAGGAAGAGAGACATTTTTGACAAAATACATTCTCAACAGGCAAAGCTATGGTAAAAAAGCTGCCAAATGAGCTTGCCTCCTTTGGAAATGCCCGTGCGAGCCTGATAGCTATGTATTTTTATATATATCTGTGGAAACATTTTACCCGGGCTTAGCTAGTACTTAGCCCTGAGGTTAACCAGTAATTGTCAGGAGTGAATGTCTTAAGTATCTATATGACGCCGATCAATCTTTGCATCTACATTTGCCAGCGCTACCTTGCACAAGATATGTATGAGAAGTCCCTTACTAATAGCAGCTGCCTTGCGCTTGCGGACTGGCTTCATGATGCTGATGACGCTGCTAGGCTGGAGAGAGGGCTGGAGCCAGTAGGAGGTATTCTCCACGTTGGCCATGTAGATCCTCAGGCTGCCGTCTTCGCACAGGAGGATCATAGTGGTCCTCTGCTGCTCATTGCAGGCCGTGTGACGGATGGCCACCATGTCCTGAATCTGCAAAGGCAAGCAATGCAAGTCAAGGAAAGGAAGGACCCGGCAACTGCTGCTTGAAAAAACAAACTCTTTGCATTAGAAAAGCTGCAAAGACTATCTTGTTCCATCTTCTTGAAGGAATAAAGGAAACCACATTTTAAGGGCCAAAAATACAGGGAACTATGACTAACCTTTGCTTTGGCTGGCAAGGTTTTAATTTCCTGGATGAGAAAGGTGTCTGGCTTCACCATCACCACCAGTGGGACACCTGTGGTTTGTTGAACACAGCACACCAAGCCAGGATGGTTCATCACCTCAGACCACTGACACAGCGCCGGTGAAGTCTTACTCCCACCGTTTGAACTGCAAGAGATGAAGGGCAGAATGACATTAATTCAAGAAGCAACACAAGTGAAAACACACAAAATTCATCACCACTCAAATCAGTTAAAGCTTCGTGCCTAGCAGGAATTCAAACCACTGCCTTAACGAACAGCCAGGAACATCAGCGTCTAGTTCACAGGCCAGAAACCTGAGACAGTCACTAGAGTGGGCAGAAGGCACAAGCATCCCAATTCACAGCCCTGCTCTCTACCCTGAACACTTGAGGACAGACATTTAGCAAGAGTTTATGCCCAAACCCAAGGAAGTAATTTTAAAATAGCTTTTAGATATCTTTTTATCTGATCAGATGCACAGTTCCACATTTCAACACACCCAGCAGCACTAAGCAAGGGCCAATGCAGGAGAATCTGCATGACTCTGCTCACTCGGGTGGGAAAAAAAAAAAAGCTGCAAAGAGACTAAGCCAAACTTGACTGGGGCTAGGGAGCTCTTGGAACTTTTCCTGTCTACAGAGCCTACTCACAACAGTGGCTTTGCATCAGGCTAGTGAAGAGTCTGTGGCCTAAATGCCCAGCTCTGCTCATCACGACAGATGACAGAATAGCTTTTTTTCTTGCCACATTCATAGCCTAAGAGATTGGTTTCCCTCAAGGGAATCTGAAAATAAGCCTTAATATGCACAGTACACAAGGTCCACTGCAGTACTGGTGCCGAAAGGAAACAAAGGCTTCCTGCTTTGCAGCCCCCGCGAGGGTGAGTAATCCCATCGGTTCCAGCTGCCGCACCAGTAGCAGCTCTGCACTGTGCAGCAGGACTGCTCTGAAGCCACCTTTCTGCTGTGAAATCCTAGCGGGAAGAAAAAATGCATACGTGCCCCACTGCCAAAACAGCCCGCTTTGGTTTCAAATGATTCTGCAATTAGGGCAGAAGCACCATGAAAAGCAGCAAGAAATCATCAGCCGAAAAGGGGATCTTCACCACGAGCTCGGGCCATTGAGAGCTGGGATGTTAAGAATAGTTAGTAATATCTATTAATAATGAACAGAAACAAAAACTTCAGGGGAGTCTTCCAGGCAAGCCCCACCTCTTTATGTTAATTGGAAATAGCTGCTGCACTTCCAGATTGGCCCGGTTGATAGTGGCTGCAAAGGATTTGCCTTGACAGTAACTGAAGAACAACATCTGTAGCACGTGGGAGTAATACACTGACACACCACCTCCTGCTACCTGGCCATTACTGTCCTGTAGGATCAGAGAGAAACATTTCAGATAAACACATATCCTCCAAAACACTCTGTCAGGCTTTTAAATTTCTCACAACGGAATTATTCCAAAAGCCTCTCCCCCTGCCCCCTCCCCAGTAGTGAGGGAAAGCAGCCCTAAATAATAATTTTCAAAGCTGAACTCCTGGGTGAACTCATCCATCAGATACTTCAAAGGCTTTTGAAGGAGGATACTGAGACTGTAGGCTGTGGGTAGCGCCCTCAGCTACTGCATCGTGTGCTGGAAGGTTGTATGACAATCTCACATGGAGCACCCCCCATGTTTCCAGCTCATAAAAGAGCTTTCCTGAGGGCCTTCTCATCTATTCCCCTGTTTTGGAGCAGGCTGGGGTAAAAACACTGAGTGAAACGTGGACAGATTTTAAAAGTCAGCCCCAAGACTACAGAGCTGCTCTTGAGCGGAAACAAAGGCTCACTCCACCTTTGCAGCCCCAGCAATGGTCAGTAACTTTATCTCTTCTGGTTACTGCACCTCTGAAGTGCCTTGCTCTGAGGCTGTCTGCCTGCTGAGAAACCCTGCTGGGCATGACTTCAGAGCCAGTCATGGAAAACATGCTCCATTTTCTAGATGAAAGGATCAAGGGGTTTAATTTTCACCCCCACTCCCTTTCACGACAAGGATATTTCTCTTTAGAGGAATGGCAAGCTCACTGATCTAGATCAGGGGGCTTAAAAGGGGAAGAAAAAAAAAAAAGAAAAAAGGAAACTTCTGCCTTCAAATGTAAGACACAAAAGAGAGAAAACCGCTGCAGCCCATACTACAAGAAAAGGAAGTCACCAGTACCTTTAGGTCCTCATGATTGACTTCAAGCACATTGGTGACATAGAATGGTCCGTGCTGGGCACTGCTCGCCTCTTCCATGAGCTGCGTATAGATGTACCCAGCGGAAGACATGATCACTATTATGTTCTTCCCCTCCTCGTTGAAAAGAAAAGTGACATCCCTGATTTTGGAACTCGGTAGAAGGAAATAGAAAGTTGGGCTCAAGGCATCTACAGAGAGATCGTAAATCTGTGGGAAGAATCAAGGAAATAATTAGCTACTACGATACAAAACAGTGCAAATGGACAAGAATTGAGACAAGGAAATACCTATTAAATGTTATAGTTCTTTTTTTTTTTGCTCTTTGGGTTCTTTGGTTTTGCTTTTTCTTATGGCAACAGTAGCCAAACACCACAAATTTATATTTCCAATTTATTTCTAACTAAGAATATTATCACATTCTTCCAGAGGCAGCTCTGCAAAGATCCAGACTCTGGTGACCACTTCCCATCATAGCTTATGATCAAACATACCTTCACAAAGTCTGCAGTCACAATAGCAAGCTCTGTTTGAGAACCTGTCAGCCACACAGCTTTAATGATGAAATTTCCAGTGGCTAGCTGGGGATGAAGTACCAAATGATCAGAGACTGATCCAGAGCTGCTGAATGTTAACACGTGGCAGTCCTGCAGCAATGAAAAAAATTGGTCAAGTATTAGAACAGAATGTTTATAAACATTTCAAGCCAAGAATGGAGCTAAAAGCCAGCATTCCTCTTAGTGCCAATAATGAGTAAGAATCTGCAATTCCTGCATTTAAGATGAATGACATGAAAGTTTGTAAAGAAAAAACAAAATGAAAAAAAAAACAAAACCACACAGAGTCCAGCTGTTTCAGAGCTAAACAATAGATTTGTGGATTCTGCACTGTGAAAGCTGAATCTAAATTTGGGAGATTACTAAAATGAAGAGTCCTTGCTACAAAACACTAGTTGTTACAGACTAGTTCTAACACACTAAGTTTCACATGACTAAACCTTGACTCCTGTCTTAAACTAAAATTGGTCTAAATACAATAAAGAAGTACTATTTTGAGGCACTGTCTCATTTAGCCTATTATTCATATAGGTTCTGCTTCTTTTGATTCATGTATCTAGCAGGAAAGTGATTCATGAGCTAAAATTAGTGACAGACCCTTTGGAGTCAGCTCTGTGCTAGCTCCTCAGGAGAAAGAAATACAGCTGGGTTTGAGCTGATGTTTCCAGCTGCCTAGGAAAGGGTTTGTCAGGCACTTACTTTCAGGCCACACACGGCTAGGTAGTCCTCCTTGCAGGGATTTCCAGTGAGGCTCAGCACAGTAAACGGAACGGGCGCAGATGCAAGGCGAGTAAGGGTCAGTTTTCTTTTGCTGGAGTCTGCTTGTTTCAGCAATGCTGAGAGCTGAAGGACTGTAATCTGCAGAATAAAATGAACTCAAGTTATCCAACTTTACAACCGAGGGGGGAAAAAAAAGCATTTCAAGTTCAGCTCTATGACTGCGTCCCCACAATTTTCACTGTTTCTGCTGCAAGAACTCTTTTCTCTGAAGAACGAGAGGTTTCTCTAAGCTATGCAGTACTTTACAGAATATCCAGATCTCAGGACAGGCTGTGTCCCGATCTCAGATCATACTCTGCTTGCTGTTCAGTGCTCTAAGGCCGTTTCATTTTCCCTTACAATCCAACATCCTCTACAGAGTTAGAGAACTCACCTTGCCCTTTTCATGACTCACAGCCAGGTGCTGCCGACGTCCGTGGGGGGACGAGAGCACACACATCGCCACCCGCCTCAGCACGTGAGCGCTGATCAGCTGCCGGATCGTCTGGCCCTGGTCACCGCTGTAGTTCATGCGGACATTCTCAAAAGCACCTTCTTGAGAGCCAAGAGTTGGGACCTGAGTAGAAGCATACACAAGTGTAGCACTGAAATGTTTCTGTTTAAAAGCAATCCCACCTATTCACCGTTTAATCACTCTTTTAGCATCATACCATCAACTGATCGGTCATTTCTACTGACTTGTCCAAAGTATGGAGCTCATTGAGAGCTTGCTGGGCACGACTGCTGCTCCCCATGGCTGAAGCTTGTTGGAAGTTTATCTGAATGGCATCCATCAGGAAATTCAGCATCTCCAGCACCAAAGGTGCAAAGGAGAAGTTGGCCTACAAGAAATAGATATGCAAGTCAGGACAAGATGTTCCTGCTGGGAGTTTTCACAAGAGCTGTGTGTCAACTGTTGGTTTTTTTTTTTAGCCTGACACCTCTTTTATGACCCCCTGATCATAAAGAAGAGCATAAAAATCAAGCAACTTGGCTGATAACCAACACAGTCTGCTTAAAATCCTCATCATAAACCATCTTCTTTTAACAGCTAACTGATAATCATACCTGGGACTGCAATTCCTCTCGACAGCCCTCAACATTTCTACATAGGCTGCTCTTCTTGGGTTTTTCTTCGTCAGGGCCCTTCCCCTCACTAATGGTGACCTTGGCTTTCTCTGCAGGAGAGGTGCTTGCGTGTCGAATGACACTCTCAGGCACTCTGGGCTCACTCTGGAAGGCAGATTCTTTCATGGTAGAGCTCATGCCACTGCTGGGAGTTCTCTTCACCAAAGCCTGGGAATGACACAGCAATGCTGAAAGCCCAAACCACACTCAATTTCACCACTGATGAAATAAATACAGATTGTAATAGCAGCAAGATTAACATAATTTTAAAGAAATAGAGTGTAATTCTCTTAGACTGCAATTTTAAAGAAATAACACAACATTATCTTGCATGCCACTCTCCACCTGAGTATTAGACAAAATTTTAGTATTTAAGATAAAGTCACTTTGTTTGTTTTCAGTGGAAAACATAGGAAAAGTTGGTATCTGACTGCTGCCTAGCTTAAGCTAACTTGCAAATTCTGTAAAGGTAGGTGGAATCCCAGTAGTCACCAGGACAGAGATTTGCCAATGCACTTATTGGGTGCAAAAAAAAAAATCACCAGGCAAGGTGTCAATTAAGAGGGTTCCTCATAAAGCCAAGGCTTTCAAGTCTTAGTACTCTTACACACTCGTATCATGATGCAACTTAGTGCAGAACAGAAGCCTCTGCAAAAGACTTTAAAAACCGAAGAAACCACAGCTTGTACGTTGACATGAAGACACTTTACCAGGCAACTGCCATCTTCCTTGGCTCCACAGTCACAGAAGAACGATCCATATTTGGCATAAGAAATCTCATGATCCTTGTGACAAACTTTAGCACAAACTGTGCAAACACCAACCCCATCAACCATCTTGCAAGTGTGACAGTGATACCTGCACAAAATAAGCCAGACGAGTTATAAAACACAGTGCCTCAGGAAGGCTCCACAGCCTGTTTCCTTCTCAACGGCCAGAAATAATCAGGCTGAAATTCTGAACGCAAGTTTGAGATTCTTACCAATGTTGATTCATGAATTCTTTCTGTGTGATAGTGAAGGTACAGAGTTTATTACAAAGAGAATCTTCATCCTGTTAAGAAGAAAGTTGTTTCAGAAAGGTGTTTATAACTGCAGCTACAGCAAAGGCACATGGTACAGAATATGTTCCTCAGACATGAAATGTGCATTTTAAGAATAGCGAGTTTTAGCACCACCTAGTTAAAAGGCAGCTGGTACCAAACCACATGGAGAGAGGAAACGGCAACGTTTTATAGCAACTCAAAAGAGTGAATCAAGAAAAAGAAAAAACAGTAACAAAAATAATACATTGGGACGACAGATTTTAAAGAATGTTATTAATAACAGGGATTTTTTTTCCCACGCAACAGCACTTAAAAGCCTAATCTACGATGCTTGTTGGTACAAAAGCTAGTAATTGACAAACAATCGAGTAGGAACAAACCCATCTTACCCTGCTTCTTTTTGTGTTCTAAGAAAAAAAAACCCTTTTAACTTTTGTTGCCATCACAAAGTCAACAGATCTACATACAAATGACAGATACTCTCTTCCAGATCTGACAACGAGGGTTCTTCGCTCAGTCTCCCATAAGGGAATAAACAACAACAAAATTTTCATTTATAACCAGAGTAATTCTGATCTGGAAGCTGAAAAATAAACCTTCATCTCATTTGCAGCATTAGCTGTGACTATTGCCTACCGAATCTTCAGCTTGAGAGTCCTCCTCCTCCACTGCCAACTCTTCCACCCAGTCTGAATCCACCTCAATCGCCCGTTCCTCTCCATCGACAGAAAGGTGACTTGGCCCTTGGCCACTGGTCTGGCTCAGGGCATTAGTGACATCGGCCAGGTAAGAGACAATATGGCACGTACACTCCAGGATCGTCACATGCTATAAAGCAGAGATGAGTGAAAGTGAGAGGCAATGCTTAGACCCCACAATAGCTGCTACAAGGCAAGAAAACAGAAGAGTCCCCCTGACCAAATCACTTTAAAACTCCCACAATGAAACCAAAACAGGACAGCTGATACAGCTCACGCCCCAGATTTATTCCTGCAAGTTAAGCAACAGCCACACGTCTTACCTTCCCTTGCATGACGTTTGCATTCATTTTTTCTACCACATTCTTTTGCGACAGGTATTTCTTGCTGTAACAAAACAGCAGAGAAGATCATTACAGCTAACAGTCTTTGGGAAGTGTAAACTCAGTTCTCTCCAATAGCTTCAAGCATTCAGTTTGCTTTAGATTAACAAGAAATGTATAAATACGGTAATTGAACCATTGAGAGTGGTAAAGACAAAGAAACCACATGGTTGTTCTTAATGAGGGGACACAGATCAGCCTCTCTCAGGCACTTCATATTCCAAACAACGAACAATAAACTAAAAAATAAGCATGTATCAGTAAATATGAACTTCTGTCTCCAAACTACCAGTGAGGGGGGAAAGAAATAATTCATCTAAGCGATGCAAATGAACAAACAGCAGTACACAGCTGGCTCTTACCATCTGCCCAGCCAATCAACAGCAGCACCATGAAGCTGGAGGTGTCCGGCACCTTGTCCTGCGCTAGCCAAAGTTGCCATCACGACCATCAGTTCAGGAAAGCCTGTGCCATCACCATTAGCCAACATCTCTGTTGCCATTGGTATTAGAGTACTCAGCAGAACAGTGCACACACCTTCTCCGACTTGGCTGATCAAAAAGAGCAAAGTTTCAGACAGGGTGCATCACTTGGTGAAATACAGCTAAGCCCCACACTGCAAGGGCACTGACACAGCAAGGCCTTCAGGGCAAACAATTTCATCACTTCATTTGAAAGCTGACAACAAGAAGGCCTCAGCAACTCACAAATAATTTGCACATCCAGAGAACAAAAGAAATGAACAGCACACAAAAGAAATGAGAAAGGTTGCACTTCACCTGTTTTCCCGAACAATGTAAGTTGTCAAGAGTTGCAGCAGCTGCCTGTTCTCTTGCACAACGTCCAGTTGGTCTGAATCTTTGGGTGGGGACATGGTCATCCTGATCAACCAGGCCTGGAGACGCTCATGCTCCACACAAGCCAGCTGAGCCAAAGAGCCACAGAGTCGCAACAGGCTGGGGTTGGGACTCTTCTCAGCTGGTGGAGAAAAATACTGGTGAGTGACAGATGCTACAGCGAGCGTGTTTGAAGACAGCTTTCCATAAGAAGTGTGAAGCTGTCACTCCACTTCCTCTTACAGCTTTTCTTTCATGCATCTTCATATCGCAGTCTAACACAAGAACAGTATAAGGTGGACAAGGGCAGCACAGAAGAGATTCAACAATAACTTACTTAGCTGGAAGAGCTTGGTGAAGAATTTCAGCACCCTGTTACAGAAGTTCGCTGAGAGGTTTTCATTGGCTGTTGCCATCATGATCTGGACCAGTTCTCCACTATATGGAGGGGGGAAATTAAGTCAGCTTTGTAAAAGATGACCCATTCCTTTTTATCACTCGCACTTAGTTGTATCTGCCCTCACATTTACAACTGGCAATAGTTTGCATTAACAGAGCTCACCAAAGCTGCTTTCAAACAGCAAACCCTTAGCTCAGACTAAAGCTTGTAAATCTCATGAGCTGCTGAGTAGCCTGTCAGCATTCTCCACATATCGAGTCACAAGAGGGCCTCTACTGTTTTCCAAAGCAAAATTCAAGATTTTCTTGCCTATTTTTCCCTTCCATGTTAACAAAGTACAGCCACCAGACTGCTTCAGTTTTGAACTGTTGAACAAGTAGAGAGCAAAACCAGACAATGGTTGGTTTTCTAATAGAGAAAAACTTCTCTCCAGTTCACCCTAATATCTCTTCAGAACACTGTTGTTGTGCTATGCTGTCTCCATCACAATTTGTCTTCATAATTCTAAGTCAGGCCAACATCCCACCTCCACCCTTAAAATCATCAACCTACTGCCCCAAGGAAGCACTGAGAGAACTTGGGACTTTGCAGCTTGATCTGCAACTGCCTTATAGACCAGCATCTCTCAAAAACCTCCTTATCATGCCTTTGACAAAACAATCATCATACAAGATCTCCCACTGATGATCGCTATTGGAACTCGCTGAATATTTCACTTGGAGTGACAAAGACCTAGGTCCTCTCCCACACAGAAAGTCTTTTCACACTCTCCTGTGCTGCTTGAAGGGTATTCCACCTTTACACGTTCTGTATTTTCCTTTGCAATGGCATTAACATCACTTAGGTGTTGACAGTGACAAGCTAAGAGAAAAAGGAAGAGAACTAATGTTCCTGGGCCACAACTTTCAGGATGACTTCACCTTTCTGAAAAGAATTCCTCCATGGCTTTTCGGGCCTGGCTGCTCTCCAGCTGTTTCTCCAGATGCTGCAAACATTCCTCCAAGATAGACTCATCCAGGCCACTGAGGATCAAAAGATGCAGATTAAATAAGAATATATAAGAGCAATTTCAACAATTCTGATAGCCAAGAAGTGATCAATTTTGCAATACAATTCTAATAAACTTTCCACTAACTGAAAGCATCTCTCCTTCCAAGAGACAGGAGAAAAACAATTGATGAACAAACATATAAAAACACCAACAAATCCACCAAATATTCAGGAAAAAAGTGACACATGATGCTGTAAGGCAAGTTACACAGTCAGAAACCTAGAACAATCTAGACCTTTCAGACACCTCACATGACAAATTCCTATAAACAGCTGCTCTTTTTACACTTTAAGTCTCTTTTAGTGTTACTCCTCCCCATTCTCCCCTGTGCTCAGCCCCACTCCACAACGCACTCTGCAAGTAAAATCCAATTACATTCACATTCTCTACCAGAAGGCGCGGTAGATCTCCCTCTGAATACCTTCCATCCAGAGAGGATCAGTGTTAAAAAGATGCAACATCATCATGCCTAATGGTTTTATGTTTCAGATGGGTAGAACCAACATCAGCAAATCAAGCTTATTCCCTCCATACACACAGTGAGGGGTGGGAAGCACAAATCTGGCTAGTTTGCTATGATAAAGCAGGGATTAGTCATCCTTACAAACAGCGAGAACAGAGACAAAGGAATATAAAGCAAGTTAGGTCGGCATCTTCAGCTTTGATTTCGTGCTCATATTTACATAATTTTTCTATTTGCTTAAATAAAAAGCTATCCAGATATATACATGCTCCATCCAGAGTTACAAAAGATGATTAAAATCCACAATGCCCGAACAGCAGGGCTGAAAATTCTGCTAACGTGAATAAAACATCTTGTATTTCTAGTCTACAAAGTATAGAAGTCTTGAACAGATAAAAAAAGGCTGATTTTTTTGCCTTTCTGTTGTGCTGTTCAAGAACTGACACTGATGTTTAAACATACTGTAGTAATTTTTTGTATACAGCGTTGTTGAAGGACAGCTACAAGCCACACAGCCCGTTGTTACCTGTTTGGATCGGAGTGATGGGCCAGTATGTTATAGCATCCTGTGATCAATTTTTCATAAACACGTGCCAGGAATTCATCTGATTCTGCAGGGCCCAAGATCCTTTCTAGAGAGTTGCTGCTTATTTCTGCCACACTCTCGGTGCTGGTCTCCAAAAGGAGGGGCAATAGGGAATGAATCACCTGAGGTGGGTTCAAATCATCTGACCAGCTTGAAAAGAAAAGCAAACAAGTTAATTCTCTGCATGAAGTATCAGAGAACATCCTTACTGGATAAGTCAGAAGTCACACAAGTAAGGCACAAGTCTGGACGGAAGTCTGTGCTAAAAACCTTTTTTAGAAAGCTGGAATAAATATACTGGCTCAGCCATTTTTCCCCTCAGAAAAACAGTCCTCATTTGGAAAACACTGCACGTTACTTTTGCATATATACAGTTACAACATTTTCCAAGATGCTATCGCATAGTACAGCTTTTGGACTCGCCTGCAGCATCAACAACTATTTTTTTGTTTCAGAATATCTTAAGACTAAGTCCCCGGGAAAAAAATTCTTTCATTCCACTTTCTCCTCATGCTTTGAAAACAACACTCAAATGAATGATAACAAAACACAAATTAATTAATTAGATCCATATAGTCTCAGTTTATATCCCAGTTTCTTCAAGTCCCTATTTGCCAAAAAGGACTAAAGGTTTCTCTCAGGGAGTCTGACTTCTAGAGATGCCAGATCAAGACAGAAGGCTCTCTTTCATTCATTTAGAATTTAGAATTGTAAACTGAAAGTAACTCCACTAAAGGCTTGGTTCAAAACACAGCACCAGTTCACTAAGTGTTGCACCCAAACTGCCTGATGAAGACAGACATTCAGAAAAGTGAACAGATCTATATAGCAAGAATGCAATATAAAAAACATCACTTACACAATGAGATCCCCAGTGAGTCTGACGAGGGAGAGAAGGGTGTGTTTTAGGGAAGCTGCAAGAGGTAGACTTTGGCTGCAGAGAGTACCGAGGTGGGCGGCCTGAACTGCACTGATGTAGCTTTCCGCAGGGATCGTGTCATTCGCAAAGGCATTGCGCTAAGGATGGAGGCACACACGCACAAAAATCAGAACCATTTGTCTTCAACAGAAAGACCCACTGCCTGCTATTCCCACCAAGTTATAGAGTCAAGATCAGACCAGATCAATCCATAAGGTTGGACTCACCCATGAGCCAATGTTTGGAAACTCATTTGTATGAATGTTACTCCATGATTCACATAAAGTCTGCACAGCTAATGGCAAGTTCTGAAGAAGTGTTGGACCTGCAATTAATACAGAATCCTAAGTCACTGAGCAATTTCATGGGTCCTACTGAACACCAAAATGCTTCTACAACACTGTTTAAAACTAGATGAAGCCACAATTGTAGCTAAGTTGAGCTGTAGCTCTACTGAGGGCTAGTTTCACGCTTTTCTACAGGTCAAAAACATCCCTGAAGTTTGCAAGAGCTTCCCAGCTTCTTTCACTTTATTAAAACAACAGGAAACACGGCAAAAATACTAATTCACAGCAGTCTTCAACATACAAACATTTCATAATTCCCCTTACTAGGCCATGCCACCAGACTATCAACACGGTTAGAAAAGCACTTCCGTAAGCCAGATAAGCCCACAAGATAGTTACGCTTTCAAGGCTTGTGCCTCTTTCAGTTGTTACAATTCTACAAGGAAAAGACTTCTTGGTCTGCTGCTGGCAGGATAATATACTCATTTGAACACAGTGGTCGAGAAAAAGAACACATTAGCCAGCGTATGGCTTTGAAGCTGAACGTGGGCAGTACTGTAGAAAGCTTCACCTACAGAGAGAAGGAAATCTGAACTATCCAGACCCTCACCTAGAGTATTAGACTTGCAACGGATGGATCCAATGGCCAGGACAGCAGCATAACCTCGGAGCTTCTCTTCAGAGGGTTTGTTCTCAGTGGAGCCCTCTTCAGAGACGCTCCGTAGCAAGTAAGATCTGCATTCAGGATGGAAAGGATTTATTTCAGGAAACAGCTGTGCATTTCAGAACTAAGTGTGTCAATACAGTGGCAGATAAGAAAGCAAACTTCTGAAGTTCTGCCCCATACTTTCTATTATACCACTAAGGGAGTTCTGGGCTTTTATCTCCTCTAAGCTACTTATCAGGAGAAGTGCACTCAAAAGAAAAAGCTGATTTACTTTTGCTTTCTTCTACATAGATTCTAACGAGAGTTTAGAAGACTTCAGACTCTTAATGTAAGAATTAAACCCCCTCTCTTTCCTGACGGTCTCACAGTCTTGCTATCATCTCAGCAAAATAACCTTAAGTAGCACTATCCTAGAGAGTGGTAAGAGGGGGTTTCGTCTTTGGAGGAAAAGCTGGTTTTGCAAGCTTGCAAGAAAGCCTTGAAAGATCAGACAAGGAGGTGACTTAGAAACAACAACTTCACATACATGGCTTGAGAAGCTACTTTTTATCCTTCTTTTAAAACAACGGACACTCTAGGGGACATAAGAGTAATTATACTGGACTATTAAAAAAAAAAGCATCTACCTCTAAGAAAACAACAAACAAAATGCAAAAAAGCCCTATGCACAGAAGAAAACTATTCCTACCAGCAAGCCTAAGGACTGTACCTGGTAAACGTCGCATAAGTGTCAATAAGCTGTAGCGTGGCAGGCAGGAGGTTCTTGGTTATCTCTGAAGACTTGTGTGGATCAGTTTCTGCAGCTAGCTTGGAAAAGTGCTCATCTAGAGAAACCTGAATCTTGGAAATTGCAGCATCAAGGGTGTAAATGGATTGTAAACTGGGAACTTCGTGCAGTTGGAGAATAGTTGTGCAATCAACACCACAGAAAGAAGAGATCTTAAAATACAAAGGGATGGAACAGTAAGTGCAAATCATTCCACAAAACAGAAGCTCCATATGCACGATTGCATTCACACCACCTTACCTGTCGAGCAAAATATTCCTCTGCTATTTCCACATCGTACTTCACTGAGCTGCACTTGCTGGAGGCCAGTTCAATGAGAGAAGCAGCATGGTCAGCTTTCATGCTCTGCTTGATAAGGTGATCCTACAGATAAAAAAAAAAAAAACAAAAAAAAAAACCAAAAAAGACCCGTCTCACTTTAGAAGTGCTCTATAATTAACCGCTGTGCCAATTACCAGGCTAGAACACTTTAGAAAACACGGACACAAGTTCCCATTTCTCACCACCATGCCCACATAACAAATCCCACGTGCAGTTAGCGTGGAAGAACAAGAGACTGACTTTCTTACTATCAACAACATTACAAAACACCCCTGTAAAGATGAGGCTGTACCTTGATCCACGTGACGTAAGATGTGATTCGCAGACGGGAGGACCAGCGCAGCGTGTGTAAAATATCACATTCACTCATCTCTGGTGTGTTCATAGCCAACTGATTCATGTAGTTTTTGGATGGAGGTAAAATCCCTAGTATCCGCCACAGTATCAAGAAGTAGTACTGAAGTGCACAGGCTTCCTAAGCAAAAGTATAATTGGCCAAATTAGTAAAGAAAGATTGCAATTTCAATCATTACAGCTACTGAAATTATCTCAGAGACTCCAGACTCCCGTAGATGTGTCAAATCAGATGAACACATAGTGGACCGAGTTTCTGTCATATTATACAACAAATTAGGCAACAAAGCGGAGTGAGAAAAGAAAAAGAAAAGATTATACAAATTTTTTTTGCTTCATCATATTCTACCCAGACGTCCTGGAATTACCAGGGACATATAGCAAGTCTAAAACATGTTATGAATTAAAAACTCAGATGAGATGTACCCCCGCCATAAACACTACCATTAGCCACCGGATTTTGAAGTTCCCCATTACTCTGACCACTGTCGAGAACACTTTTTGGTTAAATACTTGAAAATACTAAGTTTGAAAACTTGTTACTCCTCACTACAGACAACATTACAGCAACACAGTCTTACCAGTGCAGTGACATTTTTATTCTCTTTCCTCCTGAGTGTATCAAACTGTGACCCAGCTGCAAGTAATGAAGTCAGGGCTGTGTAAAGCTCATCATACTTCATAGTCCTGGAGAAAAGGACCTCACAAACCTGCAGGAGATGACAAGTCGGGATCTTTGCTTTGCAAATTGCACAGCTCTGCATTCACACACAGCTAAGCTCTTAAGTATTCAGAATACCCACAGACCAAAATTATGCAAAATAGAACTTCAGGAAGTTAACTCTGTCAGGTATTTCTCTCCCCAGCCAGGGTGCCAATGAAGTCTTATAAGGGAGCATGCATGAAGCAAGCCCAGAACCTTGATGACAACAAATTTAGTGAGGAAGCAAAACCCAGGACAAACATGGAGCAAAATGACGAGAAAGCAACTCTGATGCCATGTGTCTGTCTCAGGTGTTTCAGCAGCACTGAAAAATAAGTGTGGCTATGAAAGGGCGCTCTGCCATAACATGCATATTTGAATCACAAGCATTACTACAAGTAGGCAACACATCTTCACAGACTTTGCATACTGACTTCCCTGACACGCAATTAGGTGCAAAAAGGAAACCCATGTTATCTTATCCAGCCACTATTCTTGTCTCCACTTAGTGAAAAATTTCCAGTCTCTCTGCTTCATCAAGTCTTTCCTTCTCATCTATTTTCCCTGGTACTTGTCAAATCCCCATGGCCCTCTGAAGGCTTACGGAAAAGTCTTTAAAACAGAAATCCCAATACCGTGCTATCTAGACGGTTCAGATCATCTTCAGAAGCTTCTAGAGATAGGATGCAGTAGAATCTGGGCTGTGGAACTGCATCTGGAATGTGAGGACAGAAAATAATGTTCAAAGTGACTGTTTCAATTAGGCAGTATTTATTGTGTTATCCTCTCTCCTCCATCCCCACAACCTTTCATATTTTAAAACTAATACCAGATTCTAAGCTAGTTCCACGACACACTATACATGCTTTTAACCTATGGTATATGTAGCCAAGGTTTTCCTACTCATACAATCCTAGCATAATAAATACACATACTTCGAATTACTTGTAGCATACTCCTAGACAACAATAATTTTGTTTAATAAAACCTTTCTTGCATTACATGGATTTTTATCTGTCTATTGTAACTATGCCCATTAAAAGCAGGAAAAGCTACCCACATCAGTGCACAGGAACAGCTCTCATTTATTTGTAAAAGCAAATCTTGGAATAAAAAATTCCTCACATTTTCTTTCTTACCTGATGGACAGTGTTTGGTCCAGTTTTCTTCCACTTCTTTAAACCCATGATAAAGTGGGACAGACGTTCGTCTGCTACTGTCCTGGGATCCACTCACCCAGCCAATGGGTGGTGTCAGCAAATTATATTGCACCTAAGTTAAAAAAAAACCAAACAAACAACAAACCACCCATGACATCCTTGTCATTAAGGGGTAGGGGGAAAAAATACCACCACCAACAGAAAGACAGCCATAAATACAAACAACTCGCTTGCTAGAACACAATCATTCCCAGCTTCTGAGGGAAGCCCTGGACCCTATCTGGTGATTTTTATTCTGGAGTGAGCACTTTAAATCAATGGTCAGGCTTCCAACAACTGAAAAAGTCACATGCAAAACACTAGCATCCCATTAATGAGAACAGTGCCGGAAACCTCAACACTGAAAAGCTAAAGCAAGGACACGACAACCAAGGTATTTGTGAAATGATGCCTAAATACCCAAATATCAAGATCTTGAAAGATAAGGCATTCACCCTGTCCTTACCAGGATTTATTAGGACATCCGTTACACAAGGGATTTACACTCAAACTGAACCTGCTGCTAGGATTCAGCAACCATGGTTAACCATGCGTTGTAACTTTAAAGGCCAGTAACAACATCAAAACTGACTGACTCACAAAGGGCACGAAGACACCAGAACCCACCAAATGGTTGGACTAGACGATCTTCAGGGTCTTTTCCAACCTAGATGATTCTGTGATTGCCTGTTACAGATTTCTGCTGGGTGACCAATTAAATATCTAGAACATGACTTAAAATCTTACCTGTTCAAACAGGTACACGGGGGCCTTGGAATACTGATGGAGAAGGTAGTCAAACACCAAGAGGAGACGTGCCACGATAAGTGGCACAGAGCATTGCTGGGTATCCATGTTCACTGTCAGCTCCACAATCGTCTGGATACAGAGCATCATGATAGATCTGCGGCCCCTCTCAGAGAAATTGTGAAAAATAAGCAGCAGCAGCTGGAGATGTTCAACATTCAGATCTTCTGTGTCACTGGGAAGAGTCCCCTGCAAGGCATTTTGCTTCAGTGTGCCCACAAACCTGACAATAAGAGAGGAAGTTTATGAAATTTACTTTTCTCCTTGCTTAGATCCCTCTTTAAAATCTGTTTAACTAGAGGCTAGAGAAACATTTTCATAACTGTATTTTCTGCTTACTCTTCTAATACTGGCAATTTCACAAACTATTCACTACAGTATTGAAAGGAAACTATGCAAACAGCAAAACCTACATAAATTCAATTAGCAGCAAATACAGTTGATGGAAAATATGAACAATCATTCAAAGGGAGAAAGGGAGATGCAAACGTGTTCCCACAGGAAAGGCTGTCCACTATAAAGTCAGCTAAACCCTATCAGACGCTTTCGCATTCAGAAAATGGCACAGAGAGGAAAAATCTTGGCAACCATCATAACAGAATGTACCAGTAACCTGCTGAAATAAGACATTTCTCTTCCCTTTTTAAAACCAGCTTTGCTGTAATTAATTCAGTCTCCACCCACTTAAATCCTGATTCTAGGGTTTATTTACTATGCATTAGGTGAGGGACTCCAGCAACACAGAAGACTGACCCTCTGCTCCTCCAAGCACCACACACCATCACTACTCAGAGAAAACACACACACCTGTTCCACTGGTGCCAGAGAATTTTCACTCGATAGAAAATCAGAGAGGTAAGGGATGACTGACTTTCAGCTTAACATAAAATTATCTCACCTTTCCCAAACTTTAAGGCATTCCGGAACGTCAGGATCTCCCTGGGCAGTGGCTTTATGCTGCCAAAGCAGAAGAAGTCGTGAGAGCACTGACAAACTTTGAGGATGGATGTAGAGAGGCCATGGACCTTCAGAAAAAGGGGCAACTCCCAGCTGCTGAAGAAGTGTGTTCTGGAACAAAACAGAGACTTGTTGAAAGAGGCGAGTCCTGTCTGATGCTTTAATTAAAAGCACGATCTGAACATCCAGATGACAAACAGCAGAGCTCCCAGAGCTCATAAGGGTTCACGCAGCAGTATCTCTCCCATCTCAAATATATGGCATAGCTACTGAGAGGCCCTTACGCTGTCACTTCACCATCTAAAACACAACAAACTTTCAACTTCAACACCAATGCAGAAAAATGCCATTAATGAGCTCTACTTATTTACTGCAATATCACTGCAGGAGAGATCATGCTACTGTGTTCAGTATCTAAGAATCTGGAAGAAGATCCCTTTGATCACAGGAACGCTTGCTTCTTTTCAAATATAGTAAAAAGGCAGATATCTGAAAAGTCCGACTGCTTTTAAAAAATTATTTTAAATATAGTAGAAAACAGTCAGCAAGAAGTATAAGGATTGAATTCAGTGATCAGTAAGCAGATTTACAACCCCTACTTACAGTGTTAAGTCAGGTCAGCCCATGACCTAGCAAAGAAACCTAGAGGCTACAAAGTTAGCACATGAAAGCGAAAGGATTAATTTGATTCTCTCCTGAGAGAATTCCAAGGCCTTTTGGCATCAGTCCTGACAGCAAAGAAAATCTGCAGGAATGCCTCTTGATAAATGCATGGATAGAGGCAACTCTCCAAAACAAAACAGACAAATTAATTTCCTTTTCAGTTATCATCACCTTCAAAGTTCAGTGGATTAATCTGAACTCTAGACGTGAAGTTTATACTGCACAGGATGTTTTGTACTGGATGACTGCAAAGGTCATCCAACTCACTGGATCCAAAATATTCCAAGCTCTGTTTGCAAAAGAATATACTCTAGGGCCAAATGGAATCCATCCACACACTACTCTAAGTGTGGAGAATCCGTGTAGAGACATTAACAGACACCAACACTTCTTCATTTTATTTATACATTTAATCACAGACTTACCTGCAAGGCAGGAGACTGAAGATCTGAGGTCACCAAGGAATGGTTGAACTGATACAGCGCAGCAGCAAATTCCTCATCCGACGTGCCTGTAAGACAGGGATCAAGCCATTTACTACCACTGCTCTCCTATATTTAACATTTTCACATGAAGCTAAGAAAACATACACCTATAAATCCTGCAGTCCATGTTCTCTAACAGAGAGGTTCTGATTACTCACCCTTAAGCCCGTCCTTATCCACCTCTTTGATGATGCTAGCCAGTGTAGCCATGTGCTGCTCCGAGAGAGACACACTCAGGTAGTTGCGAATGAAGTTATTCCTGGAGTTCAGCATAGAGGAAGTGATAAAGTTCAAAATGTTTGAAGCTAGGCTCAAAAACTGAAAAGACAAGAGAAACGTGCTATAGAAGCAACAAAAGTAGAGAGCCTATAAGACAACGTTAAACAAAAACTAAACCACTGGCAAAATAAATCAAGTCCCCTAACTCCACTCCCGGCCGTGGAGTTCAGGTTTACTCAGCACAATCCAGCTCACTGCACTCTGAGTTCTGTATCAGGACTGATTTTACAGTTCTCTGAAAACACTGCAAGTCTCTAACTTCTCAACTGCAGTATTTATTTCTGTCTTTACCCAACGGAGTTGGAGCTAAAAGCATTCTATCAGCAAGTCATTTCGCTTATAGTTCTGCCCCCATTCTCCCTCTCCCTCTGTAACCCAAATAGATACTATCCTCAGTCTTTGCTTCCTTGGCACTAACATTCCACCTGACAGCAAAGTAGAGAAAATGTCTTTCTGCAAAGTCAAGACAGTCACTGATTCTCCATCAGCAATGTACTTAAAATACCTGACATTTATCATGCTGTCTGCCAATGTAGCTAGCCACTGGCAAGTAAACCACGCTACAGCACACCAGTTACTTAAGCCTGAAGTCCTTCCCCTACCAATTCCGGATCTTTGCGGCTGGCCAGGATGTTCCCATTCTCTCCGGCGGTCTGTTTGTTAGGGCTTTTCACTCTAGGTGAGCTCTCCAAAGGGGGTGGTGGAGGCGGTGGTGGTGGGGCCACTTTCTCTTTGCTTGGAGAGATTGTCTCTTCAAACCACTGCCCAAGGATTGGTTCACTGTCATCATCTAACACAGGAGGCAGGAAAAACAAAAGCATAATATTATAAGCAACTACCTTATGCAAACTACTCAGCTTAGAAAAGGCCTGAAAAAGTTTCAGTGAGCACAGTTAAGGTGTCTGCTATCTTCATTTTTCCTTTCCAAATCACAAGGCTAAGCACTTTTACAGCACTCCAGCAGGAATTTACAAGAAGAAATTATTTCCACTCTCCTCTTAAGCAAATACTGCCAAATCCCAGCCACTCTGGCTTTAGTTTACATAAAAGAGTACAGTCAGCATTACTTCTGCCAAATAGATCTTACAAACTGTTTCATATTTTCAGCATTACATGGCATTCCAATCCAAGAAGGCAACAGCCCAGTGGCCAGGTTTCCACTAAATCTGAAAGACAGCGTAAAATCCTGACTTAAGTTGCTTGCTGCAAACTCTATTACCTTGGCTGCTGTCCTCCTCAGTGCTGCTAAAATCATCCTCATAGTAAGTATTAGAATCAGTGGAGGCACTTGCATCACTGCTCATGGAGCCCTTCCTCTGACGCTGCAAGACACAAGCCTTAGAAGAACAGCAGAACAAGTTAAATTTTAGGACTACGAAAGCTGAGAATTTGAAAACAAGAGAAACTTCCTTTAATTTTCTTCTAGAAAATTTGTCTCAACTAATTTCATTAACAGTTTTTCAAGGCTTCTCCCCCTTAAGTTGCATTAAAAATTATAGAAAATGGTTGAAAACAAATAATCTATGCCAAGCTTGTAAGCAACACTTCAAGTAAGAGCTCTAACATAAAAGCATCTGTTTTGAACACAGCCTTATTCATCTTCTCACTAAACTCACAAATACCACTGAGCTTACAGAAAAATTTTGTTAGAACAAGTTTGTCAAATTAATGGTCTCTGAAAAGAGGAAAGAGAGAGGCCCCGGTTGACAGCTTCTGAAAGAAGAATTCTACGTTCTTCTTAGCATAGCCACAGTTTGTAAAGTGAGAATTTTCCATGCGGATGACACTTAGCAGGAGCGGTTCAGCGACAGCAGCTCTCTAGCTGTATGCCAGTTCCTACCTTTCTGTAGGAAGTAGAGAGCAAAGTCAGCAGCAAATTAGTGAGTGGTACAGAATCTATCAGCCGCTGAATCCTCTGGATGGATGTGCTCTGAGCCATGATATCCAGCACTGCTGGCGGACCATCGCTCTCCCAGCCCTGGAGGGTGGCATCGAAAAGAGAATTTAAAGTGTGTTTCATTGGAGAAGGCAAAACATTTGACAAGAATGTACAACGCCACCTACACACCTTGTGCAATGCCTCCACTTGCAGATCTTGAAAGAGCGACGACAGCAATTTGATGGCATGATTTGCTAGCACCACTGACAGAACACCAAACCCTTGGTGCCTACAGAAACATAAAAGTTACAATGTAATTCCAAGGAGAAAACAAAGAAATATACGTATATTAAATTGAGTGAAGCGACTGCTTTGCTAAACTGAAGGAGACACCTTCTTTTCAAGAATCAAGACTTGAATTACAAATGTGGATACAGTTTCAAGAGCCCAACAAGACTCCATAGTAGTTGCTTACTGGGCACAGTTAGATACACAGTGACTGCTGCAGTGGGGTGTTTACATACCCTTTCCCAGGTCCTAGTTTGGGAGACCCAACGCCCTCCTTAGTACGAGCAATAATGTCTCTGACGCGAAGAGCAGCCAATGGATCTTTCTCCTTTCCCTTATCAGCCAAGGCCGTGGGGCTGAGGTTCAAGATGAGGAAGAGGCTGTTTAGCAAACACCAAGCCCCAAGCAGCTGGAAGTTCTGATAATGCTATCATGCCAAAGTGAAAAAAAAAAAAAAAAACAAACACAAAAAAGCACCAAAAAGACAAAGTGGCGTCAATTCAAATGACAAAATACACCAGCACAAAAACAGGGAAAAAAAGCTTCCTGAGGCGCAAATCTTACCTCACCCCCTGCACGGCGTGAATTGCTGATGGCTTGTCCAATCATTTCATAGATTTCAAGCTGCAAATGAATCCCAAACCATGGTAATGTTTAAGCGCTCCACTGGGCAATAATAAACCACCACACACACTTGTACTTAATACTTAAAATTAAACCCCTAATACTTAAAACCCCAAGTATTTTGCCCTCTATAATTAGCCATCCCATTAGTTCCTTTATCAGCAAGACTAATGACTAAAAACAAGAGATACATATTGCAATGCAAATAAATACAAATTCTATGCACTTCACTTGCCAAGAATGGAAACAACCAATCCTCTCTCATCTACTTACACATTTCTGTACAATAGTAGCAGCATCATTTTCATAATCTTCTTCTTTGGAACTTGTTGACCCAGTTCGTACCTGTTGAGTGCTACCCACATGTAGGATGGCCATGCAAGTTGCCACACTCACACCTGATTGAAAACAAATGAAGGTAACAGTCTTATTAAGAGCCAGTCTGGAGATTCAATGTTCCTACTTAGCACATTAAAACAAGCGGTATCAAACATGCCCATAAACGTGATGGAGCTGGGAATACTCAATATTACAGCTGACAGATTAAAAAAATATTTCTGAAGTACCCCCAAAAGAGTCAAGTTTTGCCGTACAGAAATCATGAGAACAATTAAAGGAGGAAATGTTTTACCATGTAATTCAAAACCATTTTTAAGGCAATCTTCACACTCAACTGCCGTATCTTTTTAAAATCTTACCCATACCAATTAACACTCAGGATTCTGGTGTAGTTAAACCACTCCTGGGAAACGAGTTGATTTGGGAGCATAACCAATTAAGCTGAAGCCATAAGCACTGCAAAAATACATTATGCTCTGAACATTAAAAAAAAAAAAAGAGCAGAAATTACAGGCTATTAAGATGTTGAGTCACTCAGTCTTTCCCTTAGATATTGACAAGAACATTTGCAGAATAAATCAGAATTTCAGCTTCACTATAACAATTTTTGTATTAACCCAGTCACCAGACTACGCAGTATGCTGCATAGCTTTCAAACTCATGAGAAATAAAGGTTACTCATGGGCTGAGCCTCAAATGTGCAGGTAACAAGGCAGAGCAAAAGCAAGAGTGACTTAAAGCTCCGCAGAAAATACAGGAAATCCATTCACCTGCATAGAGACAGCTGAGAGCAAGAACAGTCACATCTTGGAGACGTGTGGGTGTCAGGGGCTCCAACACAGGCAGAGACAGAGTATCCAGTGCCATGGTCACATCTATTACCAGCGAATGAAATCTACAGTAACAACACATGTCAAGGTTCAGCAATGCAGCGTACACACCAGACAGCTCACAGGAGCAGCACAGTAACTGACGTTGCACAGTTATTTTCTCTCAAACCGTGTACCCAGCATCTACCAAAGCAGAGCAGCGACAGACTCTTACCCGTTGCGAACAGCAGTGGCATCTGCCACTGTGGCTGGCATAATAAAAAATGAGTTGGCTGACACTGCATCCTGAAATCGATTTATGTATCGCAAAAAGTATGGGAGGTTCAGGCACACTCGCAGCAGTTTTTCAGAGCCACCTACCAAACAAAAACAGCAGAGTTATTTTTACTGTTCCATGGGAGAGCTTCTAAGCAGAACAGGTCTAACGGTCATCAATAATTGACTTAATTATTCTTTGTGATGAGAAAATATTGTCACAGATGAGGTAAAAGACTCTTTTACAACACATAAACCAGATGGTGAAATTTTCAGCCAGTACTCGTAACGGGTGCCACAAAGCTCTGCGTGCATGTTATGTGGCACACCAGGTCTAATTCACACCTGCTCAATAATCTATCCCATAAGCTATTTTATATTATCCACCTTATTTACTCCCCAAAACACAGTGACTGCATACAAATATACTGAGCTCATTTCCTCTGCAATGAAGAAAACTACATTACAGCCACAACCTCCCTTGGTAACATCAGCACGCAACCGAGCGAATCCTTTAGGTTGTAAAGCTCCCTCCCATTCGGAGCTGTAAGGTGTAACACTGGAGAGACATCTGCTCTAGCGCTTTTTTTCCCCCGATGCTAGAAAGCTGATTCTCACCAAGTTCTTGCAGGCTGGCTACGTTTTGAGCGATGAATATGCTTTTTGTCTTTGCCGCAGAGGTTTGATCTGTGGAAGCTTGATCCTCGCTCTCTCCTTCCACCTAAAAGCAAGCACATATTAAATATATTATGGGAGCATTAAAAATACACAGTACTGCAGTAAGTCCCTACGCAGCAGCAGCTTGCATCAGCAGCAGAACTCCAAAGAGCTATGAATATCACTGAATATTAGCTTCCATGAGGCAACAAAACTATTGCCAATACAATGCAAACAGTATTTTGTTGTTTGCCGTCTATCAACAGGCAAGCAGGATTTAAATATTTAAGAAGGTTTTCTTTATACACGTATATTAAAAAACTACCACTTACTGCCCTCTGTCCTTCCCAGCACCAATGCTATTAAAGCTAAAATTCAGACAGCTTCTGTTCTAGGGCTGTTTGTTTACCTGTGTCTCTGGCGTGACAGATGGCGATGACGAGACTCTAGGGTTAAAGACTGATGTCAACTGATTGAGGAAGTTCATCTGCACTTCCTTCTGTTTTAGTTCTGGGCTCACCGGGGAGGCCAGCTCCTTCTGGTCCTCTACTGCAGAGGAAACAGCAAAATATCATTTCATACATCAAAACTGTGGTATTTTCTATACCTAACTCAAGTGCCGCAGGGATATAACCTTAAATTAAAACCCCTACCATCAGAGAGGGTTTTGACAGTCTGAGGCAGCTTGGCTGATTTCATCATTGCTGTGAAGGTAATAATTTCAGTTCGATCCAGGCGGCTGCAGCCCGTGCACAGCCCCTTTATCAGTAGAATGAGGTGTTTCTACAACGAAAACATCAAGTACAATTTAAACTCTCTTGAGTCCAGTTACCTCTTGATACCATTAATTCTAAGCAGCTGCATTAAGAGTAACTCCAGCTAGTAAAGCTACTGCAACGTCTCAAATCTACTCTGATCTCATACCAAAGACTGTGATAGTTTACTAATTGCAGGTAATTCAGGTCACTAACATTGTCCCATGTGCTTGTTATGGGAAAGCATCTGGAAAAGCTCGCTCTCCTATGACACACGAAGGCTTAAAGCTGGTCCTATCAGAAGCTACACTTCTCACATGCCTTTCCTCTTTGAAATAAGATTTAAGCTTTCCCAGCAGACTAAAGTACAACTGGGGAAGAATCCATCTTTAAAAACTCAACAACAGGTTTGATCCAGGTTGTTACATAAAACCAAATCAAGAAATTGCAACAGAATTAACCAAGTCTTCAGGTCACCTTTATTTCAGCTCGCTCACAAGCTGACATTCTGAGTAAAGAATGCAGAGGGAAGATTCAGCAGGTATCAGCCTCCACCTAAGTGGTACACCTTAAATATGTCAAGAACTTCATTAATATTGCTTTATGCAACATCAGAGCAAATATTTTGGAATTAGAGGCCAAAGTCCATTTTCACACTCAGGCTTGCCTGCATGGTCAAAATCTGTGCTCACCTGTGAAACAGCACACGCTTCATCTGGGTTCTCAAGACGCAGCAGTGAGAATTCAATCAGGACTTTACAAGCAGCTGCCACTGATTGCAATTGGTTTCTTGGTACTGAAAAAAAATAGATGCCCGTACTCAGTACAAGTTTTAAAATAATTCAGTGTAAGATGTTCTTAGTGCTTTCAATAAAACAGAGAGCTATGCAACACGCACGCATACACGATCTATCACACCTAACACACAGATGCAATATAAATTCAGTCTCATTAAAACGTAACTGAAGAAATGGCAGTAGAGCAAGGATAATACCTTCTACCCAGACAGGGTAATCTAGACAGATAAAATGGCTTCCCCAGCAAGATTATTTAATACCGACAGATGCAATGAAGAACACAAAACAAATTGACCAAACCCACTTTTTTTCTGAAATTGCCAAATTCTGTCAGCCAAAATCATATAAAATATTTTCAGTCACTATGTTTTGATCATTAATTCCAACATAGAAACATAACTGCTAAAGAAGAATCTAAAAATCCTGAAAACGGATTTAAACACTTCATTTGAGCAAAAATTATTTTCCCTAAATGAAGTGAGGCCAACAAATAAACAACCAAAACATCAACACTGTCCAGTAATTGGTGGCCAAATACTGTTCTCGACAAGTTTCCCTTTCCAACTGAATTGACATTCTGCCAGTATAAAAGCCAGCAATGCTGGCCTCACGCGCTCTGCCTTAGGATCTGATTCAGAAAGAGGGTTTAAAGCAAATACCAAAAGGACAACACAGTTCTAGTTTACTTTTACTATAGCCTAGTCATAATATGAAAGCAAGAGAAGCGAAGGATGGGGAACACTTACTTAGACCACACACAGTAGTGATGTAATGTGTTGAAAGTGCAACGAAGGAAGAGTAAAAAGGCTCATACTGTTTGTCATGGTGCAGGATTTCAGATTCACTGCAATAGGAGAACAGGAGATGTCAGGTGTATACAGCACAACAGCAGTACCACACAACTCTCAGAATATGTTATATTTATTAACAGATGTAAGACAAGATCATTAAAATCACACGCTCTTTCCAAATCGAAGTCTTGAGAACAGAATCCTCTTCCTTGTGTCCCATCTCTCATGTCCTCAGGACTGAGTCCTCCAGCAGCAGACAGATCACAGCACTGCTACCCACATAGGAAATTTAAGAAAATAATTCCAATACTGCAAATGTTTCTCCTTTATACCATCAACAGGACAGCCTCTTTAACAATCACTTTCCTATTCAAAGGTTCATTAACCTTTAAATTATTCTAAACTCAGCTGCCCATAAAGCTTGGACTGTTTGTTCTGCTAACGCTAGGCAGGACCTGCCAGGACTGGAGCACACGCATTCCCTTTCTGTCAAGGCACAGAGTCAACTGGGGTTTATCCAATTCTGCAGAACAGAAGGATCAAAACAGGCAACTGCACAATAACAAGAAATACACAACAGCAGCATCTGCAACAAGCTGGGGAGTAAAAAGTTTTGGCAGGTAACCCACAGCAGAGAAAAATGCATCCACTGTAATCAGCCTCTTGGGTAGAGACTTGCAGCTTCAGAGACCTGCATCATTTTGCCCCACAGATATCAACACAAAGCTCAGAGTGGATGGAAATTTCATGCCAACTCAAGCCAAAAGTAAAAACTGTAAAGCAAAATATGCATCAACACCCCAAAAGTCAAGTCTCTGAGGTTTCTCAGCAAGGTTGGCTGGCCACAGGGAACAGCTATTCACACACAGAAATCACACGTTAAAGGCTGCTGCAGTGAAGTGTCACACCACATCCCATTCGCACAGAAACCCAAAGGCAAGCACCCCGAGAACAGAAAGACCACTCTGCCTCCGTAGCTAGTTCTGCCCTTGATTTTCCCCGTGTCAAAACTAAAGGATGCAGACACATGTCTATTAAATGCTTAAATTAACTTCTTCTATGTTTTCAGATGACAGAAACTTTTATTCCGTGAAGTGAATAAGCAAGTTAGAAGAACATTACATGGCTGAACTTCAGTAGCTACTTTACCTCTCAAGACACCGACTTCACCTCTGGCAAGAGTTTATTTCTGGAGGGGAGGTGGGGAGCGGGGGGGGGTCAGCCTATCGCAGCACGCTACACCCACTGAAATGATGATTTCTCAAATTTGGCACTGACTCTTGCTGCTGCTAAGCATGGCAAAACAAACCCACATATCCCCTTCACCCACCCGCACACAACGCTGCCAGCTTTGGCAGGGTGGGAGGAGGAAGAGGACACACCATCCTCTGCTGACCTGAGCAGCGCCCAACTTATGCCCAGTCACCTTCCCCTCCTCTATCCTACGTCACCATTTCCAGACACAACAGATGAGTCTGAAACAGAAGAAACTGTAGAATATATCATTTCATCTAGAAAAATGAACAGAAAGACCCAGCAGCTTTGATTTCCTAGTTCTGAGATTTTTTATTTAGTCTACCCAAAAAGCTGAATAGCAAAGCAGCCGTTCTGAAGTGAGAGGCTTTACTTGAAGACACTCAGCAGCGTAACACGACCGAGTTTGAACATCTCACCAGGCTTTACCTTGCCAGAAGTGCACTGATGGGGAACGAGCCTGGAGACTGAACGTGCAAAAAAAGTTCACGCTCTCATATTCAGACACTAATTTTGCTCACCTACCTCTTTATGCCCAACTACAAAGTAGCAGCAGCAGGTATATGCAATGTATTTTAAAAGAACAAATGAGAACAATTTGAGAATAACAGAGTACAGGAGAAATTGGAAGCTCCTCAAATATCGTTCTGCTCTATAGGTCAGGCTGTGCAAGACAATACCCATAAGGCATAAGAACACAAAGGTGCAGAAACCAGAAGAAGATGGGGAGTTTCGCCTGGATTGGACGAGGCTTGAGTTTTATTAAAACAAGTTGTGGACTTGTTAGGGTAGTAAAAAGTGGAAGGCATCTGTCAACTAATCATCAACTCCTTGCAAATAAATAAAACTTATATAAAAGATAAGAGTTTCATCTGTGATATGCTAGAGTGTTCTTTTGCATATATAGTGAGATTTAATAATAACTTTCAGCTATTTTACTGTGATTTATTGCTTAAATAACATTTGCTTCCCAGGGAAACTCATTACTGACACCAAGTGAGAAGCCTCCGTGTCAACATCAAATCTAACACGTCAGCAGCAAATACCACCTCTTTTCTCAGTTCTGCTTCCAAACCTTAAACAGGCCCGAAATAGAGCCTTTATGTAAGGCAGCAGGCGCAAAAGCAGCCTCTTCCTTGAAAAGGCACAGCAGCAGGTGCAGGAGTTCTCCCCCTGCTGAAAACCCTTCCCTGAACACCAGCCTCATTTGACTGTCACAGACTTTCTAAACTGTGTTCCACTTCAGTTGCATCTTTCTAAGTCAGCATTTCTGTAATTTATGTCAAGGAAGAGGCCAAAATCTATCAATTCTTGCATATACCTGCTAACAGGGGAATTCCAGTAACTTGATGATGCTTAAACTTAAAAATGAAATATAAGAGTCATTAAAAAAAGGAGTTTATTTTGAAAAGAATGTTAGTGATTTTGCTGCCATTGCACCATGTTTATTTATCAGGAAATCCAGCCACTCTGCAGGTGGTGTCAACCAACAGTCTCACTACAAGAGCTAACAATCATCTTCTAAAAATAAGTTGAAAAGATAAAATATTTTAGAACAGAAACCTAAAGATCGATTATTTGTTCGGCACAGAAGAGCGTGGCTCCAAACTCAAACAAGCTGTAATTTTTTTCTCCATGATTTGCCACGTTACATCAAGGCATGAAATAAAAGATACTGTCCTGCAAGACCCCACAGGCCTCGTGCTCGCGTTAAGTCCTGCCGGGTCTGAAACACAGGCAGCATCAGGCACACAACTCAAACCTCAGGGCAGCGCTACTCCAAGGCAGCAAACTGCTGTGTCAAGTGGAAAATGGAACCATCATTCTCACTAATGGAGGAAACAGACCTCTCCCAAGTCAAGTGTGTCCACTTAAGTGTTTCTGTGATATTCTTCTGCTGAAAAACTCCAATAATGAACTTCAAGCACAGTGACAGCAGAGCTCCACAAGGACAAGTAAAGCTGAAACGGACCCTAAAAAATTAGCCTAAGAACTGCCCAAATCACACAAATGTTGAGTATATGCAGGTTTCTAGGTGAACCACTACTATCTGTATATAAGCACAGAACACTAATTTGAAGCATCCACTGTTTGTACACTTAGCCATTCTATATTAAGCAAAATACCACAAGGCTTTACTTTATCATCTTCCCTAGCGCAGTGTTTATTTTTTATTTCCTAACAACTTACTGTGGTCAGCGTTTTATCTTTGTAACTGAGCATAATGTTGTGGCATTTGACCTTAGTGTTCTAGACCATAAAATAAGCTGTAAGTTCAATTAAATAGCTCCAGTGAGTACTCTTGTGCTCCGAGTCTAACCTTTCTGGTTAAGAAAAGGCAGACTTGATTTGCTTCAGCTTTATTTCTCCTTGAGCTGCGAGCAGTATTTCATTTAGGTAGAAACCTAAAAAGAAGTCAATGCCTCCCAATGCCCCCCCACCCCGGAGTCTGTCACTAGAGGAGCCAGGCCAGGTGAGACAACAATTTTCACCCCACAGCCTGCAAAACCGTAATGCGCTTGAACAAAAACAAAAACGCAAGAACAGTCCCGAAGCCTCTCCGCGGGGTAACTGTCAAAGGTGCTTTTGCTGTGGCCGAGCAGCAGCCAACGTGAACAGCCGGGCGTGCATCCTCATCCCCGCTTATTAGGTCCCAAGGGCACCACGCCGAGAGCCTCCCAGTCCCCAGGAAACCGGGAGGAGGCTGGGCGTGAGTAACTCCCTGGACGCTGCTCGGGGCTCCCTTTTTCCCCAGCAGCTCCAGCAGGCGCTGGCCACCGGCCCAGCCCCGCTGCTGTCCCCTGACCAACACCGACCAGGGACGCCCCTCAGTCGCCCCCCGCAGCCCCACACCGGCTACCGTCAGCGGTACCTCCTCCCCCTCCGCCCCCAGCGCTAACTCCGAGGGGCTCCCCGCCGCCGGACACCCTCCCTGAGGGAACGGCGCTGAGGGAAGGAAGGCAGGGCCCGGGCCGCCCCCCGCCCCCGGTAAGTGAGCCCTCACCTCTCGATAACCGAGGCTAGCAGCTGCGGGAGCTCCTTCATCTCGAAGGCCGAGTAGGAGGCGGAGAGCAGCGGCCGCACGGCCACCTCCCAGCCCGGCTCCGCCGCGGCCCCCGCGCCGCCGCCCGCCGCCATCTTGCCGCTCCGCTGGGTGAGGGGGGGCCGCGGCGACGGAGGGGGGGGGGGACTGCGGGCCGGAAGTGCCTCCCCCCGCGCGCCGCCAGACAGGAAGTGACGCAAGGCCCACGCGGGCGCCGCGCCTCCCGATTGGACGAGGAGAGCCCGGCCCAGGCGCCTGCGCAGTACATGAGTCAGCAACTTTGGTGGCGGCGCATGCGCGGTGCGGCCGGCCGCGCCCCGGGGGCAGCGCCAGGGTCGGGGCTTCAGCCAGCCCGAAAGAGGGAAAAAAACCCACTTACTGCTCCTCAGCACTGGGCTTTTATTGAGGCGATCTGCACAGAGGGGAGGCGGCCCACAGGACACGGCCTCTCACGGGGGCACCACTCGCTGCGAAACTTGATTATGACAATTTCAATCCAGGTACAAAGTTAACGGCCGTTATCCGGAGGTGCGAGGTTCGTCACTCCTGAACCACCACACCTTAATCCCGGTGTTGTACGTCAAATACGGGAACATTTTAAAAAAATGGGAAGGAACTAATGTTACCATCATGATAAATAAAGAACGTGGAGAGACTTTATGTTCACATTCCTCCCAGTCCCTGATTAAGGGATGAGGCCGTTTCCCACCGACATCCACCCAATTTCTAACCTTCTTCCTAACAAAATGACCCAACGTCTCCTCCTCTTCTCAGGCCTCACATAGAGCAGCTCGCGCGTTACCAAGTCTAGCAATTCACATCACAGCAGCCAACAATCCCTCAATCCTCCTCTTGCCGAGACGCTCGTCCCGGCTGGCGCTGAGGAAGAGGCAAGGATCGAGAGGACACACATCCTTAGTATTATCTTCATTAACATCAGGCAGATGACACGATGGCAGATTTTAGGGCTTTAACGGAGGTTTGGGAGAGTTCTTTTTTAGTTGTAACAGACTGACGTCTCTATTCCATCTCTCTCATTTCTTCTCACTGGGAGACATGTAAGCAGTGTATCATTAGTTGTGCTAGCAGCTTTTCCTCCCAAATATCTTCCAGCAAAAACGTAATACAGATGTTTGCATCCATCAGTCATGCCAGCTGGAATTTCTAACTGAACCCAGTGGTGATGCGGGGTGGCAGATCTTCAGCCAGTCCAGATCTCAGATACCTTCTCCAGCCTCAGCCTTCCCTTCACCCGCGGCCTTACCGCCAGGCACGGTTCAGCAGCTTCACCTGAGCAAGTCTCTTGGTGATCATAGTAGCAAAAACCAGCCCAAAGAGGACGCTGCTTATCAGCACGTAGTCATAGTCGTCTTTCAGGACATCAAACTGCTTCGATGGGTACACTCGGGTCTGGTAGATGTCCAGGCCATATGCAACAACCTGAAGAGACGAGATCATGAGCTGGTAATGCAGCTTTGAGCATAAAACCACATCAAAAATGACTGACTCAGGTCTACACTTCTGATTAAAAGAAGAAATGTTTAAGCAGTGAGCAGCCAGATGATGGGAAGTTGCAGATCTCCAAGCCCAGGCTACGGTATCACGCTGCTCTACTCCCAAACTCCCCTGTATTGAATCCTCCGCCCTGTACTCACCAAACAAGTAGACTCTAGGCCGGAGGGGGCTGTATAAATCCCTCTCATCCGGGATATGGTTTGATTGTAGTTGATAAACCTCTCGGCGTGGATCTGCACATCAGGAGAGTATGGAATCAGGTTCTCTTCTCTAAAAGGCATTTAAAGAGAAATCAAAACCCAGTCAAACAGCACACGGAGGACATCATCTGCATCTCCTAGTCTGATTATCACAGGCTGACTTGAAACAGCAAATTTAGCAGCTTTTCCCAGTGCAGATTCATTTTTGCTGCAGAATGAAAATCAAACATGCCAGCTGGGTCACACCACACTGCAGCAGCCTCCTTTCAGGCTTCTGAAGTTTGAAAAATAAGTGTGATTCTAAAAACTTCAGAGAGTTACTCAGACTGCTGCTTCTTAAGAGTGCAGACAACAGGCTGGTTTTGCTAATGATAAGACCTGCTGCATTACAGACAAATTTATTCCATTGTCATAGACAGGAAACAAAGCAACCTCACTTAATTTCATGCAAGAATCGCCCTCGATCTGTCCAGGACAAGTTGTTCTACTTCACACCACTGTTTTGCACACAAAAATCCATCCCTCTTCCAAGGTGCATTAGAACAGCTGTCATCACGCTTTCCTTACCTGCTTTGTTCCGTAGGGATCTCCGGGCGGCGAGGATCCAGCAGAGCCTTTGGAAGGGAGAGGATGGCCCCGGAGGGAAGCCCAACTGTGCATTAAAAAAAAAAGCATCTTAAAAATGGCCATTTCTGACAGCATTTTCTAACACCTAACATAAATGCTCTCCTTGTGCTTTTCCCTGAACTTACTGGGAGTGCAGGGCAGCCCACAGGCAGGATTTTTTTGGCAGTAAACTCCATTTTGCTTGGGTTTTAGTGTGAAACCTGGCTTGTGCAAGTAGCAGAAGCACATTCAGAACAGAATAGCGTGTACTTACTGAGCAAGTGACGGCTGGTGATGCCACGCTCAGTGATGGTGGCCTCCATGGCACTGATAGCAGATGGGAAGATGTAAGACTGCTGGAGGACCTGAGGTAAAATCGGGCGGTCAAGGGAACTGAAGGCTGTGGCATTATATTGCTCCGTCCCTTCATACAGCTCCAGCACAGTGAACTCGTTCCGACGTGCCTTCGTGTTCCAGTATTGGTACTGAAACGAGAAAAGATTTGTAGGAAGACATGGCAAGCAGAGTCAATAACACAGAGGGAGCAGGAAATCACAGAGAATGGTCAAAAAGTCTTCTCCATACAGGGTCAGCAACGGCCCCTACCTCCCAAACGTAAAGAACAATAAGATAAGAATAACTTCTTACCACCACCCAGTTCTCTGAATGCACCATGTGCACAGGCCCCTTTGCTTTCTTCTGTACTGATGAGTGGATGATCCTGCCTGTGACTCCATCAATCAGATATATTCCAATGAAAGTACGCTCATGGTGCGTATCTGTGCTCTCTGTCACCACAGCAAGCAAGTTTGGATTCAAGGACTAGAGAAAAAGTTAAAAAAACCCAACTGAGACCCACACTTTAGTGCCACTGTTCATCTGTATTTCATCTGGGACTAGGCATATAATTAGCAAAGTAACTTATTAGCACCTGAAGAAATCAAGCAGATATTTCCCAATCATCAGATGTGTGACTGACATAGTTGCATATAAAACATTTTATACAAGAAATCTCTACCAAAATTAGCATCTTCTGCAGAGGGTTACGGATACTGATGCATATATAAAAAAAAACGCACCGCAGGGCAATTAATCTCAATGTAGTGCCTAGAACGGTGCTGAGATCTTCCCGTGAGAAAATGCATCAACAAAAAGTCAACAAAAAGTTCCAACGACACCTTATAGAGAACACTGCGGTCTCCCATCACACGGCCCTGGGAGTGCACGTGCTCGCTGGACCTCTTCCCTTTCACAGTCACGATCCTCTGTACTTCGGTGGGTATAATCACCTCCCAGCTCTCCTCTGTTGTCAGGTCCTGCAAGCAAAAAGCATGACGTAGGAGGTTTTATCTTGTCCTCAAAAGACACCATCTCCACCAATAAAGACACTGGGACCTTTCTCTGCTTTTGAATTTTAAGTTTCTTAAGCACATTTTGAGGCTGAACTGTTTCTATTCTGAGCAAAACTCCGTAAACCAAATGGAGAGATATATTGTTATCCAGAGGACATTTAGGAAAGTGACATCACTTAAACTGTAATGAGTCTTCCATACCTTTTTTAGCCTGAATCCAGAGAGTCTTCCCTGCTCAGCATCAACTAGATAAAAAAAGATAGAATGGGCTATTTCTTCTAACTGGCGAAGGACATTTTTAGTTGCTGGGAAAGCTGTAACCTGGAAAAGAAGAATTGAAACACAGGTTAAAAACCAACTGAGACACAAAAGAAAAAAAAGAAAGCAACACCGAAAGATTATTTCAAACATGTTTATCAGGATGAGGTCTGTTTTACCAGAATAGCCTCATAATTTTGTGTGAAATGTGACTCAACAGCATTTTTTTTCAATCTTGCTCCAAAAGGGAGGGGAATAATTAACCAGAACATAAAGAAAACTGCCTCCAGGCAAAGCAATTTACCTTGTACTCATCATCAATCAAGAGCAGTACTTTGGCGTAGTCTTGATCCATAATAGGCAGAAGCAAAGTCTGAAGAATTGGACGCTTCAAAACAGGGGGAGCTACTTGACTTCTCTTCCCAAAGATGGGGTTAAAGACATACAGAAAGCTCATTTTGGTTTCCTAAACAACAAACAAGATGCAAAACTTCAAAGGTGGATAAGAGAGCTGGCTTTCTACCTGTTACTTGCTGATGTTGACTATTAATTCAGCTGGATTCAGCTACTTCATCCTCAAAATATTCTGTTTGGACCCACATATACTCTAGCTCACATTTCTCTACCAAAGCCGTACCATGGCATAACACTGTAACTAAATCCCACCTGCCACCTGCTGAGGCAGTCTCAACACAAAGTAATGTCTCCTCCTCCCCCATGTAGGGCGTACAAAACCTCCTGCAGCTAGCTAAAGGACAGCCATCGTCACCTGGCTAATGGAGACCACACATGATTTAACTCAATGACCAAAGAAACGGGATGAAATTATTTTCCTTGTTTCGACAGAAGGCTTCACAATGAGCATCCTTAAATTCTTTAGGATTGCATGTCTGCTTCCCTCCAGCTCTCAATCTTCTCCTATCCCCACGTCAGAGATAACCAGGTCATACCCAAAAAGATGCTTCCTTCTGCCCTTTCAAAGGGCGGATGTCCATGCTAAGCAGGTTCAGAGGTGGAATAGAGGAAAGGGACTCACCCTGTCCTTAACAAGCAAGGTACATTGTGGGGGGTGTGGGAAATGGGCTGTTGTTCTTTGGACCATCAGCTTGAAGGAGGAGCCCGGTTTCACATTCCTGAGATACTGCTTCCACAGGATGGTGCCAGAACTGCTTTCAATACCAAAAAGCTGAGCAAAGAGACACAGTAAAGCCAAAGTTTAGAACAACACACCTCTTGTGTTTAAGCACTGAATCTTTCTTTAGGATATGGCAAAGAAAGAAGAGTCTTAGTCCCTCTCCAAAGGTACCAATATTCTGCACATCTCCTCGTGACATTCTGCCCAAGCCTGGCGAAAAACAGGGGTGGGAATTCAGAGCTGAGACTCTTTGCTACCATCTAGAAACAGATTCCTGGCTCCCTCACCTTTCCCGAAGCGGTGACCATCACCATCATTTTCTGGAGGTTGAATTCATCTCTGGCCAAATTGTCAATGTTAATCTCATTTTTAATCTGGCTCCGGGGTTTCCTGGCATCATAAAACATCTTCCAAAGATGGGCAGTCCAGGCTTGCAGCAGGATAAGTTGGGAGGACAGCCGCTTCAGGAACATCCCCAGCAAACCATCTGCAAATAGACCAACAGTGGTACCAAGAGGGAAAAAACATTACATCCCACTCCATAATTGAAATTATGGTCTCAGCCAGTAGAAGAAATGCTGCCATGCATAAACCTGTGATAATTCTTTGCCTCTGCTTCCCACTCCAGAGTAGCAGAGCTATAGTTACCATTTTTGTGATAGACCCTGGCATTTACCAACCTTTTCCCACTTCACAGCGGTATATCTCATTCCAAAAGATGCTCTCATCAACTGAAAGCAAATTCCTGCAGAGTACATCATCTCCTCCTTTGTGTTCCTTCTTTCTCACTGGTACACTCACAGCAAGTGCCCACCTAAAGCTCACCCACCTGTAAGGTCTATATCTCCCTCTGCACTCATTACTCAGAGCAAGAGAAGCCCCTGAAGTAAAAAAATACTTCATTCTGCCCAATCAGGGTTTATATTTAGCTTCTCAAAATAAGCAGAACACCAGACTTCAACTATATTTCACCACTGAGGAAAGCAAGCAGAGAGGAGATCAAATTCTACTAAGAAACATTAGTCAGAAGTATTAGAAAACACTGCATGCAATCTGAGGTTACCTTGAATGGCTGCATCCAGGACAGCAAGAAAACACAAAACAAAGCAAAAACAAAAGCTATTGCAAATGAGTTTTCCAGAAAGGGTCAAAGGGAAATATTTAGGAGAGATGGCCAAAATCCCTCCTACCGCTGCTGTTTTTTGAATGTAACACTGTAATATGCTCGTGACATCTGCACTTGGCATTGGACTTCAAAAGTTTAGAGAGAAATGCGTTTATTTCTGCTCATTTTTATCGCCATCAGTAGAGATTCGAATTGTAACTCTCAGCTCAGATGAAAATGAAAACAATAAATACATTTTTTCAGGAAAAAAAACAAACCAAATCACATGCCTAAAGGTAATTCTATTAAGTCTATGACATACCTGCTTTCTTTCCAAATTCTCCCTCCAACTCAGCCTGTGCACCTGTCAGAGGTAGATCCACCATCTCCAAGCTTACCACTTCTGCTAGTGACTCCTCTCTACTCCATACAACTTTTCCTAGAAAGAAAAATGAGTAGAATATTGGAAAAATCAACTTGGAAATTGGAAAAATCTGGGAATAGACTTTTGGAGGAAAACTCGTCACTCAGCATAGAAGCATCTTCCAGTGGGCCCTACAAATACAAATCACTGACCTTAACAAAATGCAAAATAGCTTATATCTATCTAATCTCATGTGATTAGCTATGTCATAAAAGACAAATACTTTATGCAACTGGAGCCACTGTTGAAAAAAACCCCACAGGAACAGTAAAAGCAATCTGATGTTTTAAAAGGGTTACAGTCATTAAGTCTATCTAAAATAAGAGATACACAGTGTGAACACCTGGATGCCTTTTAAATCCTAGAAAATTCATGTCAGTGAGATGGAGTTTCAACCCTTCCTGCAAATTAACATTTTTGCCATGAGAAACTTTTCCGAAGAAACTTTGAAGAAGATCTACAACAGGACTTAGACTCTCATCCTACAAAGTTTCAAAATCTGCAGAAAACCCATGAAATTCAAAGGCTCTGTCTACACAGAGAACATTGCAGAACTGTTTTCTCAGATGAAATGTCTCGTGCGGGTGAAAGAGTCTCCAGTATCTTTCATGGGACTTAGAACAGTTAAATTCATTTTTGTCAGTTTCCAAAGAAAGAAATGATAAAATACAGTAATTTGGGACTTAGAATTTTTTTCTTGTGCACTGTTAAATATGGAGTGAGCTAGCTGTCTGCGCCTGTTACCTGGCTGCTGGAGGAATATTAGCATGTGGTCTTCTGTTTGCACCAAGGCTCGATAGCCCACAGAGTCATCCTTCTTCAGAAAAACTTGGATGTATAGCTGGAAGAAAGAGCAAGTAAAACAGCAAGGTTAATGATCACATCTCCTTGCACAAAACAGAACTCTCAGGAGAAAAAAAAGAGTGAACAGTTTGATTACATGCAGTAATCCAGCACATCCACAGAATCTTTCCACCTTGTCTGAAGGGCTCTACCAACCCTGCCAAATCAGGGTAGGGAGGGCACTGCAGGTCTGAGAAAGCACAGGACTGAAATAATCTCTCCCTGCTCACCTGCTGTGGCTTGGCACCGCTCTGCTCCAGGGTAAAGGTAATTGTGGTATCCAACAATCTTTGTCCAGTTTCAACCAGGTAGAGATTAATATTGTAGGTTTGATTAGAACAGGTTAAGGATTCCTATAACAACAGCCAGAAAATAGCTGAGTTAAACATACATGCCACACCAAATTCTGCAGGAGGATTTCATATTCAGCAAGAACTGAAGGTTCAAGATATTTTTAGATTATATATATATGGAGCTGCTACAAAGCATCAGGCTCCAAAAAGATGGTGTAACTCTTTTTTCATTCTGTTCCTGCATGCAAACAAATAAAATGGACTGTCAAAAACTTCTACTGTTCTTGGAAAGAAGTGAGCTTTATACCTGCTTCCGGGAATCCTCCAGAGTACTTCCAGCATGAAGGTCATCAGAACTTCCAGGTTTCTGAAACGAGGATGAGAAGAGATAACATGGCTGCAGACCCCAGTAACAGTACAAAAAAATTTAGGTTTTTTGAGTGTCTGACATGTCTCAGTTTGAAAACAGGCAGGAAACAGTTCTGTTCCATTCTATTTCTGATAAAAATGAAACCTTGCTAAGTTCGGTACCCCTAAGAACTGAAATCTTCTGTGGATCAGTAAAGCCAATTCCCAGGTTACATGCTCACTGCGCACAGGACAGTGTGCTTCACCGAGCCAGGGACAGCCTTAGCTGGATGCAATCAAGACCTGCTTGCATTACAATTGTCTTCGTATCTCTGAGAAGCTAATTAAATCTTCCTTTTCCTCAAGTTCCTACCCATCCCTGGGCCTGTGAAGGAAAACACTCGTGGAACCCACCCCCAGTGCATATCCACACTAGAGCTGTGCTGGTTATATAGTACAGGGAAATGGTGCTGACCAGTTCACTCCTGCAGGTCAGGACAGCAGCCACAGTTTTCTCCCCAGTTGTTGCAAAACTCACCAGAGCTGCCTGAAATGAAAAAAACAGCAGAAAATCATAACACAAACAAGAAAATCCCCAAATCCCACCAAAAACTACCTGTGCAGCCAATTAAGCCATACTAGAATTAAAACCAGATGATCTTGCAATCACTGTTTCACCAAATAAAAAAAAATTACCTCTTATAAGACTGAAAATACTTCTCATAAAGAGGAAACATGTTGACCTGCCACAGGTTTTTAAACCATTATGCCCAGTGTTACTGAGCTTTTTAAAGCTTGTTTGCTTTTCAAAACCTAACAAAAAACCAAAAAAACTCAAAACCTAAGTACTGCTGTAGACACGCATCTCTCTGTCCACCTCAAAACCAGGAAACTACCCTGATGCCGACAGCTATTGGCACCAAAGCACACCTACGCTGCTGTCTGGAAATATTTCAGCAGCTAGTATAAGTGAAATCAAATGGTTTTCACGTGTTGCAGCCAAGAGCACAATTGAAATGAGAGGCTCAGCAGCTTGTTCAGAACACTTAGTACAGAAGCGTCTGCTTGAAAGAATTTTAAGCTGTAGTTGGCCCTCTTGCTTGAGTACATTTATCTTGGGTACCTGCTGGAAGTCCCGAAGGTGGCTGAGCAGCCCGTGTTTGTACTGCAGCAGAGAGAAGTGGCTCGGAGACAGCTGCAGGAAGAACTGAGTCCGTGAAGGGCTGATTACATTGGGTTGAGTGGCCAATATCCTGGGCTGGAAGCCATCAGCAAACTCCAGGTCGAGTGACTGTGACAGGGAGACAAGCACATGTGTCCATGAGAACTTTATCATCACTGAAACCAATGTCTTCCTTTTATCAACAGCAATATAAGCTTTATGAAGAGGCTTCCCCACATCAGGATAAACAAAGCAGAAGCAAGGCCTTACTTCCTATGGGAGCAAAGCTCTGAAGACATCAATCCAGAACGAATGATTAGACAGACAAAAAGTTTTCTCTCCTTTCCTTCAATTTATGGATCATGCTCCCCCACACCCCTCCTCAGTCATTCTGCAGTTTACCGATAGAAACCCCTCCCCCCACTGCCAGGCTCAGTCAGGCACCAAATTAGTTGGACAACGAATCACGTACTCTTTCAGCACTTCTCACCTGCAGCGGGATCTGCTTCATCTCCTGCTCTGTCTCCAAGGAGCAAACATAGAGCGAATGGGTGCCCATGTCCATGCACACCAGCACCGCCTCCCCCACCACGCTGCACACACCGTTTAAGCTCTTCAGCCACGGGGCTGCTACTCTGATCTGCCAAGCGAGACATAAACAAAGAGACGAAGTTGTCAATACAACAAAATTTTCACAGAACCAACTTAGACACAACCAAGAATTTAAGTCAGAATTATTTTTACCCATGACCCTGGGAGAAACTATTTATCAGCCTGAGACTTCCAGGATGGTCTTGACTAACAGCTGCAAGTCTAATTCAGTTTTGCTTCCAGGGCATTCAGCAGTAAAATCCATTTATTGGCCCATAGGCAACGCCACAGTGAAAGGGAAGCTTATCTGTACTACAGCAATTAATTACTCTGCACACCACAGCCCATCTAGGTGGAAGTACGTTTGTCAATGTCAAATTCAGTATTTTGGAGCCACAATCGAGCACTACCTGTTTTGTAATTTCTCCATCTTCTACACTGAACGTTAAAATGTTCAAGTGGCTCTGGGGAACAATTCCAAGCACGTGGATCACTCCAGTCCCATGGGAATACAGTAACTGGTACTGAGTGCTCTCACTGCAAGAGAAGCAGCAACCATGAAGCATTGTTTTCTCACATCACTGTCTTCAAAAACATAAAGCAATTACAGCATCCTTTCCTCTCCAAGGCAACAGGCTCCCTATCAGAAGTTTAGACTTCTACTTAAAAACATATTCTTACCTTTCTGGTAAGTGTTCCACCCATTTCTGGTGCCCATTGGAAAGGTAGTGAAGAGAGATGGCTGCCTTCTTCAGGACTGCCACATATTTCACCACGTCCTGTAGCCCCACCAAACTAGCTACCTGGAAACTGAGCACAAGTCAGAGACAGTAAGTTAGAAAATTATTTTCTTCTAGGAAAAAAAACACACCACTCTGTTTGAAAACCTTCTTCAATCGCTTAACACAGTCCTGAAGTACAATTTATAACCCACTTCATCTATCCTTGCTGATCTCAATAAAAAGCATTAGGCTGGAGTTCAAACACCCCAAACCAGATGCAGGTTGAAGGGTTGTATAAATAAAGAGAAAACCTATCTATGAAAAAACTTTGTATCTCTTCCTCTTACTGGTTTGCTGAGAAATAGAAACAACATTAGTTTTAACTGCAAGGTTCAGGCATTCCTAAGGAATTCAGACAAATATTATTTCAGAAACCTTACATCTAACTAACTTTTCCCTATAATGCAAGTCAACAACCCCTTTCTGCCTTCCTAGACCAAGATTACAAAGGGAGAGACGGTGCAGACATAAAAACCTACCTGCCAGTGTCCAGTGACATCTCCCAGTTCAACCCTCCGATGTTGGTCTCCCAGGAACGCAGAATACGTCCAGCATTGGACACAGTGATGGCATCTGCCCAGGAAATTAAGAAAAGTTGAACACAGAACTCGTATCCCGTGTCAGATCAACAAGGCAATAAGCTCTGGCAAGTTCAACTTGTAGTCTAACGCATGATTGAGATCCCACATCCAAGGACAACTACTAGCCCCAGCACAGCATCCACATCTTCTCCTTACCCTGTCCATGGATCATCATTGCATCTATTGCCCCTTCAGGGGTTCCCTTGTCCACATGGCGCCACACTGAAAGAAACAGAGTTAAGTGAGAACAAGACTTGTTCCCCCAAAGGCATGTCTTTGTTATTAAGCGTAGACTCTTTATGGCAATAAGCTTATGCAGAGAACAGTCTGCCTGCCCTAAGCAACAGCTTTTGAACTGCTGGCTGAATCCTCGCAGCCTGCCAAAGCAGTATCACCAGCATTAATTTATCAGTATGAAAACGTAACGCAACTTCGTTGACACGTTAGCCCAAGGGCAACCGGTGTACTCCCCACAGCCGAACCCTGCTTCACTCACGGATTTCACCGCTCCTGGAGTTCAGGGCGGCCACGACATTCTTCTCAGTGGCCACAATAAGCTTCTTCGAACCCTGCGAGGCCTCCAAAGAGGCGAACTTGAGCTTCCCCACGTACTGCTGCCTCCTGGGAGAGGAAAAGCGAGCGAGGGTGAGACGGGACAACGGGACGCCTCGCTGAGGGGGCGGGAGGGGGCAGGCCCGACGGGCGGCTGCAGCAGGAGGCAGCACAGCGGGCCCAGGGCCTGCTTGCAGGAGGCGCGGTGGGGACGCCCCGGCTTTTCCCCAGCACTCACCAGTCGAACTTGCCCACTTGATCTTCATAGACGGCGGCCGCCAGCGGCAACAGCAGCAGCGCCCACAGCCCCGCCGCCATGGCAGCGCCCGGCCGCGCTCCCGGCGCCGAGGGGGCCCCAAGGCCAAAGGGCCGCCCGCATCGCCGCCTGCGCGGAAAACCCGCGTGAGCACCGCCGGCTGGATGCAGGCAGCGCGAGGGGCAGCCCGCGGGCACTCCCAGCAGCCCGCGCGGCGCGGAGGGGGCCTCGAAGCACGGCGGCGGCGCCATGCCGAAGTCCAAGCGGGACCGCAAGGGTGAGCGCTGCGACCCCCCACTCCCCGTCCCGCTTCTCCGTTCCTTCCCCGTCCTAACGCGCCCTGTCCGCTCTCCTCCCCGCAGTCTCCCTGACGCGGACCCCCAGGAAGGGGTTGGAGGCCAAGCAGGCGCTCATCGCCGAGGTGAGTGCGGCCCAGCCCGGCGCGGTGCCCGGTCCCCCCCTCTCTCTCTCCCGGTTAACCGGTACCTTCCAGCTCCGGCGGTGCGTGGACACCTACAAATACATCTTCGTCTTTTCTGTTGCCAACATGAGGAATAACAAGCTGAAGGATGTCCGAAACGCCTGGAAGCACAGCAGGTGAGCCGGGGCGGCGGCAGGGGGATGCTGCCCGAGGGGGAGCGTGGCTTGGGAGCTGACAGCCGCCGCCTCCTCCTCCTCCTCTTCCTCCCGCTGCCCCAGGATCTTCTTCGGGAAGAACAAAGTGATGATGGTGGCGCTGGGACGGGAGCCGAGCAGCGAGTACAAGGAGAATCTGCACAAGGTAAGGGCTGGGGGGTTTTTCTGTGACATTCTAAGGCTTCACTTGGCTGCGTCACGGAATAAACGTCAAGGGACAGCGGAGCTGCCCCGGGTCTGCAGCGCGACACAAACCTCTGTCATTAGCAGAGCTTTGGCAGCTGCACGGACCTGAACACTAAGGGATAAGCCCTTGGTGCTGCCCGAGTCCCACGGGCAGTTTCTCTCTTTCAGGTCAGCAAACACCTGAGGGGTGAGGTCGGTCTCCTCTTCACTAACCGCACCAGAGACGAGGTGGACGAGTAAGTACGGGTCTGTCGCAGCTGTGGCTTTGAAATGCTGAGCAGCCGTTTTCCCACGCAACCACTTCACTTGCTGATGTTTCTCTTAAAGCGGTGATGATGTCATCCCGAGGGGCCTGGGCAGGCTGGACAGGTGGGCCTGGGCAAACCTCGTGAGGTTCAACAAGGCCAAGGGCAAGGTCCTGCCCATGAGTCGGGCCAATCCCCAGCACAAATCCAGGCTGGGCGAGGAGGGGCTGGAGAGCAGCCCTGAGGAGAAGGACTTGGGGTGTTGGTGGATGAAAAGCTGGACATGAGCCATGTGCACTCGCAGCCCAGAAGGCTGCCTGTGTGCTGGGCTGCATCCAGAGCAGTGTGGCCAGCAGGTCAGGGAGGGGATTCTTCACCTCTGCTCCACTCTCGTGAGACCCCCCTGCAGTGCTGGGTCCAGCTCTGGGGGCACCAACATCAGAAGGACACGGACCTGCTCGAGCGGGGCCAGAGGAGGCCATGAACATGCTTGGGGGGGCTGGAGCAGCTCCCCTGTGAGGACAGGCTGAGAGAGTTGGGGGGGTTCAGCTGGAGACGAGAAGGCTCCAGGGAGACCTTAGAGCGGCCTCCCGGGACTTAAAGGAATGGGGAGGGACTCTTGATCAGAGAGTGTAGGGATAGGACGAGGGGTAATGGTTTTAAACTGAAAGAGGGTAAATTTAGATTAGATGTAAGGAAGAAATTCTTCCCTGTGAGGGTGGTGAGACACTGGCACGGGTTGCCCAGAGAAGCTGTGGCTGCCCCCTCCCTGGAAGAGTTCAAGGCCAGGTTGGACGGGGCTTTGGGCAGTCTGGGCTAGTGGAAGGTGTCCCTGCCCAGGGGGGTGGAACTGGGTGATCTTTAAGGTCCCTTCCAACCCAGACCATCCTGTGATTCTATCATCTCATGAGGCTTTTCCACTCATCTTTCTCTGCCATCCCCTCACGAGCAGGGAAGAAGTTATGGCAGGCTGCGCCGCAATCCCCGTCTTAGCCAAGGGATGTTTTTACCACAGCTAAAGCTCTCGTCGTCTGTCTCTGTCTCAGGTGGTTCTCCAAATTCAAAGAGGTGGACTTTGCCCGTGCAGGGAACAAGGCGACGTACGCGGTGAGCCTGGACACGGGGCCCTTGGAGCAGTTCCCCCACTCCATGGAGCCTCAGTTACGGCAGCTGGGATTGCCAACGGCGTTAAAGAAAGGTATGTGAAGCAGCTGAGAATGTAAGCTTCATTTTTCATCTATGCTGATAAGATCTTTTAAGAAGAAGGTTAAATAATCGAGTAGAATTTAGTTTGAAGAAAATGCGATGGACAACTTTCTCCTTCTTCAGCTGGTGCTAGAACTCACTATATACTTCTTGCACCATTCTTCTCAAACTGATGTCAAAGGATGAGTGAAACAGCCAGCTTTCTACAAGATGCCGTCCTTTTTCAGTGGAAACAACTAGGCCTAGCCTAACCTAGCGCATTGGCTTCCCCCTCAGAAACTAGATGTGAGCTTTTCTTTAGAGTTTATCTCTCCCAGCTTCTTGGGGTGTGCTAATATTTGCATGGAAAGGCGTAAGCTACAAAGGGCGGTGTTTGAGAGAGGCTTAGCTCTGCACCCCACATTTCGGTGGGCTTATCTAGTATTTGTGAGTTTATTTCAAGAGCTTTTGTTCCTGCAGGAGTGGTGACGTTACTTTCAGATTATGAAGTCTGCAAAGAAGGGGACGTTCTCACCCCCGAGCAAGCCCGTGTGCTGGTGAGTAATGCTGGAACGCAGTGTCTGCGCCAGCCCCTGTTTCCCCCGATACAAAATAATTAACTGGTTTAATTCCGCTGGAGGGTGCGAGCTCCCAGACGAAGGTGAGCAGTACTTCTGGTTAGCGGGGCGCAGCAAACATCCTTACACATTCCTAATGCTAAAACTCTGCAGCAATTATTTTGGCTCCTGCTTCGTTGCCGTTCCCATCTGGAAGCGGTGTTTATTGTCTGGTTTTGCTAGGCTGGCCACAGAGACAATAAAGCAGGAATGACAGATTTGTGTCCTTTCTTAGAAACTCTTTGGCTATGAGATGGCGGAGTTTAAAGTCACCATCAAATTTTTGTGGAATTCTGAGACGGGAGACTTCCAGAAGCTTGTGGGAGACTCAGCAGAGGAGGAGGAAGAGGAGGATGACGATGATGACAGCAACGAGGACTAGCAGCAGTCCTTACGCTTGGACACCAGACAGTTTTACTCTATTTTAGAGGCAAAAAGAGGAGGATGTTTCCCTTCCCTGTTTACACCAGGAGGACGAGGACGATCAGCTCAAACACGTTCTTCATAAAAAATTACCGAATTATGCTTTTTTAATATAAATCTGTATATAAAACTTCCGATGGTTGTCGCTGCTGCCTGTTACTGTTTGACTACCCCAGGATCTGAGGCAATGCCACCTCAAACATGAAAGCCAGGCAGAAAGCATGTAAATGTAACACAATTTAGCCACAGCACACCTGGGGAAGATGCTGAGGGTTTGTTCTGAAAAAACCTTCAGAAAAAGCTGTTCAGCTCAGTGTCACTGAGCGCTGATGAGGAGATGCCAGGCAGGTTATAGGAACAGTTAAGAGATGAGGTCTGCATTAGAGAAAGGTTTTATTCTTGTATGTAATTATTTAAGATCATGTTAAAGCAGAACTCAGGCCTTCCCCCAGGTAGGTGCCCATTTTCCCCAATCAACCACATCTTTAAATCATAGTGTTCTGCGTAGAGCTGAAGGTCCACGCGGGGAGAAGGACTAAGGCGTGGCCCAGCACAAGTGCTGAAAGTGGCAGTGGATCCTACAAAGCTTCATTAATACAGGAAAAAAATCTCAACCCATTTGCACATCGATCAAAGGGGCAGGGTGGGTAAGTACCTCTCCCATGCTTCAAGAAACTTGTCCTCAATTATCCACCCCCCCGACACCCACTTTCTCCTCCCTACCCTGGTCTCTAGCGGAAATAGTTGGGGCAGTCGTGTGCCGTCAGGTTCCAGGCTTTATCGAACGCCTCCACAACAGGCGGGAGCAGGGGACCCTCTTCGCTGTAGTCAAGGTTCTGCTCTAGCTGCTCCAAGTTGGACATCCCGATGATCACTGCGTCTCCCAGAGAACCCTGGAAAGCAGGAAGAGTTGTTGCTGATCCCAAAAGAAAACCTCCCACACCACTGCAGACCCAATTTTAAACGTTTCTTTCCAATAAAGAACATCCAGTAATTCCTGGATGTTTTGACAACTTTGACAAGGCCAGAACATCTACCAAGTCAGGCCAACTCCTCAAAAGCTGCCAAATCCTATTTCAGAGGGGCTACGGGAACATTTTGGGAAGATGGGGAATATAACCATTCATTTCCTAGTCTGATGAAAAGCGAAGTTACTTCCTTGCAGGGAAGCTTGTCTGGGTGGAAAGCCAAGATCCCAGTAACTGGCACTTAAAATTTTCCACTTCTTCCAATCCGATGAACGCAGGATACTGAGGGGAAATGCAGAGCTGCCTCGCTCCTGCCAGAGTCCATAGAGCAACGCTCAATTCAGAACGCCCCAAGCCCACAGGATATAGCAATTAACAGATAAGGTGTTTGTAGGCAGATGTTTCCTTGCCTGTGTGCTGCCACAGCTGCCAGGTTCCAGCGGTGCCGTGCTGGCTACAGCCACCTCAAGCTCTTACCTGCAGTTTGGAGTGATTGTACAGCCAGCGCAACGCAGCGGAGGCCGGGCTCGGTGCACTGGAACCGTAAGCGTCTTTCAGAGCTCTCTCTACTAGGGCAATTCCTTCAAAATTGTGCTTCTTCCAGTACCTGCAAGAAGAGAAATTACCCTCCAGTGAATTGTAGATCTGTATTCCAAGCAAGCACAGAAGGCTTTCAGGAAGCTTCACGCAGCCCTTCGTAGCCTCTGAGGGCTCCTGCGGTTCCCCCTCTGTAAGCTGGAAGTTGAGCCTAAAAACCACTCTGCAAAGCTCAGTCATGAGCCACAGCCCCAGTCGCACGTGCAGACGTAATCACTGCACAAGCTTGGGTCAATTCTGCTTCCTCTTGGTTGATTATTAGTGTGGGTGTTTTTTATGTAGCCATTCCTGCTGCGTCTCCCTCCTCTTCTATCAGCTCAAAACAAACCTGTCCCTGTAGGCTTGAGCCCAGTCATTCCCAAAAAATCTTCCAGTGGGCTGGTGTGTGTCTTTGTCCTCATACTTGTACTTGCCGGTCAGCAGCCCTCCTGCAAAGGGGCAGCAGCATGTTTAGGGATGGGTTGGCTCTTCTACAGCCCCCATTTTGCATGTTTTTGTCTCAAAGTCTTGCCCTTTCCCTCCCCGTACCTGCAAGTGGATTGTAGGCGTAGAACCGCAGTCCATAGTATCTCAGGCACGGGAACAGCTCAGCTTCCACCTGGCGAGTGGTTGCGTTGTACATACCCTGCACGAAGATGAGGGAGACAAAGAACCTCAAACACTAGCTCAGGAGAGGGACCGTAAGCACCTGGAACAGCCCTTTCCCCACCCTTCCCTGACAGTACTCTTATCCAGAAGAGCAGCTTCAGGTCACAAAAGGTTATTAGCTGCTTAGGAACAGACTTTCTAAAGGATTGCAAATAATGCAAAAACTTTTAAGTTCCACATCAAGGGAGTCATTGACTCAAGCAACAAATGCGTACTCAGCTTTTTCCAAGAAGTGACTTCACTCAGCTTTCGAGTCATGTGTGTCCTGAAAGGATGTCCCAGACTAACTGCAGCAACTTCCTTTTCTGTGTTTATATCTGGCACCCTGGGGGCTGCTCCAAGACCTGGGGCTCCCAGACCCTTCCCCACAGCAACTGACCATTGCTGTAAGGACGCAGAATCATCCATATGCTGTTCTGATCTGAACCTTCATCTTCTTTTGGTTTGATTCATCATAACCTCCACAGAAGATGTGCTGGATCACGGCAAGCGCCCATCCCTCACCTGGTACACCGTTGGCATCACCCAGTTGTTGTATTTGCAGATGGTGCAGATTTCTGCGACCTCCCACGCTGCGTAGTTTGACAGACCGAGTTCTTTAAACTTTCCCTGCAGAGGAATAAAAGGGTATTCAGTTCCAGATTTTAAAAGTGCATTTGTAACTAGACATGCACAGTGAAAAGGACAGTTGCCAAATTTTAGTCCAGCTCATCCCTGTCCACCTCTTCTAGATGACTATAAGACCTGACAAAAATATTTCCTTGTTTATGTTCAAATTAAATGGCACTATTAGACTGATGCAATTCAGGAATTCTTCTTCACCCTTTACCAGCACTAATCTTAACCTAGTCAGTTAACACGGCTGAAAGCAAAGTTCAGATGTCCTAATGTTTCCGAGAGCTTCCGAGAACAAAGTGCATCACGTGAACATGCAACAGAGCGTCAGTTGTTTGGCTCTGCCCTGGTCATCTGTGTTCCCTCTTCCTTAGTGTTGCACAAACCCGGTGCTGCAGAAGGGCAGAGCAAGCAGCCCTGGTTTAAAAAGGTGGTGGGAAGGAATCAAGAGATGGTCCAGGCTTGGACTTCTCACTTTACTTCTTTGTGCAGCTCATTGCAGGCACGCAGCGTCTCCTCCACCGGGGTGCTGTGGTCAGGAGCATGGAGGTAGAAGAGCTCCACACTCGCCCTCTTCAGTCTCTCCAGGGATGTGTTCAGCTGCGATCGCACACTCTCAGGCTTCAGCGTCTTCCCATCCCAGGGATTGGCCTTGGTGGCGACTTCCACTGGCAGAGAGAAAGAAAAAATGAGCAGGAATGTTCAGGAAGGGAATGGGGCTAAGGGGCATAATGGAAGTGTTGCTTCAGGTGTTTCAGGGAAGGCCCCTCTCCTCAGGAACCATGTCTGCCTAGCAGGGAAGAATCTTCTCCTCAGGGACTGCAGGTCAGCCCTAGAGAGGGAGGCCCTTCTCAAGGCCCAGGCATCAGCACTAGTAGCAGAGACCCTTCTCCTCAGGGATGGGGTCAGCCTGGCAGGGAAGACCCTTCTCCTGAGGGAACAGGCTTGGGAAGTCCATTCTCCTCAGATATGGTGTCAGCCTGGCAGGGAAGACCCTTCTCCTCAGCGATGGGGTCAGCCTGGCAGGGAAGACCCTTCTCCTGAGGGAATAGGCCTGGGGAAGTCCATTCTCCTCAGATATGGTATCAGCCTGGCAGGGAAGACCTTTCTCTTGAGGGAACAGGCCTGGGGGAAGACTCTTCTCCTCAGGGATGGGGTCAGCCTGGCAGGAAGACCCTTTTCCTCAGGGAATAGGCCTGGGGGAAGACCCTTCTCAGGGATGGGATCAGCCTGGCGGAAAGACCCTTCTCCTCAGGGAACAGGCCTGGGGGAAGACCCTTCTCCTCAGGGACGGGGTCAGCCTGGCGGGGAAGACTCTTCTCCTCAGGGATGGGGTCAGCCTGGCGGGGAAGACCCTTCTCCTCAGGGATGGGGTCAGCCTGGCGGGAAGACCCTTCTCTTCAGGAATGGGGTCAGCCTGGCGGGGAAGACCCTTTTTCTCAGGGAATAGGCCTGGGGGAAGACCCTTCTCCTCAGGGACGACCCCTCTCCCTAGAGACCGCCCCGCCCCAGCCCCCTCCGCGACGGTCGCCGGCCGTACCGGGCTCCGTGCCGCCAGCCAGCAGCGTGCCCAGGATGCGCTCGGACTCGCCCCCCGCGTACATGTAAGCGGTGTCGAGGAGGCGGTATCCGCGCCGCAGGAAGGCGCGGAGCAGCGCGGCGCTGGCCTCGGGCCCGGCCCGCCGCCCCACCTCCATGGCGCCCAGCACCACCCCGGGCCGCGCGCCCCCCGCCGCCATCGCTGCCGCCGCCGCCTCTGCGCATGCGCGGAGCGAGGGGAGAGCACCCGCCCCGCCCGCCGGCGCAAGGTCCGCGCGCGCATGCGCAGGAGCGCGGCGCCGGCTGCGCCCGTTTCCCCGCCGGGTGGGAGCGGCGGCTCCGAAAACTGGGGAGATTTACACCAAAAAACGGTCAGTCTCCTAAAAAGCAGGTTTGCGAAAAAACCCAGCAAGTTTCTGAAAAAGCAGCCGGTTTTCAAAAATCCGAGGTAATTTCCCCCAAAAGCAGCAGATTTACAAAAAGACTCCCAGCAACTTCCCGAAAAAGCAGCTGATTTGGAAGAAAACCAGCAAGTTTCAGAAAAAGCAGCAGCTCTGCAAAGGAAACGCAGCCAGTTTCTGAAGAAGCAACGGAGTTGAAAACAGAACAAGTTCCTGAAAAAGCAGTGATTTTTCCAAAGAAAAAAATAAAGCCAATTTCCAAACTGCCGTCAGCGAGCGAGGTAAGTCCCTGTCCCGCGAGGATGGGCCGGTTGGGTTTTATTTCTTCTTTCAGGCCAAATCCTGCTGGGCTGGCAGCTTTCCCAGTCCGGTCATCCCACCGGACGTGAAATTAAGGCCAGTAAAGGTGAATTAGTCAGTAGTGAGATTTTTGCAACACAAGCCGGCTTCAAGCCGCAGCCGGAAGAACCGTGACCCTGTTCCTAATATATTTTCCCCAGCGTTACTTAATTTTTTTCCCATGTTATTGCATTTTCCCCAGCGTTACCCCAACAGTTTCACTGCTGGACACTAATAAACGCCCCTCCTTCGAGCTGAGCTCCGGGGGCCATGGCTGCGCGGCGCTGGAGGGGTCTCCCACACGGGAATCTCTCCGCCTGCCCCAACGGCTCCCGCTGGGTGATGGACGTGTTCCACGAATGCGCCCAGGACGGCCGGGACATCGCCAGCGTCGTTCTGGGGCTGGTTTCCATCTTCTGTTTTGCAGCTGCGTCTTTTCCGTAAGTATCTCTCCCCAAACCCTTCCCTTGGTACAACACTCCTCTCTAAAAATCAAAATTTCAAGCGCAAGCTGCGTAAATTATTAAATCTACCCAGCAAAAGCAATCTGGACTTGGAAAATTTGGGTATGACAGGAGGAGAGGGAACAGGTGGTACAGCCCCAAAGCCTTGTTTGTTATTTTATTGTTATTATTACGCTTGGCAGCTGTAGCCAAGCCACGTAAGCCAACTGCAATGCAGTCATTGCAGGTCATGCGTGTGGAAGAAATGTTTCCAGGAGCTCTGGGCTTCTTGGAAGTGCTGAGACAACCGTGGCAGAAGGGGACTTTGGGGGTCGCGCTCGGTCTCGGTGTATCATGAGGTTATTTCGTAACCAGAGAGGCGGTTTCTGCAGTTGGTGCTTCTCCTCACTGCTTTCTGCCGTGGCACGAGGGACAGATCACAAGGGCTTGAGCTCAGTGGGTTGCTGCGAGCACCCAGGGGGTCGCAGGACTTTCCACAGGGGCTGGTTTGCAGGGAAGCGTGTGGCTTTGTTAGAGGAAATCTTTGCTTTTCCTCGCCCCGAGTGCTTTGGGTGGGGGACAATTGCAAAATAATCCAAGTGGGAGCAACAGGGAAACCTGGGGATGGTTCCCAGGTAGCGCTGAACCAGCCGGGGGTTATGGTTTGTGTCCCTGCCCGACTTTCTCTCTGCAGGCAGTTTTACCAAGCCTGTAAAACGGGCATCATGGACCGGGCGCTCTCCATATATTTCCTGCTGGGATGGCTGGGTGGAGACCTCCTAAACCTCATCGGTTCCTTCCTGGCGGATCAGTTGCCCCTGCAGGTACCAACCGACTCGCTGGGGCTGGGTCAGCTCCCAAACACCCCAAACTCCAGGGAGGAGGGATGGGTTGGGTGCTGCTTAATCCAGCACTGGGAACTGGAGACCCAAAGAGCCTGGGGATGTTCCCTTCTCCCCCCACGGATGCTCCCTTCTCTCCCAGGGATGCTGGCTCACCCCAGGCATCAGCTGGAAGCCGTTCTGCAGGTGGGACCTACTCATCCTTCTCCCTGCAGGTTTACACAGCTGTTTACTACGTGCTCGCAGACCTGGTGATGCTGTCTCTCTACTGCTACTACAAAGTGAAGAACCGGGGCGGAGGATGTGAGTTGGGGTTATGAGGGTGGTGGGGCCATGCGCTGCCCTTGGCACGTCTTTCAGGCTGGCTTGTCCTTGGCTGTGGAGCCAGGAGGGGCAGCAGTCCCTGGGGGAGACGCATCGGGGCAGAGATGCTTTGCAGACGCATTGATGCACCTATTAGATGCCTCATCGCTTGCTGTTGTTTTTTTTTTTTTCTTGGATAAACTGAGCGCCTCTAAAAGCCAAAGCTTTAATAGCTTTAATAGCCAAATAGCTACCAGCCATGCCTGGGGCTTCTGCACACCCTTGCGAACGGCCATGTGCAGTGTCCAGGTTGAAAATAAACCCCCTGTGAGTTGCATTACAGCAAGAAATTACTTACCCGCAGTTACGCGGTGACTCCATCTTGGAGCTGGAAACCACAGCCAGAACCCTTGACTCAGGCCAGCGCTTTATGGGGGCGGGGGGGGAAAGAAGTTTTCCGACCGTTTCGGGATCAATATTCCTCTTGCAATTAATGGCAGCCTTGACTTGATGAAGTCGTTCCTCCCTGTTCAAATGGAGTGAAGAGGGAACCTGCGCAGTTCTTGCAAAGCTTAAACAGCAAGAGAAAATCCACTTTTTAGCCTTGCAGCTGTGAACTACAAACAGGCATCCCTTGAGAACTATTTAACCATTTGAAGTTACTAAACCAACTGATATTTGGCCCATCAACTATATAGGTTGTTTTAATGCTGGAGAGCTTGTTTACAGAATATAATACAAGTCTTGTTGTCAAAGCAAGGCTTGGGCAGGGATTTGAATGTGCAGTGTTATGAGTTAAGACAGTGAAAAGCTGCTGGATGGAGGGGATGATTTTTAAGAGCCCTAAACCCAAAGAAACTCAAATGCTCTCAGCCTGCTGAGATAGGAGCAGTTTCCTCCCTGATAACTTACAAATTGCCCGTATCGCTGCGAGATAAAACACCCGGGGCAGCTGTTGCCCGAGTTGCTCAGTGCTGGCTGTGCCGCCGCAGAGATAAGGGAGAGCTTGAAGGTCTCTTTGCCCGGAGGGGTCTGGCACCCACCAGAGGCTGCTGGGCTGTGCTGGGGGCTGAGGGAGGAGCCCTCCCTAACCAGCCTCTGCTTGATTCCCCGCAGTCGCTGCCCCGATCAACGCAGCCTTCTTCTTCCTTTCCCTGGGGATGGTGTCGACCGTCTCCTTCCTGGGCAGAGGTGCTGCCGTGGCGCAGGGCCCGGCCACGTTTAAAGGGAGATCTCTGCTGTCTGCTCCCACGAATGAGCTTGGGTCGGAGGTGAGTTGGTCCCTAAACCTGGGTGGTGCGGGGGGAGATAAAGCATCTGGTGGGGTGGATGTGATCCTGCTTAATGCTCAGCAGGGTGAGGGATAGATGGGGAGGTCAGAGGCTGGGTTGTGGCCCCGCTGCCGCCTCGCATGGAGCCGTGGCGTGGGTGGTAAGTGCGTCTCTGAAAACACGGGGCCTGCTTGCGGCCCCCCCCTCGCCTTGCAGCCTTTCACCAGGAGTGAGATCATTGGCTTCACCATCGGCTCCATCTCCTCCGTGCTCTACCTGTGCTCCCGAGTCCCCCAGATCTACACCAACGTAAGTGCTGCATCGTGAGCGGGGCAGGGCAGCAGCCGGGTGCTGGGAACCCCCTGGGCTTCTGAGATTTCAAATTGGAGAGGGGCGGTGGGATCATCTTCCTCCTCTTTTTTCAGAGGTCTCGGGTCCCCATCTCTAATCATTCTATAAGGGATTATTTTTCTGTGTTTCTGCTCCGAAACCTGATTCTTTTTTCTCCCCTCCCTTTAACATGCTAATATTTTGAGGGTGGGGCTTTCATTTTGTCTTTATTTTCAAGCAAAAGGGGAACTAAAAGGCTCTTGGGGTTGAGTCACCACCTTTTTTCTTCTTTTTTTGGGGTGCTTAATCTTACTTTCTAGTGAGATTTTGGAGAGCTGCACCCAAGCTCCGCTCTCTGGCCCCTCTCCTTCCAGTACAAGAGGAAATCCACCATCGGGGTCTCCTACTCCCTCTTTGCCCTGGTGATGCTGGGGAACTCGCTCTACGGCGTCAGCGTCCTCCTGAAAAACCCCGAGCCGGGACAAGGCGAAGGCGACTACGTCCTGCACCACCTCCCCTGGCTGGTGGGCAGCCTGGGTGTCCTGTCCCTCGACGTGGTTGTATCCTTTCCCCGCCAACGCTGCCCTCGGGGCTCGCATCCCGCCAGCGAGGCTTTGCAGGGAGGGAGCCCGTCTCGGGGCAGGCAGGGTTAGGTGGGAGCGGGTGGGTTGTTGCTACTCAGTGGTTGCTTTTGAGCTGCGCTTGCTCACCCGCGTGCCGGTGAGTAATTTATGGTGTTGCAACAGCTGAATGCTTCAGACCCTTGTTTGCATTAAGCTCGTTGTCCTGTTTCCACCTCTCCTGGCACAAACAGCCTTTTTACAGGCGGTGAGACCCAACGCGTCGCATAAATCCACCTTTGTGTGCGTGCAGAGCCTTAACCTCTCCTCAGATCTCCTTCCAGTTCCTTGCTTATCGGAGAGGAAGACCCAGTACCCGTGAAGAGAGGGACGCTCTTCTCGGCGAGCAGGGTGACAGCTTGGAGAGCTGACAGAGGACCTGCCCCGTAGTGAGAACAGGATGATGCAGATGCAAAATCTGGCCTTAACGCCAGGCAAACCAGCCCCTCTGTCCTGGTGGCTCTGGGGAGAAGAGGACCTGAGCCAGTGGGTGACATGTGCTGCTAAGACGCTAAGCTCAGCCTAAGTGGCAGAGGATGCTGCTGAGAGACCTCGTGCCTCTTCGATACCAATGATGTTATCGGGATAAACAGGGAATTATTTGATACCTCAAAAGGTCGCTCTTCACTGATTTTACACCCCACAGCTGAGCCCGGTCACTTCTGCTTTACCTGCTGTCTCTCGAGGGTGATCTGGAGCTTCCCTAGTGCTGGCAAACGTGGGAATAGCCTAAGGGGCTGTGGGGGGGACACAGAGATGACCGACCTGTCATGAACACAAGCACCCCTTACCTCTGTGAGCCTCATGTCTCCACCAGTGAGCTCTTTCTGGAAGATAATGACAGTGACTGGAACCAGTTCAGAGGAAGGAGCAGCATAACCAAAGTGTTTTGGTCCACACATACCTATTTTAATTAGCACAGCTCACACGTCTATAAAACAAGTCCTTGCCCCACCTTGCCTCCTTTGGTTTTATTTTGCCGGTTCGTCTGGCAGCTCCTGCCTCTTTCTTAATGCATCTCACAGTCCCTGTTTCTCTAACTTCTCATTTTTTGCCTCACCCACGTTTTAATTGCATGGATTTCTTGGGGAAGTTGCTCCATCACTTTCTGGTTAGCTGCCTGGACAGTTACCAGGCAGAAGATGCTGCCTCCCCGCTCAGTCAGGTTTTTCGGTCCCGCCCTCTCTCGTTGATGAATTTATTCCCAACACTGATGAATTTATCCCCAAGTTGATGAACTGACCCCCCTCTTGGGGCCCTGCACACCAGCACAGTGGCTCCTTGACGGCAGAAGGACTGGAAGCAGTGGCGGTTTGGGAAAAAGCCACGTCCCCGCCAGGAGAGATGCGTTGGGGCAGGCAGGGGAGAGCGGCAGCGTGGCCCCGAGCTGGCTGCCTCGGCCCGTGCCATGGGCTCCCTCCCCTGGGCTGAGCTGTTTCTGCTGGGGAGGAGCAGCTCTGTCTCACTGGGCAAGCAAGAAGAAAATCAACCAAAGCTTGTAGGCCCTTCAAGAAAAGCGAACTTGTCCTTTTAAAAACAAAACCTTTCCTTTCCTTGTAGTCACTCTTAGCTCTTGTTTTTGCTCCCTTCTTCTCCCCCTCCAGCTACTCTCCCCACCACTTCCCCGCTGCCCACCCCTGCAGCACCCCGCTCTGCGCCCCTTTTAGCTCTATTGCCACTAATTTATGATTCTTCAGCCAGTCCCATGCCGTTAGTCCTTGCCAGCATTTGGAGCTGAGCCATTTGTTTTCAGAATTATTATTTTTCCAGGTTCTTTGACCCCCCTCAACAAAGCTGGTGGCTTTTTCACTCCATTAATTCACAGTTCTTGTGGCCGATGGGGCTGCTTGTCTCTTCCCCATCCTCACAGCAGCAGGGTTTCCTCTGCTCTTTTTCCCTAAGAATTGCAGAAAATTCATATCCAGTACTAATACAAATCATGAGCAGATTCCTAGCAAGATAGAAAGTGCAGCTTCATTAGACCTCAGTACCTATTTATTACAAATAAAGACCCTGGGGCTTGGTTTTATTAAAGGAGTGGTTTTTAACCTTGGCTCATCTTTGCTAGCTCAGCCCTGAAGTGCTGGGGAAGGCAGGGTAGGTTTACTGAGAGCTGGCTTTACTAAGCTGACCTATGGCTGAGGGATAGGATGGGATTAGGCACAACTACCTTGTGGAAATGAAGAGCCTCGTCTCTGCCATTCACAACACTAAATAATTGCCACGTACCGACTAACCGAGGGCTTTTCTTAAAGCTAGACAAAGAAGATAACATAAGCAGGTAAAAAAAAAATATATATAATATAGTTTGTTCCCACAGGTGTATCCAAAGCACAGATTAAATACAAAGTTGACTTACTCAGGTAGGTAAGATGAAGCAAGGCAAGCAGCTGCATTTGGCAGATGGAATTTAGACGCCAGCAGCCATCGAGGTGGTGGTGGATGGAAATTCGTGTTGCAAAGAGGCTCTCGCTGAGGTTATCGTCCCTCTGAGACTGTAATACAGCCCCGTCCCCAAAAGAGCCTGCAATTTAAGATTTCGCAGAGGCAAGTGTTAAACCAGGAAGGGCACGGACCAGAAACCACTTGTCCCAAAGCACTAAACATAACTCGGTGGTAGGCTCGGGGCTGTAGCAGCCAAGCCAAAGCTGGAGGTTAGCACCCAAACTACCAGGTTACACCACTTCGAGAAGAGAAAGAGGAATAAACTGCTGCTGTGGCTGCATTGATCCTGCAGCTCGTCTGTGTACGACCGCTCCGCAGAAAGGGCATCCCCCTGCACACGTGTGCTGAGGGTGCATACCCCAAACCCACACGTTAAATTTATCTGAGATGAGATGCTTCCATTTTTGGCTTGTGTGCACCAAGATGGCTTTGGAGAAGGAAAACAACCTCCCCCCAAAAAAACTTCAGCACGCGACAATTGAAAACAGGCGAGAGGAACCGCGAGTCTCCCCCCTCCTGGGCTGACACGCTCCTTCCCGAGCTTCAAGAGTTCACGCACACTTATCTCCAACTTTAAAAAAGGTTTTTCCTAGGGCAGAACCAAGAGACGCTGCCGACAGAACCTCAGCGTGTTCCCCTGGGGGGTCCCAGCTCTGAGGCACGTGTGCGCCTCTCCCCAGCGCGTGTCCCGCAGGAGCTGCGTCACGGACCGGAGGCCCCCGGGTAAATACTCCGGCACGGGACCGTAATCACCTGCAGATGTCTGGATGTGGAACAGGTCACATTAGAAAAGCAAAATTAGAGCGTGTTAATCAGTATTAATGCCAACAGTCTCCATTTGCATAGGTTCACCCGAAGGCTAATTCCAGCGGCCACGTGCAGGAAGAGCCCAGCAGGTATTTGCTTTCTCAGTTATAACCAAAGCACGTGGAAGGAGGCAGAGGACCTGACGCTGCGCAAGGTCCCTCTGGCCACCAAGGGCTTAAAGACGGGGAAAGTCTGGACAAGGTTCACAAATCACACAGGGATCAAGCAAAGAAGCAGCTTTTGGGTGAACATCGATAGTTGGAACCAGCCACCTCAAACTGCCAAGGGAGCCGAAACGCCTCCCCTCTGCCCACCGCAGAGTTTCAACACACAGGTTTCTCCCCAGACTATTTTTAACACACCTGGTAAAGCTGGACTCATCTTTCTCCTCCAAATACATCTTGTTCGTGTTTGCTGGATGCCTGGCGCATCCCTCCCAGCAGCAGGACCCCAACGTCCCGGTGCCAGCACCTCGGACGCGCAGCAGGCCCACAAGTAACACAGCCATACATCACACCCTCTTTAAAACAAAGACCTGTCAGCTAACCTGGATGCAAGAAAAAATAATTTAAAAAAAAGCTTTCTGTGGCCATGTAGTCCAGCAGCCCTTTGGCTTAGGGCTGAACTTGGTGTTTGTCTTTGTTTCCAAGCACACGGCTGCCTACCTGCAGCCAGGATGACTGCTGGAGTTGCTACAAAGGAAACCCCCGGTAACACTGCAAAGAAGGAAAGAGAAATAAGGAGGACACCAACTGCACACACACTGCTTCCTGGGATTTTTTTTTATTTTATTTTTTTAGTCTTTTTTTTTCTTTTTTTTTTTTTTTTTTTTTTTAGTATGGAGGCTCAAGTATCAGATGTAGATTCAATTTAAGCTTTACAAAAAACAAAATCAAAACAAAAAAACCCCTTTTGCATTCCATAAAAATTGACAGAAAAGCGCCTTGGAACCAGGCTATAGAAGAGCAGAACTTTCAGCAGGTCTCCTAATCAACGTCTCCTTGCAAATCTGGTTTAGTCAGTATAGTACAACACCGAGGAAACACCCTCTCTTCCCTCCCTCCCACCAGCCATCCCCTGTGCCCAGCCCCCAAACATACGTGGAATAGATTTTTTTTTTCCAGTTCTTCCTCTTTCACACACCACAGTATTTAATAAATTTTTGTTTTACATTTTTTACACCAATGTAACAAAAGGCAGGAGGGGGTGGGGAGGAAAAGACAAACAATGATCTGTGTTTATGCATATAAATGGGGGAGGGTGGAAGAGGGGGGGAAAAAAAAATACATGGACTTCTACAGAAACATAGCCTAAGGTCTCAATAGTAAAATGTGGTGCAAAGTAGGCCTCAGAGACTGAAAAAGTTTGTACAGCTTTATTCATGGGGAGAAGATGGCGTTGCATGGATAGTATTGAATGCAAATCGTGACGTGACGTAACAGAAAAGGGCAAGGGGGGGGATGAGTTTTCTAAGAAAGGAATCTAACGAGTGCATGGCATGTCTTGTTAGCATGAAGAGTATTTTAACTTTGCTGCTTTCTCTTCAAAGCCTCCACCAGGTCGTTTTTAAGAGCTTCTTGTTTTGATTTGTCTGCAAAAGTCTGCACAGACCTGCGGGGAAGAAGGAAACGCAAGTCAGAGGCGATGCGTTCGAGAGAAGGTGTTTTTAACAGTTCTCCTGGCATGTGAGTCAAGAGGAAGGAGAAGCACCTCAACCCAGGCTTAGAGGAAACAAAACTCAGCTTGCCTGTTTTAATCCGGAAAGCAGAAGGCAAAGTGAACACTTCAGGGAGTATATCAAAGCAAAATTCACTCTAGCAAGGATGGCACCAAAAGACACGCTTCCCCAGAAGCTCCGCTCAGCCTCCAGTTGCTGGAGGGAGATTCCCAATTTTTTTTACGTGACAGATTGGAAAAACCCCAGTGTAGCACCAGCGAAGGGTGTTAGCGCTCTCGCTCTCCACATGACCGTGAGGGGAAGGCAAGAAAATCCAGCCTCTACCCACGAACATCAACAGGGCCGGGCCAGGGGAGCTCCTGAACCTTTTTGCAGACTGTTCACCCAGGGTTGAGCAGCCACGTCAAAACTTCCCTCCAGTGTATTCACCAGGGGGAAAAGCGGCCAGTTTCTGCTCTCGAATTTGCTTTTCCAGTTTGTACCTTACCTAGAGTAATTCGTGAATCAAAGCAGCCGAAGAAGAACAGAGATACTGTCAGCAAGATTATTGCAGGGGTTCTCTTTTGCTCAAAGTTTGGTTACAGAAGAAAAGCTGCCTCTTTCAGAAGTCATCTTGGCTCACTGCCCTCTAAGATGGTTGTGGAGGAACCTCCATTTTCAACGGTACAATAAGAAATTTCCACTTTTAAAAAAAAGCCCTCTTAAGTGTATGATCACGGACAGAATAACAATACTAGACTTTTCAGGAATTGCTACCACAGAGAAGTGGTTAGGATACAGTTTGGTAGGATTCATCCCCACATAAACCATATTTCACACCCTTTTCCGTACTCCAAGCTACCTTATTTTGCCTGGATGCTGTCTCCTGTAAACAAGGCTGCTCTTTGTGTCAGTCATTTTCCTAACAGTTTTATAACAGTATTTCCATTCTCTTGTCTCTGGAGACTTCCGCTGCTTTAATAAAAATATATACATTTTATATTTGCATTTGTCACAGGCCAAAGAAGTGGTTCTTGGCCACTATCAACAAATAGTGCATTTTTCCCCTTCGTCAGCTTAACGTGTTTAAGACACCATCTGTAACTCATTATGAACTGGAGTGGAAGGTTAAACGGGCTCAGGGTTAGTCACTGCCATGCGTCCTGGACATTCGGAGCTCCAGAGCAAACGAGAGCGTATGAACAAACCCCTTTAGAGGCTGTGCAGAGCACAAGCAAGTGGAGGCTAGAAAGCTTTCAGTAGAGCTTGAGCAGGACCGGATTTCAAGCTCCAAGGAAATTCAAGATACACCAGGCAAATAGGGGATGTGCGTGTGGGGTGAGCTCGCATTTACTCAGAAGTCACAGGAAGTACCAGTCATTTTTTTTCAAAACTGTGAGACTTCCAAGATTTCATTCCTTTCTGCAGGGAGGACGCTAAGATTACAGGGAGTTTCTTCATTGAGGTGGTGCACCACAGCTGGAAAAAACTGATGGTGCACAAGGGACCAAGTCCCACAGCTCCTGGATCGAATCAGTCCAAGCTAACATCACTCTGGGTATGTGACCACGTGCTCCTTTCTTGCTCCCAAGCTAGAGTGCAAAGTGGTAAATCCTGCCACATTTCAGAGCGTGATATTTCAAATGGGGGGAAGGGGTGGAGTAACATTTAAAATAAAAATCACAGCATTTAGTTGGCCGTATTAAGAAATAACCCTTGGGTGAAACACGGATCAAATGTCGTTTATCAGTCTGCGGGAGTTAGGGGTTAGTTCCGGTCTCAGTTATCATGCAGAGGTCTTGGCTGGGTGAGTCCTGGTTTAGTGCTGGTTGTCACACCTCACAGGCAGGGGGTACCTGGATTGGTTTAGTTATCAGGCTGGATGTAGATCTGGCGCTGGGTCAACACTTGAGAAAGCTCCCTCTGCAACTGCTTATACTTTTGGTTGTCGGGGATAGCATCAATAGATCTACAGAGAGCAGTTTAGAAACGAGGGAAGTAAACAGGGAAAAGAAGAGTCAGAAGAACTCAGTAACACAGAGCTGGTCATTCTGGAAACCACCAGGAGCACACTCAGGAAGAATAAGTGTAAATACACAGGTTAGGAGAGACAGGAAAAGGGCCAGAGGAAACGCCAAAGCCAGATGCTCTGTGTGTTACCAGTTCTGAGCAGATCATCTCACTGATGCACAAAGTACCATGACTCAAACTGAGCAATGGGGAGACACAGGAAATAGATTCAATTACAAAAGCTTAAGGCAATGTTCACAAGGAAAAAAGACTGTATTACATAGTTCCTTTTAATGTTAATAAATGCTTCCTGGCTAAACCCCTGCACACCACAAATGAAAATAGAGGCCTGTTATGAAAGCTGGGGTTTGCAAAAAAATCCCAGAACAGCTGCTTTCTCAGATACTGCCAACTCCCTCTGCCCATGCTGCTAAGGCGGCAGAACAAATATTTAATTAGCACCATTATTCTATCTTCTTTCACATCTCAGTACACGAGAGAACAGCAGTGTACTTATTTGTGCCATTTGTTTATTCTACATTATCACTGTGTACTAGGAGGTCTATCTGCAGTTTAAAGCGAAATGATTTGGCATCACAGTTCTGTACTTTCTTCTACGAGCATCAGAACTACCAGCTTGGGATTTCTATGTAAAATTCCTGACCAGAAATGAGCAGGGGTTGAAAAGTACTGTACAGTTTCCCTACAGAAAGGCACAGGGGGTTTAGTCATTTAATCTGTTCTAGTACACTGTATTTTGACCAGCGGTGTTGAGAGAAAAGACAGAATTTAAAACAAAGTCTAAATACCGCAAACCACTAATGTCATGATTTAATTCTGGGACCCGCTGACTGTTTTTAAGAATAGTAGAAAGTGAAGTCAGAATTTAAGTACAACTTTCAGGACTGTGAAGAATAAAACTCCTAATTAAAAATAATTCTGAAATGTAAGTGCTGCTAATTGGACTATTTTCTTCCTGGCAAGGGAAGAAGGGATTAAAACATTGCTTCAAATTTCTACAGTTATGAGGTAGAAGCGTTCCCTAAACTCCACACAACAAATAATGTTTTCCAAGCACAGCGAGGTGAACAATTAGGGACGTGAAAAGACTTTGTGTAGGCAAGGGGAGTTCCAGCAAACAAAAGCAGATCAATGCTGGGCTGGGGACAGTACCACAGGCACTGCAGGGGAACAGAGGGAAGCAAAGGGGATCCAATAGGCAGCTGGAGAGCCCCTTACCTCAGCCCATTAACGATGTCCTTTGTTTTTCCAAAATAAATCTCATTCAGTGTACTTCTGATTTTGTTTTCCATGTCCTAAAAAAAAAAAAAAAGAAACCAGATCTTCAGTCACGTCAGCTGTTTTCAGGAACAGTGCACTTACACTCTTCCGTGCGTTGGATGTGTTCATCTTGAACAGCACAGTTCAACCCACCGTTATTCCTACTATTTAAATTCTCACAGAAGGCAGTATGACCCTATCTCCCAGTTCTTATCAAAGAAATAAAGGCTTAGCTTTATTCCTGTCCTCTCCTCCCTATTAATTTCTCTAGGCTTTACAGACGACGTCGGTCTGGACCACAAGAGGGCACTTTCTATCCAGCTATCAGTTTTTCCTGCATTTGGCTGCAGAAAAGGAAAACGCATTTCATCCCAGCCTCACTCTGTAATGTCCTGGCACTGAACAGACTGTAAGTGGCAAGTCAGCCACTTAGAATAACCAACAGGTCAATAGTTTTGTGCTTATGGGTTCCCCTGAATTTTTGAGCTGGCAACTCGTTCATTAAAACCACATGGCAAACAGTTTTGAGAAAGATCTTGTAAATACGTAGCACTTTTTCTTTAGCTCGCTTTCACTCAAGCCAAAAACTTAGAAAAGGGATCAAAAAGGAAGTACCTGCCTTCCTTTCATTTCCCAGTTCCTTTAAAAAAAGCATTATAGTCTATGTTAGTTGAGAATTTCCTCCTCTCTTGCCAAAGTGGTTATGAAGATCAAGGAAATCGAGAACATCTTCATACAGGACAGTGCATAGGCAGAGCAGACTGGTGTAGCACCCTTCTGAGCAGCTAACAGTCACATCCTCCACTCATCATGCTGAGCTACACGACTGACAGCTGCCATAAAGTCAAATGCTAAAACCAATTCTAGAGGATTTAATAAGCACTTGATACACACTGAACTTCCAGTTAGAGGGACAGTTCTATATTACACAACCTGACTTTAAAAAATTCAGCCCAGAAGCGACTGTAGTGTCAGGGGGGTGGGAAATGGTTAATTCTGAGGAAAGGAGCACTTATTTTACAGGAAGGTTATTGCTGTAATGAGGAGACAAAATGCAGACTGGAGTTTTTATGTATACAAACTGTTAGAAGACATGATATAGGAGGAGTACTGAGGCATCAAACACTGAGCAACAACATGAGCACCATTAGACTCGGTACAATATGAATAGGTAACTTGTTTGTAAAGACAAAAGCAAGCGTACAGCAGAATTCTTAGACTCGGGACCAAATATACCAAGAGAACCTGCAGCAGGCTCAAGCTGTGGTGGCGTCACAGCGCTTACCTCTACCAAGCGTCCGATATTGGCTATGTGTGGAGAGGAGTCGCTCACAGTCTCATCTTTCTCCATCTAGAAAGAAAAGATACAGGCCCACTGGTCACATGGAAATCTGGTGGTAGATGCACGACAGCTTTCCTTATCGAAAGAAGGGGTGGAAGAAGTGGGTCTCAAAATCCTGGAGTAACTACTCTTTCAATGTGCAAACAGACTAGTAACATACGGAGAAATTCCCAGAACTTGACAAAGGCTCACATGTTGATAACAGAAACGTAGTGTAATAAAAACCATGAATCAAAATAAACCCCCGGGTGTAGACAGGCACTACAAAATTGTCATTCCCTACCTACTAAGGGGCTGCAGGAGATAGTGAACTTGTACCACGACACGAAGCACAGCATGTGGATATGAAAACAAGGTTGTTGTTGATGAGATGCACACAAGGATGGTGCTGTCAGTTTAACAGCTGTGAACTATCCCTGCAAAAACAGCTGCTTCTTTTAATCTTCATCTCAAACGCTACTTCCGACCACACGTGGGACACAGTCTCCATTTTCAGGATCTCCTGGCAAAAGACACCTTAGGTATTACTTACCTTCCAGTAGAGAGGGAAGGTGCAGAGAATACAAAACCGACAACTACCTGCAAGACTGGTGATGATTTAAACTACTGAAACAATATGGAAAGAGAAATCTGACAGTTTGTAGTGGTTCTTTGTTTTTAGACCAAAAAGCTGAACCAACATTTGGCTATTAGGGGGAAGGAAGTACAAAGCAGTAAGTATGGGGGGAAAGCAGCAGACTGCTTTTTGCAGGAGAAATTCAGAGTTGTATCAACTTAAATGTATAATGCTACCATGCTCTTAGCATAGTATCTGAATAGGAGACAGGTACCTGAACTAGGCAAGATTTTTCATCACTGAGATCAAAAACTGGGAGCTGGTACTACAGCAATACTTGCTTTATTTCATCTGACTTTGCCTCCTATAATGTCCATCCAGAGGCCATGGCTGACCATCCATGATCTATGCTGGGGAAAAGACCATCTTCCCCAGTTCTTGAGATGAAAATTCTGGCTAGACATGGACAAGCTGTTGAACAATGAACATCAGTCCCAGGAACCTCAACTGATACAAGATGTGCTGAGATGGCATGAAAACAAAACTGGGAGAAGAATGTAGTGGGAAGAACAGTCTTCAAAGGCTTTTACTAATCTCACTGAATTCTCTTATCCATCTGTTCATATCCCTCCCTCAGGGTAGAGTTTAAAAATCTGGGCCAGCTACAGGTTTCTTCTAATAAGCCAAGTCTCTAACAGGCTTGGGGAAGCATGTAATTTAGTTGGAAGCCTGAAGGCAAAAGATAACCTAGAAGAGGGGGAGAAAGAGAACAAGGACGTTTAATTTTTCCTTTAGATTGCAGTCAGACTGTTTACATGTAATGGAGACACACTGCCTGGAGAACGGATCCAGTTGCAGTAGAGGGAGAATATAAATCTGAACTATGCAAACACACATATACATGTTACAGTGGGTTTGGGAACTATCAGCAAATTGACCAAATCTGGGGCAGCCGGGGAGTTGGCAGTGGGTCATTTACTTCCACAGGCTCCCTACTGCGCCTCCTCCACACCTGGACAGGCCAAGCTCATTGGTAAGAAGCAAAATCTGAAAATAGAATTTTTTTTTTTGCAAAATGTATATTATTACATCTCCATAAAAACTGCTGCCAGAAGGAAAACATTTTTATATGCTATAGAAGCCCAGATGTTACGAGAGGCTGTTTTAATGGAGTTCAGAGTCAGTAAGCAGCCATGTTATACAAACAGCAGAGTTGTTGGGATTTTTAAAGGTTCCTTCCGGTGGCTGTTACTGCACAGACCTATGCAGAAAGCCTATAGCTGCTTAAATAAAGGGGTTAATTTACTTTGAGGGGAAATTCCATTCTGTAAGTTGATGTTAACAAGCAGCTCATCTTCCCACTGTCACTCCCCATCTGCTGTTGAACTCAGCCAAAAACCTAACGCTCCAGAATGAGCCAAATCCAATCTACATGGCTCAGTCGCTCCTCTCCTCTTCGAGAGATATGCTGCCTGGCTTCCTTGCCTCATTTCCCCAGCCATCTGCTGCAAGTCTGACTCAGAGGGAAACTCATTCTTCTGGGTATATTAAGCTCTTGATGGCTGGCTGGTCACTTCGGATGTTTCCTGCAAGGAATATAGCAGCTGTTTGGGCTTTCTGTAAATGTTATTTGGAAGAAGAGTTAATACGAAGAGATAAATTTAAGTTGGATAAACACTTTGGTTCATCATGAAAGCGTCTAAAAATACTAGAAAGATAAGAAGGAAACTCATCCACCATTTTGCTCTGAAGAACTAACGGCAACATCCACAGCTGCTCTGGCCACAGAGCAACATGAAAATCTCTTTAATGAAACACAAACAGACCAACGCGAGCCAAAGGCTCCCAAGCCACAGGCAGTGGGCAGACTTAAGTCTCCAGGTGGAAAATATGTGGAATTATTTGGATATCAGTGAGGCAAAATTTGGCCTCTCTCTCCAATGCTTGCTTTAAACTGTAACTAGATAAATGAAGGTTGTGGGCTTTCTGTAAAGCTGCAAGCTCCACAAATCAGCTGAGAACTTACCTCATCCTTTCATGGCCTTCATGTATATTTACTCTAAGCAGTGTAACCAAAGGTATCCCATATCCTTCACCAAACCGTGTATTCAAACCACGAGCGAGTCCGGGGGTGCTGCATCAGCTCTCTATGCCACTAGTCCATACACGTGCTCAATTCTTTTTCTAAAGCAGCTCTTACATAACTGAACCACTGTAAAATCCATATGTTCGTGTGAAGCAGAAATAATTTCCCAGACAATTACAGTTCAGTACATCTCTGCTATCCTCTGCACCCCAAAATACTAATCAATTAACAATTAAAGAGACAGTGCCTCCAGGAAACTGGACAACTGCTGAGGGGGAGCTTAAGGATCGTGACAGCTACAAGTTGAAGATGCCTCTGGTAGAAAAACACTCCCCAACACCCCACTTAATGCTACAACATCTGGAAGTCGGTGGGATAGGCCTTTACATGAAAGCTCAACTTGATGAAAATATATGACTCTCCTAATTGCAGAGCACAAGCCTCGGAGGATTTACCTATTATGATAAATAGCAGAATGTTTCTGCTGGTGTTTTATTGAGCAGTAATACATCACAGGGCACATCTTCCTGAATGCAGGGAGAGCTCAGTTTGCAACAGACCAGCCTTCCTCCAGCTCTGCAAAATGTTCCACCTTCGCTAACGAGCATTTCAAGTATGAAAATCAACGCACATCTGTGCTGCTTTAATCTGAAATCCCAGGCTTTGCTTCCCCTACAACTTTATATCCTCCCCTTCCCACACCTCCGTATGTAAATAAACTATAGGTTTTGAGCCAAATTCTTTCTCAGCAAACTTGCGCTTCCTCACAATGTCCATCCTGGCTTAGGAAACACACACGGGTTCTTTGTGCGCAACATTATCCCAAGAAGGCACCTGTTAGTCTTGCTTTTAAGAAAGGGGCTCCAGAAATCTGTCCAACAAAGTGCAGTTTTGACTATTTGCCAGAAAACGGGAAGGCCACATCTACTTTGCATAAAATGAAACAGGATCATACAGCTGCTCTTACCTTAAATAAAAGTGCGGCCTAATGAAAACTCAAAATTCAGCCAAAGCAATACAGTGCCATGGCAAACGACACAAGTAATTCCAATGTACACACAGAGGACGGGACCCTAAGGTCTGTCAGAGAAAATCATCCGCCAAGCATCTGGCTTGAATCAGGACGGGGGTGGGAGTTACCTGCAGTCACTGGAGAACGTGCAAGGTAATTGAAAAGCTGCTGGCATTTTTCATTTCCCTGCAAGCATTGCTCCCTTTGTTGTAAATTGAAGGTAGCATGGCCTGTCCTTTCCTCTCAGATGTACAGCACTTCCATCTGCAGCCCCTCATGAAGGCAGACTGCATATAACACGCTGGTCACTCCTTCCCTCTCTGAAGTCCAGCCTCAGTCCCTGTACTGACTGAAGCCTGCCAGTGTCAGACGTGAGCTGGGAGGTACTTTCTCCAGCCTGGCCTGTGGTGCTTCCACTCCCGAGTTCTTGAGTTGCATCCAGGCTCGTCTCCAGAACAGACTGTCTGGAAGAGCACCCTTGTTTAGGCAACTGTAAATACAGAAGTTCTCTATCTGACATTGCATGCCTCTTGGGGGAGGGTGATAGCAACAGGAAAAAAGGAAAAAAAAATTAAATCAGCTTTCTCCTTCCAGTTCCACCAAAAAGTTCTTCTGTACATCCTCTGGAGTCAAAACAGAGATGGCTACGTACACTGTGTCAGCATTTACGTATAACAACATATATTGCTAAAGATTAGAACCAAACCTTCACTAGGCAAAAAGACAAGTGTTCTTCCATACCAAAGGATGCTTCAACAAAGTGTCCAATGGGAAGATGTCACTTAAGCTTTAATTCTCCCTCAGTTTTCAGGCCAAAATTATGATCTATGAATCCTACATGCATGGAGCTGGCTAAGAATTTTTCTCATCCTCTCATGATAAAAGTTTACACATGCAGATATATTATGCATATACATAAATTATGTAAAGAAATATATATTACAATACATATGGGTTTGTGTTGTATACTTGTGTGTGAATATAAACACATTTCTCTATTGGATCAGGACAGAATCTGACATCCTACATTTTAAACCCAAACCCAAAACTCCGTTCAAAACACATCACATGACATTTTATTTCAATTAGTCTAACTCCAGCTCTTTAAAAGAAACTTCCATAACTGAACTGATAAAGCAAAAGCCTGAAGTTCTCACTGTACCTGGTGGTTTTCAAAATAAGTTAAACTTAACACAAAGGAGGTTTTCAACCTCCCAAAACAGGCCGAGTCCTCTGCCTACCATGTCTCTCCCTCACCTTCCTTATTCTGTCCACTTACAAATGTAAAAGGCTTGTACAGTTACTTACTCCTTATAAACAAAGACAGAGACAACTCCGTGAAAACCTGCTTTGGGAAAACCACTGAAAAAAAGTAGTTCAGTGAATCAAGAGATATGTCAGTTCTCCACATATGACATTAAAGCAGACATGGGCTAGGGACATGACCTCTAAGTAGTATCTATCCAGAACGTAACAAACATCACATGGCCCCAAGCCAAGTGTAAGAATACTCAAATACACAGTGTTTTAGAGAGAGAGAGAGAAAAAATTATTCTTAGAAATTCAGTGCAACATTTAGGAACAGCCTAAGTGGGAGCCTTGTAGACAAGCGGCAGCCCAGACAAGAGTCTGGGGATATTCAAGAAATGGAAAGACAAGTTTTTCCAAATAGTCTTGACAAAGACAACAGAAAAACCTATGTTTGTGTCTGATGCAGGGCAACAATATTTCACCAATAGGAAATGACAGCAGAGAACAGCTATTTCTAGACTCTTACTTCTAGATCCAAGTTCAGCTCTACCACGCTGTCCATTCACAGAAGAACAAATAGGATTGCTTGATTACTCGCACCGAGTGTAATCTGCAGACATTAGGAAGGGGAATTACTGAGCAAGTGTTTCCATATGAAGTTGCAAATGCTCCCCCATAGCATTTCCATGCGAGCCATGCCCAGCTCTCGGTGGCTGCCAGAGGTGGTGAATTCGGAGGCATTACATTAGCTGTTCCTTTGCGCCTGCTCCTGACCACCAAGTTAATCATTCCAGTCATCACTCGAAAAATACCCGATTTGCAGCTACGAGGCGAAACTGGTTTCAAAGTAATGGCTCTCAACAGACTTCCCTTTCAAAGCACTGAAAGGTTCTCTCTGCCATCAGTTTATAAGCCAGGATATTACAAAGCTTGTGAACACTTCAAAAGCTTCCACTGAAACACAAGGACATCTGCTATTCACATTTTAGGATCAAAGGTGGTCAAGTAGCTTAAATATTGAGTTGACCAAAACCATGTACTATTTATCGTGGACAAAATTATTTCAAAATGATGGTTAGGACATCAGCTTACCCATAGCGTCAAGGTATAACTATAACATACCCTTTGAGAGATAACTAAAACCTACTTTCAGTGCCTAAGTTTGCTGCAGACT